>NC_141685.1:2008329921-2008510525 GCF_964263255.1 Lissotriton vulgaris | reverse complement strand
CGCAAGGCCCCATAGGCTCCTCTGCAGCCATTTTCCCTTCCCGTGATCCCTGATGCCGTGGGCCTAGCATGACCCCCGCCCCAGCGCAGCGTAGACTCCCGCCCCGTTGGGAGGATGAGGGCTAGCCTAGTGAGAGAAGACGAGGAGTTTCGATGGCACCTCCGGCCTCCCCTTAGAGACCGGTTTCGCTCACACCTCTGGTCTCCCCCCTGAGGGCCAGTTTCGATGTCACCTCTGGCCTCCCCGAGTGTTGGCTCCAGACCTGCTGGGCGTCTGGGAATTCCCGGACGCATCCTCAAAGGGATCAAAGGACCAACCGCCGGACCTCACCCCGGACCGCCCCCACAGCCTCGGACCCCCGCCTACCAGGGTCCGGACATCAAAGGGTCACTGAACTATATCAAGGGGCGCCCCAGAACTAGCGGGCAGTTGTATCTTGGACCAGGAAGCCCTGCTATTCTGATCGCGGCTGAACTGAACCTCGTGAACTCCTTGAGCCCTGCTGACGCTGTCGCGGCTCGTTCTTGGAACTGAACCATCGGAGCCCTGCTGACCTCGTCGCGGCTCGAGATTGAATCTTGAAGACATCTACGGAACCCTCTGAGCCCTGCTGACGTGGTTGCGGCTCCTCCTGAACCTTTTACAGAGCGAGCCCTGCTGACGCTGTCGCGGCTCAAGGAACATCCTAGTCCGGCTGGACTATCGAAGTCACCATCCTGAAAAGACCCTCCTCAAGTGAGTAGGAACACCAGTACGTTTGCCATCTTCCGTATCCCCCCGGCTCGAGGATTGAGAGCTGTGCGCAGGGTACGCTACATACTGGCCTACGAGATTAAGACTGTCCCGCTACCCTCTCCCCAAAGACTTGAGACTCTTGGCGATCCCTCGATCGTTGTACATAAGTGTGGTATTGCCTTTCTTCGTGAATATAAAGAAGTTGGTAACTGATCCTTTGGTGTTTTGTCTGTTCATAAATGTGGTGTGGTCCTCGTGTGTACGATTCGCTACTTGAGGTCTTCCCCGGTGGAGATCTCTCGCAAGGCTCGGCATCATTGGTGGGAGAGGTGGGTCACGGAGGAGTTGGGTAGACATAACCCGACCTCTGGGGCCGCCCCTTCTAACAGTGTTGCATGGGAGAGACACATTCCTGGAAATATGCGAAGTGTTCAAATGCAGAGTCTTTGGTGAAAATAACGATCTCCCTTGGGTCCCCTTTAACGCTCCGGCCTCCTTGCACCTATGCCTGTAGGGTCGTGAGACAGGATAGCAATGTACCTGCCTCCTCATCAATGACTATCTGCTCCTCGCAGCGGTCCCAAACTAGGCATGCACTCAGAGGCGGGCCGGAGTCATATCAATACCTTGATCCTTGAAGATGCAAGCAGCGGAGAGCCAGTGGTGCTCCGGCCTCTTGACGGAACGGGGCCTCCAAACGCACCTCTGGCTGGTGCGAACACATCCACAACTGCCCACTCCGGAAAGAAGAGGTAGAGGCCACTCAGGGGAGACGTCGGAAGATCTTTATTAAAATACAGCGTGTGCATAATGCATTTCAGCCTCTCGGCCTTCCTCAGATGCCGCCATATCCAAAGAATAACTCCACCCCAACCTTTAAATGTCCAGTGTCTCTCTCATTGGCGAAAATCCGAAGACCCATGGCCATGTGATGTCAACATCACACAGTGTGTGTGTGCACGCAATAATAACATACTTATAAGTAGGCAGTATGAATTCGAAAAGGCTCTGGACATCATCCATCCTACCCTAGCTAAGAAGCTGTTTTTACAGTTTAGATTTGGTACTCTCCCGCTATTTGCAATTACCAACACGTGCGCAGGAGACTCCACTTATCTCTGCCCTGGGTGTCAGACCGAGGAAGAAACTTTGATCCATGTTACGCTTTTCTGTGGCACATATAAATATCCTAGGCGTAAATGGATTATCCAGCTATGTAGGAACATGGGTGTCAGGAACTACCTAGACTTCTTTAGGATCTTAAAGTCGAATACCGACCCGGTCTGTGTGGTTTCTGTATCTAAGTTCCTGTTTTCTATGTGGTTAATCCGTAGAAATTCGCTAAAAATGGAATAGCAAAGCTATTAAATAGTACTCCAAGCCCTCATAAACTGACTACTTGGTTATATAGTTGGAGACCTTATATGGAGGGGCTGAGGAGGGACATCGGGGGGAAGCTCTGGGACTCAAGTGAAATAGACGGCCATTATCCTTCCTTTTTAAAGTTTTTTGCGTTTTTAAATTCTTAATTAACTGATCCATAACTTATATTTTTATAATTGTATTTTACAACCATGTAGTCCCATAATGGCGATTTCATTGACTGTTATTTTTTATCATGCCCAAATGCCTTTGTATATCATGTATTGTTCATTTTAAACCTTGATCTGTATCGATATTTTTTGAATGTTTGTGCTTGTATTGTATTATTGTACTTTATTGCGGCTATATCTAGCCGCAATAAAGTTTTGAACTGAACTGATAAGTAGGCAAATGCAACTGTTAATGAAATAAAATGGAATAAAATACAAGCCGATAATTCTGGACGTTCACTGAAAGAAGTCAGAAAGATATATACACTAAATATATCATATTATCATTAACCACTGGAGACTTGAATGTTCGCACAGACATGCATCAAAATGCAATAACCAAAGATAACACGTCAGATGATTATAACCACTGGAGACTTGATTGTGCACACACACACTCACACATCACACTGCCAATAATAAAAAATACCTTACCGGCTGCAAACACTGCATCTTAGTCCACTCCAGAGTGGAGGATTCACAGCCGGGGTCAAGACACACGGCAAGCCAGGTTCCTACACTGAAATAAACACATCTGCCTCCATTCAGGTCCAGAATCCCTGGTTCCATGTTAACAAACCCCAGTTTTATAATCTCAAAGCAATAGAAGTTTCTTAGAGGACGTCCTCTGCGCCAAGGAAACTAATCAAAGTTGGCCACTCTCCATGCAAGCATTCCAAAGGCAAAAGAGTTCTCACATATCCTTCTGCTCTCTCACATGTTCCAGCCTCCTTATCAAACAAAGCTTACGAAAGTCTCCAACAATATAGAAAAAAATCTCCAATAGTTCTGAAAACAACCTTGAATGTGGCTAGCCTAAACAACTCGAGTAATCTGCAGGCCAGTTGTGTGCGCAAAGCTCAAGCTAGACAGTCAGATTTCAGGATGGCATGAGGGCATGTCAAAGTCAATGGTAAGTTCTTAATATTAATTCCCAATGTACAACACAATGCACATTTGTGCACCACTGCCCATAGCACTACACACTTCATTTCCCAATGTACACTATAATGCACATGAGTACCACTGCGTATAACACTGCATTCCAAGACCAAGAAGTACAATCCACACCCTTCTTTCTCTCTCATGCTTTAAAGTGCACATCCCACACATTCTGTTCCGCAAGGCTGTTCTACCCCGTGAAAGCACTCCCGCTCTGCACATGCAGGACAATGATGTCATACATTCAAGAAGACACCTAAAGTCAATTAAAATAATGGTAGTAAAAGGTCATCACGAGGTTCCATTACATGACAATGCCTCTGGCCCTACACACGTTCCACCAAGCTGTTGCTGCTGACAACAGTGAGAACTACAACCCTGTGGCTCCTGTTCCCTTTGAGAAGGAAGAATATCTGAGGTCTGCTATTATTGCAATGGCCTATATCTAAATCGCCGGGCCCAACATCTTAGAAAACGTCAGGTACTGCAGAACACAGCAGCTAGAGTTCTCACTCGCAACCCCAAACATGTCTCAGGAAAACCATCAATCAGCTGCATTGGCTGCCAGTAAAGAGAAGGATCTAATTTAAGGCTTTGGGCCATATGTATCATTCCAAACTGAGATCGCAAATGCTGAAATTCTGCGCATTTCGGCGTTACGATCGCAATTGGGCTTTGTGGCATATATCAATGAAAAACTGCCTCACAAAATAAGGATTCACAAAATTAGCTATTCCCTATTTTGCAATTACATTTAAGGAATCGTGAATTCCTATTCCTTAAATGCAATGTAAGAAGCACAGAAAAAGTGCCATTTGGCCTTAAGGAATCGCAAATTACCACTAACTTCAAGTTGGTGGTAATTTACGATTTCTTTGAAAAGTTCACTTTTGCATTTTTCAAAGTGCAATGTGGCGCACATTGTGCACCACATTTGCACCCATGTTTATGTCAGGGATGCAACAGGGTGTCCTTTTGAAACCCTTGCATCCTTGAAATTGCATTCTCAATTTGCGATTCTCTAATTGCGAATCGCAAATTGAGAATGTCTTCCCATTCATTCCTAGATGCCTCTAGGCCCCTAGGAATGAATGGGGAGGGTTTCCTTAATTGCGAATTGCACTTTGAGATTCGCAATTAAGGAATATGTAGGATTCGCAAATTATTTTGCTAATCCTACATACATCTAGTTTTGCAATTCTCAAATAGAGATTCTCTAAAATTCGCTATTTGACAATCGCAAAACCAAACTTTCATACATATGCCCCTTTGAGCTTTGCGTTCAAAGCCTTACATAAACAAGGACCACAGTATCTAGGCCAGAAATTCAAATGGTACTAGCCTAATAGCAACTGAGATCATCCAATTCTAGGATTATGGTGATACCAAAATTCAATAGAACGAACTGGGGAGTCAGAAGTTTTTATCTTGGAACTACAACAATCTGGAATAATCTTCCATTAGCTGTTCCATCTGCCATTTCCCTTATCAATTTTAGACTGGAGTTGAAAACTTGGCTTTTCAGCAACGCCGATTTTTGGTAATATACTGGCCTCCTGTACTGATTAGTACTCTAGCGCCAGTAAACTGAATGGTAACAGACCGCTTTACAAATCTCCTACGTTGACATTGCTAAAGGTAGCTAGGAGCTGTCCATTCCTGTGGATTGATTGCTGGGCAACAACCTGGAGCACACCATCTGGAAGGAGATAGAGCTCGGTTCACACTTGGAGATGATGGGGTTGCTGGAGTAGGAGTGCCTTACCAAACAGTCAATGGCAGCTCTTGAGGGTGGTCAGAAGGACCTAGAGCCTGGAGCAATGGCCCAGGTAACTACCAAAAAGAGGAAGGGTCACAGGAAACCCTCTCCTGGAATTCCCATGGTCAGGGAGGATGCTAAACCTGAGGGGAACCTGAGCTGGCCAACTGGCAGCAGGAAGGGTATATCCCTCAGAGGAAGAGTTCTGCAAGAGGCAGAATGAGTGCCCTACCCCTTCTTCGGCAGCAGGCTGGGGCCCAGGCAGTTGGTGACACCTCTGGGCAGCACCTGATCTACTGGGAGAATGTTCTCCTCCATAGTGAGCCTAAGGTTCCTGGGTTTGGCTCATGTGCCACTGGCAGGTCATTTGCGGCAAGACAAGACCTTTGACAGGCTTGTCACCAACTTCTATTGGTCTCAAATGAGGGAGGCCTCAGATGTGTTTTTCTGTAGGTCCTGTCCTACCTGTCAGGTGAGTGTCAAGTCAGGGGAGAGGTGCAAGTCCCCCCTGCAACCGTTCCCTGTCATAAGCACCCCTATTGAGCAGGTTGGCATCGCCATTGTGGGGCATCTGGATTCCAAGACAGCCATGAGCAACAAATTCATTGGGGTCTTTTTGGACCATGCCACCCGGTATCCGAAAGCTATCCCTCTCAGGACAGTAACTGCTCTCCCTAGTGACCAGGGCACTGATGGGGATCTCTACCCGCATGTGTTTCCCCAAAGAGGTGGTATCTGACTGGGGTACTAACTTCATCTCCAAAGACATGAAGGCCATGTGAAAGGAGTGTGGTGTAACCTATACTTTCACCACTCATTACCACCCCCAAACCAGTGGGTTGGTTGAAAGGTTCAACCATATCTTCAAGGCATGATTGAGTCTACATGCACCCATGAGGCATAAGTGGGACGCCCCCTACCATGCCTTCTGTTTCCCTACAAGGAGGGTCCAAAGAAGGGGGTTGGCTTCAGCCCTTTTGAACCTCTGTATAGACATCCTGTGAGAGGACCTCTCCGTTCGGTTAAGGAAGGCTGGGAGCAAGCTCCCAAGAAGCCGCCTTAGGATGTAGTTCGCTACATGCACTTTTCAGCAACCAGACAGCCCATTTCTGGAAGATTGCAAAGAGGAACTTGGAAGCTATCATTTATGACATGAAACAATGGTACCACCAGAATACCACTCTGGTTGAGTTTCAGCCTGGTAAAAAAGGGTGGGTAATGGAGACCCGGACCCTGCAAGACCGTTGGTCTGTGCCTTATGAGAAGGAGTGCAAGGGTGATATCTCCTGCTTGGAGGCCCTCAAGAGCTTTAGGAACCCTTTATGGGTCCTGCATGTGAACCGCCTCAAGCACAACTTAGAGAAGTTTGAGATAACCATGCTTCTGGTTACTGATGATGGAGTGGTAGAGGAGAGTGAACCTCTCCCCGACCTCCTGTCTTCCAAGGAGCAAAATAAGTCAGTGGAGGGTATCATCCTCTCCCCTACACTGACCCTAGATCAACATACCGAAATGGCTAAAGCAAAGGCAGTTTTATCAACACCAGAAATGCACTTCTAGTCCAGGTCATGCCTTTTTGATTCATGATTACCCCTGCCACCTTCCAGAGGCCGGTCAATTGGGTACTGGCTGGTTTGGAGAACTTCAGTGCCGCCTACCTATACGACATTGTGGTCTTTAGCTCCGGTTGGGAGGACCATTTCAACCACCTCCAAGAAGTGCTACGGGCTCTGCAAAGCTCCGGCCTGACTATCAAGGCCAGTAAGTGCCCAATAGGGTGGGGTTTTGTGGTCTACTTGGGACACCACGTAGGAGCGGCAAGCTGTGGCCCACAGTGACACCAGGCTAGCTTAGGAGCCCCCCCAAGGCCCAGACGGAAGTGAGAGCCTTCTTAGGCCTCACTGGATATTATAGGCAATTAATAAAGGGGTATGGAATCATTGTTGCCCCCTCGACAAAGCTGGCTTCTAAGAAGTAGCCACATCAGTTGATCTGGACAGAGGCATGCCAGAAAGCTTTTGAGACTCTTAAAGAGGCCATGTGCACGGCACCCATGCTCAAGGTCTCTGATTTCCCAGAGGAGTTTTTTTTCCAGATGGACGCCTCAGTGCATGGCATTGTGGGTGCTTTCACAACTAAATGAAGAGGGCCTGGATCAGCCTGTAGCCTTCATCAGTAGAACTCTCCTTCCCAGGGAACAAAGGTGGAGTACGATTGAAAAGGAATCCTTTGCTATGGGTTGGGCGCTGAAGAAGCTAAGGACATACCTGCTTGGCACTCAATTACGGGTTCAGCTGGACAACAGGTCCCTCCAATGATTAATACAGATGTGGAGTGAGAATTTCAAACTGTCCACACTAATGCTGTTGGTCTCGCCAGGTTCTTCCACCTTAGCCAAGAGAACTCACAATGGGTTGAGTAGCTCTCTCCAAATATAGCTGGCGGTGGGGTGTGGCATGTGTTAGTCCTGGCATATTTCGTGTGGTTTCTTCTGACTGTTTGCCTTCTGACCTGTTTTACTGGCTTTAGGTTTCTGGGCACTTTACCACAGCTAACCAGTACTAAAGTGCATATGCTCCATACTCTAAACATGGTTAACATTGTGTTATATCCTGCTAATGTTAATGCAATGCTATTCTACCACCAGTGGAATGTTAATGTGATGATGCTGGGGATCTGTCAGAGAAGTCACAGTTGAGTGGGCTGAGCTGCCTGCTGGCTGATCCTGGTGGGGTCTTAATCTGATCTACTTATGGTCTCCCTGTGATCTTGTACCATCTTCAATAAAACCTGCTCCTGGTGGGGTCTTAATCTGATCTACTTATTGTCTCCCTGTGATCTTGTACCCTCTTCAATAAAACGTCCTTGAATCACCTGAACTGAGTCGATTTGATCACTACAGAATTTTGGCGACAATCTTCAAAAGAACCTGCATCTTTCACTTCATCAATCTTCAAGCAACTTTAAAAATACAGAAGCAGGGGGGGCGTGGCCAACTGCCGAACATGGCGGCAGCTTAACTCGGGAGCTCCGCAAGGCAATCCGGCCCGCACAATAATCCGCATGCACATCTGTCTACTAACCTGCCTGAAGGGGTGAAATCGGCTCCGGGAACCGAGCGGCGCACAACAAGCCGCCCCCAGCGCAAATCCGACGCCGGGAAGTGCTCCATCCGCCGACAGTGAGACGAGGCCTACGACAACTCGGCAGCACCGACCCAGAGTTCGGAGGCAGGCCGACCGGAAGCGCACCTTGCCCGGCCGGGAGAAGTCAGCCTCGGCCGGCATCCGCTCCTCCCCGCTTGGCGCCAAGTTCCACCACGGCGCTCACATAACGCTGCACTTGGGAGCACCCTTGAGCCAAGACTCCAAGGATATCAAGGGCGAGAGAGGCCCCGCACAACGTCGAAGCAGTCCCGGATCTACGCTACCGGGCGGACGCCCCGACAAATACGGCAAGACAGGGCAAAGGACGCCTGGGTCGACGCAGTCCCCCCGCAGCACTGAACATTACTCCGGACCACCGTTGGGCAGAAGGGCTGAATTCATCGTAGTGGCGCCAGTCTCCGGCTACCCATTGCAGCCCTAGAAAGCGGCGGCGCGACCCACGTGGAGAGGGGAAACAGTACGGTATCCGAGAGATGCACACGCCGCCAACAGCACCGCGAAAACCCTTCTGCTGACTCCAACGGCAGCCACAATAAGGCTACACTACAGGCCGGGATCGACCTGGGCCCTGCGGCTCCTGCTCCTTTACCGGCTGCTTCGACGGCGACCACCAAGGGGAAGGCCTACACGGTAGGTGGCCGGGCCGGGAACAATTGAAGTACCGGACACTGTCAACCCAAGCAAACCAACATGACGGGCAAAAACACGAGGAGCATGACAGCGACGCAAGCAAAGCTTGATAAATTTGCCTATGCCCAGAACAGCCACTCACAGGGACCTGGACGGCACTCCGCCGGTGCCTCCTCTGACACCAATGGCACTGGAAAAGTCACACTGGAAGCCATAATGAGAACTCTCACAGACGTCCAGGCGACGGTAGGCACCATCTCCACTGAGGTGAACTTGCTACGAGCGGATTTTAAGAAAATGTCGGAGAGGGTGTCGCAAGTGGAGGTGGTCACGAAATCCCTCATTGAAGACACTTCAGACCTTCAGGTGGCGATGGAGCGACTAGAAAGGACCACTAAACAACTACAAGAAAAACTGGATGACCAGGAAGGACGCTCGAGAAGAAATAACGTCCGTATCCTAGGCCTTCCGGAATCGGAGGGAAAGGGGGCCATGGACCTGTACATCGAAGACCTCATTAAGACCAAACTACAACCTAAAGGCCTGTCAGCCTTCTTCTCCATCGAGAGGGCTCATCGAGTCCCGGGGGGTACGCCCAAACCAGGGGCCACGCCGCGACCGGTGCTGGCCAGACTCTTCAATTATAGGGACAGGGACGCCATTTTACAGGCGGCCAGGGTGGCGCCGCCGGTGAAAATCCTGAACTCCACGCTGGCGTTCTTCCCAGACTACACGGCCGAGGTGGCCAGGCGTCGAAAATCCTTCAATGAAGTCAAAAAGACGCTGCGAGACAGGGAACTACCCTATTCAATGCTCTTCCCCGCCAAACTGCGGATTGTGGCCGAGGGAAGGACATGGTTCTTCGACAATCCTGAGGTGGCACGAGAATGGCTGGATGGCTGGAGACCGGCGGGCAAGCCTCAACGCCCGCACAAAGACCGCCAGGACCGCCGTAATGAGAAGACGCCGGAACACCGTGCGGCCAGCCCGGCCACTGAGCAGGGCGCGGCCGGAGGCCTGGACTCCGATCTCGAGAGGGACCCGTTTGATTCAGGTCAGCCTAGCAGGGGCTGAATGGCTACACTGGAAGCACCAAGAACTGAACACAGCCCTTGGGACCTTGGGCCGATGGAACTGAGTAGGGCGGGTTTTGGCCGGAGCCTGTAGGGGACTCACCAACCCCACAAGCAAGTAAGACTAGACAGGGGGGGGAAAAAAGCACTCTGCCAAGTTGGGGATGCAGGCGGGAATTCGTCCGTGGTGCAGGGGAGCAGGGAGGGGGTGGAGGGATGGGAGTTACGAGGTTCAAGTTAAAGTTAAGTTTTATGGTCATCATTATTGCAATCTTACAAGGCACGGGAACACTGCTCACTATGGGCGGCGTGCGCCGCCTCCGCATTCTGGCGTCCTTATCCTACTAAACATAGAGAACACGGTTCATACACTCAAATGGCACAACATGATCGAGCTACACCCGCAGTGGGTACCCCTGTAACGACAATGGTGCCCCCACTGAAGCTCCTTACATGGAATGTCAGGGGGTTGGGAGACAAAATTAAGCGGGGTCTGGTGCTGCAAACTGTTAAACGTAATCGGTCAGACCTAGTGCTGCTGCAAGAAACTCATTTGGCGGGGACCACCTGTAAGGCTCTGAACAGGCGTGGGTACACCATGGCAGTACACTCCGAGTTTACCTCGGGTTCCAGGGGCACCGGGATACTCCTAAGAAACAACTCCCCCTTCCTGGTCACTGGCCACAAGACAGATGATCAGGGACGGTTCGCAGCACTCTCAGGCCAGTGGGAGGGGAGGGCCTTGAATGTGATATCTGTATACATCCCCCCAGCACTGCATGCTACAGCCTTACCGGCGCTTAGCCGATTCCTTATTGACCTCCCAGAGGGGGACATGATCCTGGGGGGAGATTTCAATGCCATCACGGACCCCCTGCTAGACACCTTTCCCCAGCCGGCTCGCCAGAGAGGGTCTGCCACACTTCCGGGATTTTTATCAGCTATGGGCCTCACAGACATCTGGCGTCACCTGAACCCTACAGCGCAGCAATACACACACTACTCTGCACCCCACAACAGCCTCTCACGTATTGACTACTTCTTCTTTCTAGGGGTTGGACTGAGCTCTGTGGATAGTATTGATATCCTACCACGAGGAATTTCTGATCACTCCCCGGTCTCCCTTCACATTTCTACCAAAGATTGTAAACGGGGTAGGCTGTACCCGATCTATCCCAATTATCTGCAGGTCCCTACCATTAGGAAAAAACTCAAGTTAACCACCACACACTATTTCACTGAGAACACGGGGTCGGTCACCTCACCCTCAATCCTGTGGGAGGCTTCCGAACGGTCCTCAGAGGGGCGTCCATATCGGCCATTACTGGGCATAAAAGGGAGTCTAGGGCTACACTGGCCAATTTGGAATTAGCATTACACACAGCAAACACTGCGCATATGGCAAACCCCACCCCTGAGACGCTTCATGAACTACAGCTCCGTCAGCAGCAGCACCAGGCACACCTCACTGTGATCACCAAAGGACACCTCGCGAGCACGGCGCACAGAATCTATGATGTGGGCGATAAGGCGGGGAAGATGCTGGCGTGGCTGGACAAACGGGGTGGCAGTAACAAGGGGATACACGGGCTCTACGATGCGGCCGGCGTGCTGCAAACTCACCCGGAGCAAATAATCCAGACTCTAGCTCGCCACTTCCAGGGGATCTACACACCGACACGACCAGTCACTGAGCGGGAGGCCACAGAATCACTTAGTCACATCCCTGTCCCCGTACTCACACCTGAAGCACAGCAGGAACTTGATGCAGACCTGACAGAGGGAGAGGTCCAGTTGGCGATACAGGCGCTGCAGTCAGGCAAAGCCCTAGGCCCAAACGGAATTCCTGTGGAATGGTATAAGGCGATGGACTCTGTCCTGGCCAAGCCCCTCTTAGACATGTATAACGACAGCGTAAAAAAGGCGCTGCTTCCACTCGATCAACGCACGGCCACCATTGTGGCCATCCCCAAACCAACTAAGCCACCAACAGATAGTGCCTCATACCGACCCATCTCACTGCTCAACGCAGAAGCAAAGGTCCTGGCGAAGCTCCTGGCCAGTCGCCTAACCAAACATCTGAGTACCCTAATACACCCTGACCAATCGGGCTTTATGCCACACAGAAGCACAGCGCTAAATCTACGGAGGGTCCATGGGGTACTGGCGAAGGCGCATCTTCTTACGGAGCAGGCTGTGATACTTTCCCTAGATGCTAAAATGGCATTTGATTTGGTAGAGTGGGAATACCTTTTTGCTGTCCTAACCCGCATGGGCTTCGGGCCCCAATATATGGCATGGGTGCGACTGCTCTACGCCCAGCCGATGGCACAGGTGGTAGCAAACGGACGCATATCCTCGACCTTTCCACTGGGGAGGGGAACTAGACAGGGGTGCCCGCTGTCGCCCCTGTTGTTTGCGATAGTACTGGAGCCACTGGCAATCCTGCTAAGATCGACGCCGTTGTTTCGGGGAATCACTTGGAGCGACGGGTGGGAGGACAAGGTCTCCCTGTACGCCGACGACATGTTAGTATACATGACCGGCCCAACTGAAGGGGTCCCCGCCCTATTGGCGATCTGCGATGAACACGGCAGGGCCTCAGGATATACCCTGAACTGGGCCAAGTCTATACTCTATGTCCTTACTGGCCCGGCTCCGGTGTTGCCGGCTAACTGTCCTCTCACAGTAACCACCTCCTCCTTTAAGTACTTAGGTATTTATGTGACGAAGGACGCTAAACAGTTTTATATCGAAAACCTGCAGCCGCCTCTGCAAAGATTGCGTGCTGATGTCCAATACTGGGCGACGCTGCCGCTGACCCTCCTAGGGCGCGCGGCGCTCTACAAAATGATGGCTCTCCCGAGATTTCTGTATGTGCTAGAAAACTCCCCTTATGTGGTTAGCCCACAGTATTTTAGACGAGTAGCGGCATTGGTCTCCAGCCTGTTGTGGAGTAATGGTCCGGCGCGAATAGCGCAGGCAAAACTGGTGAAGAGCTGGTACGAGGGGGGTATTGCATTACCCAATCTCCAACTATATTACTGGGCGTCACAGCTTAAAGTTATTAATCATTGGATTCACGTTTCAAGGGACGACCCCGCATATAAGGCGGACTGGTCGCAACTGGGGACTGATGGCATGCTTTCGGTGCTGTACAACTACCCGCAGGTAAAGACCCTGCTAGGCCCGACATTCCACACAGCGACAATCTGGCATACGGCACAATCACGCCTAGGGTGGAAGGGTAAAATCACCAGGCTGACGCCACTATGGGACACTAAAACACTGGGTAACCTACGGACCTGTAAGGGATTTGCGAGGTGGGACGACATAGGGATCTCGGTAGTGGGGGACCTCTGGGACAAGGGCACGGTTATTCCCTTCCAGCACCTCCAGCAACAATACGGCCTGGGGCCCACTGAAACGTACCGCTATGTACAAATCCGGCATGCACTACTGCGAGCGATCCCACCAGACACCGCACTCCCAGAATCATCACCCCTTGAGGATAGGCTGCTCACCGAATTCATGGAGCAAAAAGCGACCTCACTCACGTACAAAAAATTGATTAACAACATGCCAGATCCCACACACAAACTTAAGGAGAAATGGGTGGACGAACTGGGCGACATGGATGAAACGGAGTGGAATGAGGCATTGGCCTCGCCGAGGGAAGTGGGCATATCAGCCAAATTCCGCCTGGTGCAGCTCAAGGTGCTACACCGCACCTACTACACTCGCACATTACTCCACAAAATACAGAGAGCGCCACACCCATACTGCCTCAGGGGATGCGGGGAGGAAGGGACTCTCCTACACACGTTATGGGAATGTCCACAAATCAGGGAACTATGGCGTCAGATTATGCGCACAGTCTCTCAGGCCATCAATGTGTCTGTCCTGCCGGAACCTCGTAAATGCCTGTTGAACATTTGGGACCCTACGGACTTAAACAGGTATGGACAACTGTGGGTCACCCTAGCAGTGACAGTGGCCAAACGAGACATTGCACAGAGGTGGGGCGCTCCAGAATTGCCGACGGTGGCAGGGTGGATAAGAAACATGGACCTTCTCATGGTTAAGGAGAGAGCAGTGTATGTATTAAGAGCCTGCCCCCGCAAATGGAACCGGGTGTGGATGCCATGGAACGCATATAGGGGTGACCCATGTGAAGCATTGCCGGAGGGTGAGGACTCAGAATCGGAGGAAGAAGAGGCCTAGTGGCTATAGAGGTGCTAGCATGAACGGGGGAGGGGCCGGGAGGCGGAGGGCGTGCACCGCCACTGCAAACGGAATGCTGAATATGTAAGCCTGTGGGATAGTATATATGAACGTACACAGGTATTGGTAACATGATGACCGTTGTTTGGTTTTTTAGACTTGTTTTCTTTATTCTTATGTGTCCCCGCTAATGCTATGTAAGGGGGAAGTCAGCCTACTGAATTGAAAAAGTATGGGCGGGATGGGTGTTAAGAAGAAGGGGTGACATAGGGCCTTGTGATACATATGTCTGTTTATTCACTTCTTACCTACTGGGCCTTACATGAAAATGATAACTGTTGATACAATCTATGTTAAATCCTTTCCCCGCCCGGGGATCATATTACTGTTATGTCGCTTCAACTGCAAAATGTCGATATGAATATCTCTTCTAAACTCCTGACAATAAAGAATTTTCAACAAAAAAAAAATACAGAAGCAACTGCAACTCAAGTCAAGTTACCCTTACTGGCATCCTGACCCCACCAGTGACATCCGATCTGTCGCCCACAGCAGTCTGCCAGTTGTTCCTACGTGTCTGGGGAAGTGCTGTGCCCTCAGTGAGAGTAAGCCTGCCAACATCTTCAGCGTCTTCGATTTGTGCTGTGCCTTCAAGTGAGGGGGGAAGTGCTACTTAGGTGCTGCCCATCCAGTTAAGGGCATCTACTCTCCAGAGTCAATCTCTGCATGACCAGTACTGCACCTTCAGTGAGGGTAAGCCTGACATATCCTGCTCAACTGCCACATATAATTTTGTGCACTGTCTATGGAAGAAGTATGCTATTGGATGGGTGCACTAAACAATTTTTGCTGTATATTTTTCACAAGGTACATTTCTACAAAAAGAACTGTGCATATGCTGTCCTGTTCTCGTGTAGCCACATTTATTGGAACTGTGCTTTTATGCAAAGTAAGGATCAACAGCCTTTCAACTGTGTGCGCCTGCTGTGGTGTCACTATTATCTTCATCTGTACTTAAACCAAAGCGTTTTACTCACAGGGCACAAATCTACAAGAACGGCATGGTCATGGAAAACCTGAATATTTCAATACTACGTACATGAGAGCTTTTCAAGATGTTTCTTTTGCTGCCTGCTACTTCAGTGTTAAAAGATTTTGTGTCTACTGTGTAAATCTTGCATTTTCAAATGAAATCGATCTGGTGTGGACGCTGTTTAGTCAAGGTTTGTTTCACCAGCCTTTCACCTTATCTCAAAGTCTACAGACCGCAAAATGCAAGTGCGGACTCCTACAAGCTATTATATCTTAAAGTATACATTTCGATTTCAAAATTCAGGTGCTCATTTTCAGCGGTGAGTCTATTTTGTTTTTATTTGTGTCCCTGTTGCCTTTTGGACATATTACAGTTCAACTGCCATGTTTGAGTTGCCACAAGCTTTGATGTCTCCTCACACTCCTCTGTGACGTCTTCTGCAGCTTCCTGCGTGTTTCATTGCTCTTCCAACCACGTTGTTCGTTTTTTAGGTCTCGACTATTCTATCCTGTTAGGGATTGAATAGGCGAGATTATAGTAAGCAGTCCGAAAAGTCTACCTAGCCTGCAGATCGCGTACAGTTCATGTGAGGCAGGCGTGTGAGGCAGGCACGTGCACATCAAACACCATCGGCCTCTGCATCAGACATCAAAGGAATGCGCTACTGCTTCCCCCCCCCACGCCCCTCCCCGTCCACCCACCGCCACAGCAATGCTGAGAGCTTGGTTTTTTTTGCATTCATTTCACTGGGAAGCCGTGTTTTGTTCGGTGTTCTCTGCACCTTTCTCGTTTTTTTTTCTGGACGAAAGTGAAAGCCTACCGTGCTTGTTTACAGTAGCCTTGCTTCTCAAATTCTGTTGCTGTATTGCCATCTCTCTAGGGACACTCAGCTTGAAAACACTCGACTTGCTAGCTGCAATGCTACATCTGCTATGCTTTGCCTCTAGACACGTTGGTCCCTCGCAGACTGTGCTGACTCTGCCCCTCCTGATTCTGAAACTGACCAACGCAGTCACCAAGCAGTCTCTTCTCTCTGTCTTATAAGGTCTGCCCTGCCACAATTTACTTCGGAACTTCACCCTCACACCTCACCCTCACTCACTCTCACACCCTCACCCACCCTCACACCCCTTCACTCACCCTCACCCCCCCTCATCCTCACCACCCTCTCACCCTCACTTACCCTCACCCCTACACACCCCGACCATCACCCACCTCCTCACCCTCACACCCCCTCACTCTTACACCCCCTCATCCGCACCCTCACACACCCTCTCACCCTCACACACCCTCTCACCCCCTCACATCCCCTCACCCTCACATCCCCCTCACATCCCCTCACCCTCACATCCCCCACCCTCACACACCCTCACCCTCACATCCCCCCACCCTCACCCTCACACACCCTCTCACCCTTGCTCACCCTCACCCTCACATCCCTTCACCCTCACATCCCCTCATTCTCCCTCACACCCCCTCACAACACCGTCACACCCCCTCACCCTACCACACACCCTCACTCACTCACCCTCTCACCCTCACACATCCTTTCACCCTCACACACCCTCTAATCCTCTCACCCTCACCCTCCCCTCACACCCCCACACCCCCTCACACACCGCCTCACTCTCACACCCCCTCACCCACCCTTACCCTCACACCCCCTCACACCCCCTCACACTCACACACCCTCTCACCCCCTCTCACCCTCACACACCCACACACCCTCTCACACCCTCAACCTCACACACCCTCTCACCCTCACCCCCTCAGACACACACACACCCTCACCCTCACACCCCCTCACCCGCACACACCCTCACCCTCTCACCCTCACACCCTCTCACCCTCACACCCCCTCACAACCCCACACCCTCACAACCCCACAGCCTCCCCCTCATACCCCCTCACCCTCTCACCCCTTCACCCTCACATCCCCTCACCCTCACATCCTCACACCCTCACACACCCTCACCCTCACACCCCCTCACCCTCACACCCCCTCACTCTTGCACCCCCACCCTCACACATCCTCACCCTCACACCCCCTCACCCTCTCACACCCCCCACCCTCACACACCCTCACTCACCATCACACTCCCTCACCCACCCTCACTCACCCTCACACTCCCTAACCATCACACACCCTCACACCACCTCACCCCCTCACCATCACACACCCCCACACCCTCACCATCACACACCCCCACACACTCACCCCACACCCCTTCACCCTCTCACCCCCCCCTCAGACCCCCTCACCCCCCCAACACCCACACCTCACACTCACACCCCCTCACCCGTACCCTCATGCTCCCACACACACTCTCACCCTCACCCTCACACACTCTCACCCTTTCACCCTAACACACCCTCATCCTCGCACACCCTCTCACCCTCACACACCCTCTCACCCCCTCACCCACACATCCCCACACCCTCACACACCCTCTCACCCTCACACACCCTCTCACCCTCACACCCCCTCACCCTCCTCACCCTCACACCCCCACAACCCCACACCCTCACCCTCACACCCCCTCACCCTCACACCCTCTCACCCTCTAACCCCCACACCCTTGCACCCCTCCCCCTCACACACCCTGTCACCCTCACACTCCCTAACCATCACACACCCTCACACCACCTCACCCTCTCACCATCGCACACCCTCACCCTCACACCCCCTCACCCTCACACCCCCTCACCCTCAGACCCCCTCACCCCCCACACACCCTCACCCCCTCACCCCCCCTTACCCCCTCACACTCACACCCCCTCACCCGTACCCTCATACTCCCACACACACCCTCACCCTCACACACTCTCACCCTTTCACCCTAACACACCCTCACCCTCGCACACCCTCTCACCCTCACACACCCTCTCACCCCCTCACCCACACATCCCCACACCCTCACACACCCTCTCACCCTCACACACCCTCTCACCCTCGCACCCCCTCACCCTCCTCACCCTCACACCCCCTCACCCTCAAACACCCCCTCACACACCCTCTCACCTGCACACACCCTCACCTGCATACCCCCTCACCCGCACACCCCCTCACCCTCTCAACCTCACACCCCCTCACAACCCCACACCCTTACCCTCACAACCCCACAGCCTCCCCCTCACACACCCTCACACCCTCTCACACCCTCACATCCCCTCACCCTCACACCCTCGCACCCCTCACCCTCACACACACCCTCACCCCCTCACACCCCCTCACCCTCATATACCCCCACCCTCACACACCCTCACCCTCTCATCCACCCTCACTCACCATCGCACTCCATCACCATCACACTCCCTCACCCTCACACACCCTCACACCCCCTCACCCTCACACCCCCTCACCCACACCCCCTCACCCTCATGCACCCTCACCCTCACACACTCTCACCCTCTCAACCCTCACCCTCACACACACTCACACACCCTCACCAGCATAGCATAGCATAACAAAACATAGCAAAGCATAACAAAAAAGCATAGGATAGGAAAATATAGCATAGCATAACAAAACAAAGCATAGGATAGCAAAACAAAACATAGCTTAACAAAACAAAGCATATCATAGAAAAAAAACAAAGCAGAGCATAGCATAACAAAACATAGCATAGCATAACAAAACCTAGCATAACAAAACAAAGCATAGCATAACATAACAAAGCTTAGCAAAACAAAACATAGCATAGTTTAACAAAACATAGCACAGCATAACAAAACACAACAAAACATAGCATATCATAACAAAACATAGCATAACATAGAATAAAACAAAGCATAGCATAACAAAACATAGCATAACAAAACATAGCAAACACAACAAAACATAGCATAGCATAACAAAACACAACAAAACATAGCATAGCATAACAAAACACAACAAAACATAGCATACATAACCCAACATAGCATTGCAAAGCATAGCAAAACATAGCATAGCATAACAAAACCCAACAAAACATAGCATAGCATTAAAAACACAACATAGCATAGCATAACAAAACAAAGCTTAGCATAGCATAACAAAACAGCATAACAAAACAGCATAGCATAACAAAACACGACATAGCATAGCATGATATAACAAAACAAAGCATAGAATAGCAAAACTAAACATAGCATAGCATAACAAAACAAAGCATAGGATAGCAAAACAAAACATAGCATAGAATAACAAAACACAACACATAGTATAACAAAACAGAGCAAAACACAACAAAACATAGCATAGCTTAACAAACAAAACAGAGCAAAACACAACAAAACATAGCATAGCTTAACAAACACAACAAAACATAGCATAGCAAAGCAAAATAAAACATATAATAGCATAGCAAATCATAGCATACCAAACCCAACAAAACATAGCATAGCATAGCATAACAAAACATAGCATAGCAAAATAAAGCATAGCATAATAAAACACAACAGAACATAGCATAGCATAACAAAACATAGCATAGCATAACAGCATAGCATAGCAAAACATAGCATAACAAAACATAGCACAGCTTAACAAAACACAGCATAGCATAACAATTCAAAGCATAGGTTAGCAAAACATAGCTTTGCATAACAAAACAAAGCATAGGATAGCAAAAAAAACATAGCATAGCATACAGCATCACTCCGCACCACCACAGCACACTCAGGGGCACCACAACATCACTATGCGTTACCACAGCATCACTGAACGCCACAGCATCACTCGTTCGCCATCACAACATCACTCAGCTCCACCACAGCATCAATCTGTGCAACCATTCAACAACACCTGCTTCAAATATGTTCTCTCAATGTTTCAAGCTTTATTACAAATGTAACAAAAAGATGTTAATATTTCACTTCTGTTCTTGGATTTTCGTCACAGTAAAATACACTGAACATAATCTTCACAAAAGTTATTTACAAAACTTTAAGCTATTGCCATTATAAGTTACAATAACTTTTATTTAAGTATTAATTATTGAAAAAAAATTAAAAGCCATTGTTATTTGTAATATCAATACATGTAAGTCACGTAAATACAACACATATTGCATTACAAATGCAATAGGGGTCACATTTGCGTAAGTTATAACTATTGGCATTGTAAATGACAAAGCTATTAATTTAGCTATTTTCTAAAACAAAACATAAATAAAAAATGTGTCATGTACAATACTAATAGCTCAAACTTTCCTAATGCGAGACCTATTGTATTGCAAATGCTTGTTTTATAAAGTTTTGTTTCAACGTCCTTGGGTTGTCTCTCTCCTCAAGCTTTCACTGCTTCAAAAGTCATCAATGTCGTTTTTGCTGTTCCTTCTTTACAGGTACTGTTTTTATGTAATCATTCTGCGACTTCTCCGTCCCACCATTTATCGATTGCTGCATGTTTTCTCTCATCTATGCCAACCCCGTTCTTCTGAAATTGGCAAAACTCGATGGAGACGCTTATCAGAGCGTCGGCGACTTCACTACAGTGTTTTCTCTTATGCAGCATTGTATTGTTCAACTGTGGGATGCGATTTTGTTTTTATGATTTTACGATTTTTAATATTCTCTGCCTAGAGTTATACTGCCATCTAGTGACCATTTTTTCACCTGTGACATTTGCTTACTAATGGCTGTTTCTGGTGGCTCTTATTAAAATAAAATGTTTTTTTAAAAGACATGTCATGTATTAGTTAGCTGATTTCTATTGCTTGGGTGTGTTCACCCTCAGGACTGCAATACTGTGATTTTTTTTTGCTTGTTTCTTGATTTCCCTACACTGGTATTGCAATGGGTTTGTAGTCCCATTTGCCAGCAGTGGGTTTAAGTCCCATCTGCTCACTTTACAGCTACTGTTTTACTTCTTGAGTCTTTACAGTCATGGGTTCCTACCCATTGGTTCAGGTTCCTACCCACATTTAAGTCATGGGTTCCTACCCATGTATTTGTGTTCCTACCTGAAAAGGTAACATTTATGTTGCCTTAGTGGTCTGTGTGGAAGCTTCACACTATTTGTCCATACAGGGACACCTCTCGTCTTATTTGTTTACTCTACATAGGGTGTGCACAACTCTGTTCTATCTCCCTCCTGGGAGCTATGCAAGGGTGTAGCCCCTTTGAATTAAGTATTTGGGTTCCCACCCATACACTGTCAGTTCTCATGACCGGGTCACAGTCCTTTTGCATAAGCACGGGTTCTTACCCAAATATCCCATTTATTGTTTGGAAGATGTCATGAGTATCTACTCATATGTGCTGTTTAACACAGTTACATTTCTACAGTGCACAGTGTGGTTTTTCCACACAAAGTTTGTCCTTACACTTAGTTGTGTATATGGGGAGTGTTCCCAGTTTTGTGCACAACGCATCTCTATCCCAAGAGATAAGTCATGGGTTCTCACCCATGCATTCTAGTTCACATATTTAGCTTACGTTTTTACCCTATTTAAGTGCATTTCATGCTTTCATTGCTAAGTATGTTCCGTTTATATTGTATTTTTATTGCTATTTTTGCACTGTTATCTTTGCATTAAATTTTTGTCATTGCGTAACGATAATGGTGTTTAGATTGGGAATCACCCCTATTTTTCCTCATCTTCCTTGTTTCTTTCTACTTTTCTGTTTTCCTTCTGAGGTCTTCTTCTCGTGTCTCTTGTGGAATCTGGACTTTCCTCTGCTTTTCTGTTGTGTTTCCTTCCTCTGCGTTCGTCGCAGCCTGTAGCCCCTGTGCTCTGTTTGTTTTCCATTTTCAGCCTCCATTCATTCCTGTTCTGGCCAGTGGGTGTGCTTTGGGGCAGTCTTTTGTGTTTCCTTTTCTTCTCTCTCTGACGCTGTTGGTTTTTCTTCTTTTCTGTTGTGTGTAGAAGGGAGGATGGTTTCTATGTTTGGTTTCCTTTCTTCTCTGTTTCTTGATTTCCCTCTTGTTTCTCTTCTTTCGATCATTGTTCTCTCATTGATCTTCTTTTGATGGTTGTTCTCTCGTTGTTCTTTTTGCTTTTGTATATCATTTTGCTTTCAATTTCTCAGGTTCTTCTCTTCCATTTCTAACTTTTTGTTTTCCCGTTTAAGAAAGAGGGATATGTTATATCCTGCTAATGTTAATGCAATGCTACTCTACCACCAGTGAAATGTTAATGCGATGAAGCTGTCAGCATGTTGGGGATCTGTCAGAGAAGTCACAGTTGACTGGGCTGAGCTGCCTGCTGTCTGCTCCTGGTGGGGTCTTAATCTGATCTACTTATGGTCTCCCTGTGATCTTGTACCATCTTCAATAAAACCTCCTTGAATCACCTGAACTGAGTGGACTTGATCACTACACATTGGCTTATCTATAATTGCCATATTTCACTTATTGATAAATCCTTAGTAGACTGCACTTTATGTGCACAGGTCCTGTAAATTAAAAGCTACTAGTGTGCCAACCACTCAGCAGCCCAGGCCTGCCACTGCAGAGTCTGTGTGTGCCATTATTATATGTCAGTCACCCCTATGGTAGGCCCTAGGTAGCCCCATGTGCAGGGTGGGGTGTATTTCATAAGTAGGACATGCACAAGTTTTCTATGTCCTGGTGGTGAAATACACTTAAATTTGTTTTTCACTACTACAAGACCTATGCCTCCCATAGGTTAACATTGGGATTGCCATAAACACCTTTTAAGTTAATTTTCGAATTGAGAACAGATAGAAATTTGTAGTTTGGTGTCTCTGAACTCACACTTTAAATCACAACTTATGGTGAAGTCCGATTTCAAATTGTAGTTCTGAAAATGCCACTTTTAGAAAGTTGGAAACCAAAAAGGGGGTTAGGCCCGATTGACAGGACCCAGGAAGGGCCTTTGTAAAGTGATTCAATGAAAAGTACCTGGAGTCCTAATTATTTAATTTTTAAGTAACCACAATATATGCTTTTAGCCGTTTGGGTCATTTATTTTCCACATCCTTTATTTATTCTTTTTTTTCAACGTCCATTGTCCTTCACCCAGTGTATGATGTCTGTCATGCAGTTATGGAACTTTGACTTGGTGATGTCTTTGGAGAGGACGAGTTGTGTGTCGTCGGCGTAGAATAGGATGTTGAGTCCGTGGGTTTTGGCGATGCTGCCAGAAGTGTTATAAAGGTGTTGATAGGGTGGAGCTGAGCGAGGATCCTTGGTGCACTCCAAAGATGATTTCATTGGATTCAGAGGTGAAGGCAGACTTTTGTCATTTTTCCTGTGAAGAGGCTCCTTAGATACCTATGTGTTGCAGTCTTGTGATGAGTGTGTGGTGGTAGACTATTCAGAAGGCTGCCGAGAGGTCGAGGAGGATCAGAGCCCTATTCTATCCTCGATTGAGTAGGGCTTGGATGTCGTTGGTAGCCGCAATGAGGGCTGTCTCGGTGCTGTGGTTACTGTAGAATCTGGATTGGGAGGAGTTGAGTAGGAGGTTCCATTCCAGATGTGGGGAAACTTGTTGGTTGATAGATTTTTCTCATACTTTGGCCGGGAACGAAAGCAGGGAGATCGGTCAGTAGGTGTTGAATTCACTGGGGTCTGTCAGTGGTTACTTCAGTAGGGCGTTGAATTTTGGTGTTTTTTCCAGTCCTTGGGGAAGGTGGCCCTAGCACTTGAGGTGTTAAATAAGGTGGTGAGTATGTGGCTGATTCTGGCTTTGCCTATGTTGAAGATGTGGTGAGGGCATGGGTCGGTTGGGGCCCCTGAGTGGATTGAGTTCATGATGGAGGCAGTGTCTTGTGGGTCGAGCCAACACTATTCTGTTAGTTGGTTGTCTGTGGTGGTAGCAGGGTTGTTGGGCTGCTTCAAGAAGTCGGTGGTCTTAGGCTGGAGTTTGAATTTTCTGTATATTTTGGTGATCTAGTCATGGAAGAAGTTTGCAAGGTGGTCGCAGAGATCCTGTGAAGGTTTATGTTGTCTTTTGCACCTGAGGGGTTGGAGAATTTTTTTACGATGTTGAAGAGCTCTTTGTTATTATTGGAGCTTGATTCAATGCCTGAGGCTAAGGCGTTTTTCTTCAATACTCTCAACAGTCTGTGGAAGAGGTTGAGGGCTTTTTGAAGGCGGAGTTGTAGGTCATGTTCTTGCTGGCGCGCCATCTCATTTCCAGTCATTTACATGTTGTTCAGCGGTTCTGAGGTTTCAGTGTACCAGCAAGCCTACTTGGTGAACCTTTGAAAGGGGCGACTGGGAGCGAAGGTCCGTGAGCTGGTGATGTTTCATTTGACGATGGAGTGGTTGGTTCAGGTGAGTTCCATTGTGTGGCTGTATCTGATGCGATCACTAGCGGTGAAGATGTGGTCTAGTGTATAGCCTGCTGTGGGCCTGGTGTTTTGAACCAGTTGAGCAGGAAATGATCCCCAACAACAAACAAAAGAATGTTGTTTGCATTCTCCAGTGAACATGTGACATCTTGAGTGGTTTTTATATGTCTGTTGCTAATGTGAGCAGTAAGATTGATTATTGGATCCTGCTTCCTTGGATACCAATGCATTATCCCACTCATAAGAATGGTGATTTCTGATGGATACTTTCAACCGTTGATTACTCACTTTAGTATACACCACAGGTTCCAGGCTGCACCCAGAACTTTTTCTCGAAATTTATTTTTTATTTTATTTTATTTTGTGCATTTATATGGCGCGACAGCTACCCAGAGGGTTTCCCGGCGCCTTGGATCTGATTGAGGGAACTGAGACTTTAGAATAGGGTAGAACTACTGATTAAACAGGCAGGATTTTACTCCCCTGCGAAAATTTGAGATAATTCGATACCAACCGCAGATTAAGGGGGAGGGCATTCCATTAGTTTTCTCACTAGGGAGGGAGGTGTTATTTGGGGGGACTGTGTCCTTTTCATTTTTACTAAACTGAGAATAAATATTTGTTATTTTCTCATTGAAGTAATTGGCTATATTGTTGCATTGCAAAGTAGATAAAATCGGCGATTCTGGTTGGGAGGCTGCTCCTGCCAATTTTTTTAAAACTTTAAAAAGAGTGCCAGAGTTGCTCTGTGCCGCTAAAATAGTATCTTTAATATGATAACCCTTAGCTATTTTGCAGGATAAATGGTAGGCATTGAGTGCTTGCTTGTAGATCTCCTTGTTAATAGAATTATAATCTTTCCTCCACAACCTCTCTAATTTTTTACAGTTACTCTTTTCATCACGTAATTTTTTAGAGAACCATGGGGCAGGAGGATAACAAGAAGTACGTTTGTTTAATGTAAAAGGAGCTACAGTCTGTGCAGCAGTCACAAATGCTCTCACACGCTACTAGGTGGTGTTGCGCAGCTCCATGCTTGCTCAGTACTGCCCAAAAGTGATACATTGGTTGCATGTAAGCACCACACTTGTGGGCCAATGTCAGTTCCTTTCTTTCCACACCTTCTGTCATGAATCTAGATCTCCACTCCCAAATTTGTCTGCCTATCTACAACTTCTAAAGCAAAATGTAGCATTATAAAGAACAATGACCCTTAAAACTATAGGTTTTAAACCATGCCATGACTGTGGAAAACAGATGTCTGTCACAGATCTGCATGATGTGTGTCTCTGTTGTCTTGAGTTCAGAACATGTCTCAGTCATGCACCTAAAGGTGATGAAAGAGCTAGAAGCAAAGTAGTGCATTTCACAAAATAGGTAGTCATGGCCCTTGCATATGTCCTTCTCCAGGTTGCGGGCATGGACTCGGTCCGGCACCTTGGCCTGTTCCCGCAAGAGGTATACTTCATGGTCGAAGTCCTCCTATAAGTCTAAATCGTACTCCAAACACAAAATGAAGCGGGGTTTGACCCCATTCTGCCACACTGTATCCAAGGAGAAGGCATAAGTAAATCACATTGTCAATTGGTCTCCCTCAGGGTCACCGACTGTGAAGCTGATTTCCCAGCTGACAACAAAGCACCTGGGTTTCCAGGTCTATAGACAACACCTACCGCAGCAAATAGAGGATTCAAAGAGGCCATTCTGCAGATTCTCAGCACACTTCCAGCTCCCTCTGACGTGCCTTTGGCACCAAGTATCCGCAGGGTTCCTCCAGTCAGATTTCCACTAGCAGGTCCATCTTTGGCACTATCTGATCCTGCAGGACCCATTACGAGACCTATATTGACTCCGGTGCATACCTCTTCTCTGGTTCCAGGACTTGTGGCAGGCCATTCCTCATCTACGCTGGTACTGACACAACCAGTACTGAAAGAGGATCTAGTGTAAATTCCACAATCTGACCCCAAACCATCTTCATCCTGATTTCTTCCACTGTCGCTCTACAAAATTACTAAAGTGCAGCCGGCTGTCCCGCAACCTGACTATACCAATGCCAGATGCACGATATGAGGCTGCATTATCGTTTTAGCTCTGAGGGTGAAGTTGAACAAGGTACACCACAAGAGGGAGATGATGAAGTGGCTGGAGGTGGGTGTGGTGATCCTCCCCCCCCCCCCCTATTATGACAATGATAATTTGTACAGGGTCTTAAAAGAAGCCAGTGAGTTTGGTTTCCTCCCGATAGAGGATTGGACTTTCCACTTGGACCACCAATGGACGAGAGTGCATAATTTGCAGTAGTTGTCTGATAGGCATATAAGGCCCCGGAGTTGCAGCTGCCTTCAGTTGAGATCAAGGCTGATGTAGCCAGTAAACCCCTTACTAATACCCTGATGAGCATTTAGACAATGCCCTGTTCTTTTACAAATTATACGTATGCAAGAAATATCGCACGCATCACTTTTAATAAATTACTCAAATTTACGCTGTGCGAAGATCAGCCCCCTAGTCTTTCTCACAAGAGAACTACTCTATAATATTGTTGCAAAGAAGTGATCAGCACACACAATTTATCATATATAGGAGATACAAATCAAGTTGTTAGAATGCGCAGACTCCATTTGTGTGTTTTCTAGAAAAGATTCCTTTATTCACATCTTCCTAAAAGCTCTTTCGCAAATGTAGCCAATGAGTTTTGTCTCTTTGAAAGAGACTTCTTCAGGGCTTGATATTATGTTGGCATCCGTAATCAGTTATTAATCACAAAAACCGTGTGTATTCCTGTCAGAAAAGTCAGTATTCACAGTTCACTTGGGGGTAGTTTGGTCAGGAGTCAGAAAAAAGTCTGAATGGCCTATGCCTAAATAAGGGCTTGATTTCTATGCCTATATAAGGGCAACGTGGATTGTACCTATATAAGGGCATGAATCTGGAAAATCCATTCGGAATCTAAAACGGCATACAACACCCACTCCACTTTCTTATGTATGACATTACTAAGTTCTATACATGTTAAACATATCTAAACATGATGTGTTAAAGCCCTCCTAAAAAAATACATAAAAATGCATTTTGAACTGGTTGTACACATAAAAGATGCATTTGTGCTGTACGCATTTAAAGCAATGTTTCATTCTAAGCATATATGTTGACGTTTGTAAATGCTATCTGAATGAACCATGAAAATATACATTTATGAAATGGCTCGCAAATACAGAAGAAAAAATCCGAAACCATTTCATGGCAGATTACATAAACTGTATGTGTATGTCGACAAGGTCAAATATTGTCTCTGGAAATGTGTTTTTCAAAGAATTCCTGTTCTCTATGAATAGTTCTTCTTTAAGCAGATTACTTTGTGCCAAAAAATTAAAAAATACATATTTGGAAAAAAAATTATTAATCATAGGAAAAACAGTTCCAAAGTTAGAACTTTGGTTTGAAAAATTGAAGGTCGAATTCAGAGTCTCTCAGAACACTGTGTGCCACACCAAAAGTCAGTGTTAGTGTTTGGAGAAAACATCAGATCTTCTTAGTCTGTAAAAACGTCATCTACCGGGGGGCGTGGCTAGCAGCCAAGCATGGCGGCTGCGTAGCAGAAGAGCTCTCTGAGCACTGAGGCTCATTTCATCGATCCGTCACACTTATCCGAGCCAGAACCGCCTGAAGAGGCAAATCCCAGGACCTGGGAACAGCCGGCATCGCTTGAGCCAACCCCGGTTAAAATCCGGAGGCGGGAACTGATCCGGACGTGGAGAGCCAAAAAGGGGCCTACAACATCGAGGCTGCACCGGCCTAAAGGGGTCGCGAGCCCAGGCGGAAGTGCCGGCTGGGCGGCTGCGAGCAACAGCGGCTGCACGAACCATTGGAGGAAGAGAGACGCACCGTCTCCTTTGAGGAACCGTGACAGCACTAATCGAGGATAAGACTCCGTGGCCCCCTTCCTGAGTGCCAGAAATCGGTGCGGTGACACGGAGCACCCCTCGGACGGTGCGGCGATACGGAGGTGCGGCCTGCCGAGGGCCCGGTTCCATCCTCGAGACGAGGGTAGGCTGGCGAGCCCCAGAGGGGGCGGCAGACAACAAAGGTACGTCTCCGACGAAGCGAAGACTGCCGCGACCCCGAGACACGGCAGCAGAAAGCACTGTAGCAGCCGCACTATGCCCCGACATTGCTGGCCGCCATTACTACGCCACGGATCTTGCAAGACTTGGGGGCTACGAGAAGGCAGAAAGGCATTCGGAGCGGATTCACTCACATGAAGGGAACACTGGAAGCAAGGGGAAGATAGGGTGCACCCCGGTACAGAATATCCAGGGACAAGACTTGCCCTGGTCGGGAAAACCACAGCATTGCCACCGCAGCCAGGGAGCGGAGGCGGGAAGCTTGGCGGACACGCTCCGGAGGGGCTGAAACACCGCATCACAAACCCTGGCCTGACATTGAATATAACGGCGGCCCTTTGGACCACATAGGGGGCAGGAGACAGTGTGCAAATCTCTCAACGGAGGGTGGAACGTATAACGAGCACACTCTAGAGGGGCTGACACACAGTATCGCACTCCACCCCCCCCCGGCCCGACATTAAACATAACGGCGTCCTTCTGGATCCCTTAGGAGGCGGGAGACAGTGAGCGAATCCCTCACTGGGGGCCCGGCAGTATCAGACTGTGCCAAGATACAGTGACACCCCCCCCCCCCCTGCATACTTATTGAGGGTGCAATTCCAGACGCTGACATAGTAACTGAAGTGGCGACCTTCCTCACCGTTACCGCAGGTCAACGATCGTCATGGCGAGCAGAGGACCCAGAAACTTGTCACTCCAAGCCAAACTGGACAAATATGCCTACGAGAAACATAACCAGCCGCACTCAGAGGGACGACCGTCCATAGGCAAGGGTAAGGAGGCGGACGGGAACAAAAAAGTGACGCTGGAAGACATCCTGAGGATGCTATCCAGTGTACAGACGACGGTGGCATCCATATCCACTGATGTCAATTTACTGCGAGCAGATTTTCACAAAATGTCGCAACGAGTGGCGCAGGTGGAAGTGGTCGCGAAATTGCTAGTGGAGGCCACCTCTGAACTGCAGATAGTGATGGAACGCATGGAGGCAGTGACCAAACAACTACAAGCAAAGCTGGATGATCAGGAGGGACGCTCACACCGGAACAACGTGCGTATCCTGGGTATTCCGGAGACAGAAGGTAAAAGGGCGATGGACTTATACGTCGAAGACCTCATAAAAACTAAACTACAGCCCAAAGGCCTGTCCCAATTCTTCTCGATAGAAAGAGCGCATAGAGTGCCCGGCGGGACGCCGAAACCAGGTGCTGCGCCGCGGCCAGTCCTGGCTCGACTCTTCAATTTTAGAGACAGGGATGTAATACTACAGGCGGCGAGGGTCTCACTACCTATCAAACTTCAGAACTCAACGCTGGCCTTCCCGGACTACACGGCAGAGGTAGCAAGGCGTCGGAAAACCTTTTTCGAGGTTAAAAAGGCCTTGAGGACGAAAGAATTGCCCTACTCAATGTTGTACCCAGTGAAATTGCGAGTTGTCGCAGATGGATAAACTTGGTTCTTTGATACGCCGGAGATTGCGCAGGACTGGCTCGACGGATGGAGACAAGTGGAGGTACCTCGCCGATCCGACAAAGGGCGTCGAGGTCAACAGACTGGGACACGCACGGACGCTCAGGCAGAGGGCCCGGAGTCTGAGGTCAGATCGTCCGAGGCGGGGTCGGAGAGTGGTCGGCACTCACCGAGCTCATAACCATCTGATGTCTTGCGGCACCAACGATGAACACTGCTGTGACCGGGCGAAACGCCGGTGGTGTCAGGACTGGGTGAAGCTGAGTAAAATGGGCTGAGCTGCAGCTGTTCCCAGACTCTTTACCCCCACGAGCAAGTAAGATGGTTTGGAAAGGGATTAAGCACTCTGCGAAGTTGGGGAAGTGGGCGGTGTTCAGTCCGTGGAGCAGGGAGGCAGGGAGGGGGGGTGGAGGGGGGGGTTAGTTTTGTTAGTTTTGGCTCAAGATTCACACGCTATGGCACACCATGTCACATCCTACACATGCAGACTCATGGATGGCAACAAACACATGTCACCACAATCGAAGCGACAACTAGGCACGCGCTTAAGACCACATGATGGCTCACGAGATCCATACAACAGACACTGAGGACATACCGCGCTCCATGGCGTTGCCCCCCCTTCGACTACTCACATGGAATGTTAGAGGGTGAGGGGACAAAATAAAGAGAGGGTTGATCCTACAAGCAATCAAACGCCAGGGCCCCGCACTAGTGTTATTACAGGAGACACACCTCACGGGAACAGCATGTCGGGCACTCGATAGACGAGACTATAAAATGGCGGCGCACGCGGAGATTACAACAGGGTCACGGGGGACGGGTATCCTGGTGAAAAACACTTCCCCCTTTATTGTTTTACAGCACAAGGTGGACGATCAAGGGCGCTTCGCGGCAGTTCATGGGCAGTGGGAGGGTAAACTCTTGAATGTGGTGTCCGTATACATTCCTCCAGCACTACACTCCATAGCGTTGCCGGCACTTGGAGAGTTCCTATTGAATCTCCCGACAGAAGACACGATCATGGGGGGGGACTTCAACGCTATCGCAGACCCAGCGCTGAACACGTTTCCCGTAAGGACACGCGCGTTGGGCTCCTCTGCCTTCCCGGGTTTCATGGAGGCATTGGGACTGAAAGATGCCTGGCGCCATATCCATCCTACGACGAAGCAATACACGTATCACTCTCCGGTACACAATAGTCTGTCCCGTTTAGACTACTTTCTGCTCCTCGGTGATGGGATGAGGGACGTGGACACCATCAATATACTGCCAAGAGGAATTTCTGACCATTCTCCTGAATTGCTATCCCTCTCCACTAAGGAGAAGAAACGTGCGAGAATTTATCCCATATATCCCAGTTATCTCATGATCCCCCAGATCAAAAAAGACCTTAAAGTAGCAACCAAATACTACTTTGCAGAGAACACGACGTCGGTGTCCTCCCCCTCGATTCTGTGGGAGGCATACAGGACGGTTCTGTGGGGGCGAGCGATTGCATCAATTTCGGGACTCAAGCAAGCATACCAGCAACAACTTTCGGAGCTGGAACTGGTGCTCCAAGAGGCTGACACGACACATATGACTGATCCCACGACGAAAACCGCACACACGCTGAAATTGCGCCAGCAGCAGTACCGAGACCACCTCCAGTCGCAAGTTAGGGACAACATATCTAACACTGCGCTTAGGATCTATGACATTGGGGACAAGCGGGGAAATTGCTGGCATGGCTAGATAAGAGTAGAGGGGGTAACAGAGGCATACAACACCTACATACTCGTGAGAGGCAGCTGCAGTCACACCCAGAGGATATAGTGCGCACCCTGGCGGAACATTTTCAAGAAGTGTACACTCCTGAACAGGAAGTCACAGCGCAGGCAGCGATGGCTTCCCTTAATATCATAGACATCCCCACAATCCCGCCGGAGGCAGTGCAGGAGCTTGAGGCAGATCTGACAGGAGAGGAAATACGACGAGCGATCCAGGCGATCCAATTCGGAAAGGCGCTGGGCCCTAACTGGATACCCATAGAATGGTATAAAATCATGTCAGAGACCCTTAGTGAGCCCCTATTGGCAATGTACATGGAAAGCCTAGAGAGGGCGGAACTTCCATTAGACCAACGTACCGCGATGATCGTGGCTATACCGAAACCGGGAAAACCACCGGCGGAATGCTCCACGTATTGCGCCATATCCCTTCTTAACGTAGAAGCTAAAATTCTAGAGAAGCTACTGGCTAACAGACTGATGACCCACCTGCAACTGTTGATCCACCCGGATCAATCGGGCTTCATGCCCCATCGGAGCAAGGCCCTTAATCTTAGGCGAGTACACGGGGTGATGGCACGAGCCCACTCCCGGTCAGAGGCGGCAGTGATCCTTTCTCTAGATGCCAAGATGGCGTTTGACTTGGTGGAATGGGAATACTTATTTGCTGTCCTGACCCCTATGGGCTTTGGCCCTCAATACATTTCGTGGATCCGACTCCTCTATACCAATCCTGTTGCTCAGGTTACAGTCAACGGTCACATCTCGCAAACATTGCCGCTGGTGCGAGGAACTCGACAGGGATGGCCCCTGTCCCCCTTACTCTTTGCCCTAGTGTTGGAGCCACTGACGATACTGATTAGAACAACGCCATTACTGAAAGGGATAGCATGGACTGAAGGCTGGGAGGACCGTGTGTCCCTTTATGCCGACGACATGCTGATTTACCTAATGAATCCCGACAGGGGCATCCCAGCGCTTTTAGCACTATGTGACACGCACGGGAAGGCGTCGGGTTATACACTGAACTGGGCAAAGTCAGTGATTTATGTGCTGAAGGGACGGAGGCCGGTACTGGCACCAGACTGCCCACTTGCACTGACATCGGGCTCCTTTAAATATCTTGGCATCCATATCACAGAAAGCGCCTCGGACTTCTTTGACAAAAACCTGAAGCCCCCCTAGGAACGTCTCCGAGCAGACGTCAGGCACTGGGCGACCCTGCCGCTGACCCTCCTTGGACACGCGGCCCTGTACAAGATAATGGCGCTACCAAGATTTTTGTATGCCCTGGAAAATACACCGTACCTGGTCACGCCACGTTATTTTAAACAAGTGAAGACGTTGGTCTCCACCCTGCTGTGGAGCAGTGGTCCGGGCCGCATCGCACATGACAAATTAACAAGAAGCTGGTACGAAGGAGGTATCGCCTTACCAAACATACATTTATACTACTGGGTGGCGCAACTCAAAATTGTGAACCAGTGGGTGTACGCGCCGAGAGATGACCCTGCATATAGAGCAGATTGGGCGCCGCTGGGAACGAACTGCATGCTGTCACCATTGTACAATAAACAGCAAATCTCGAGAATGGTAGGGCCCGCAAAACACACAATCACGTTATGGCATACAGCGCAGGCGAAACTGGGATGGTAGGGGAAAATTACCAAACTAACCCCCCTCTGGGACACGAAGGCGCTGGGGAGCTTGAGACACAGTAAGAGCTTTGCGCAGTGGGACAGTATTGGTATCTCCACGGTGGGAGATTTGTGGGAGAAAGACACTGTGATTACGTTCGCATGGCTACAGCAACAATATGGACTAGGCCCGAACGAAACCTATAGGTACATTCAAATTAGGCACTCGCTATTACAGGCGATACCGCTGGGCACCGACGTACCTGACTCCTCACCACTGGAAGGCAGGTTACTTACTGACTACATGCAGCAGAAAGCTACCTCACTCACTTACAAGAAATTGATCAACAATCTGAAGGACCCCACATTGGTGTTGCGAGAGAAATGGGTGGGAGATGTAGGCAATAGTGACGATTCCAAGTGGAATGAAGCACTAGCCTCCCCGAAAGAAGTGGGCATCTCGGCGAAATTTAGATTAGAGCAGGTCAAAATCTTACATCGCATTTATTACACACTGTACATGCTACACAAGATACACAGAGCGCCGCACCCCTTTTGTCTTCGCAGCTGCGGGGACGAGGGTACACTGTTCCACACACTTTGGGACTGACCCCCACATAGCAGAATTTTGGCGACAAGTCATGCGTACTATCACACAAACACTGCAAGTTTCCCTCATTCCTGAGCCACGCAAGTGTCTATTAAACATTTGGGAATGGGCCACATTAGCTGTTATGGTGGCTAAAAGAGACATTGCACAGAAATGGAGAGCTTCGGAACTCCCCACAGCATCCATGTGGAGTAGGAACATGGACTTGTTAATGTTCACGGAGAGAGCGGTGTATGTGCTTAGGGCCTGCCCCCGTAAATGGAATAAAGTGAGTTTTGTGAACCCTTACCAGAAGATGACGAAGTAAGCTCAGATGAGGATGAGGAAGGTGTCTAGAGGGTGCGGGTGGGTGATACAGCTCATAAAGAAACCTAAGTGTAGCATCGTGATTGTGACATAGCCCGTGATTAAATCACTGTATACGAAAGCATTAATCATTGGGCAGAAGCAGACATGGCAATAGCCGCTGAGTGTGAGTATGTATCTTGGCCGCAGTTTTAAGTTATGGTTAATGACACAGACAAATAAAATATAAAATGGAAAGACCTAAATACTGATACACACGAAATGGAGGTTGGTATGTAGGAGGTTATTTTAGGTTGTGCCGCCGGACCCCAGGATTGTCGGCCATATGGCTGTGTACTAACAAACAGTTTTAATGATGAACATGTTTGAGGCTGCCGGCCCGATGAGTTGTAGGCCCTGACATGTATTTATCACCTCTGTGACTAAATTCAATAAAGGTCTTTCAAAAAAAAAAAAGTTGTCTACCATTGTAGGTGAGAGTTGGATTACCTCGTTTAGAAGATTAACCGCACATAGATGTGACGCATCGCAGTCAGCATTGGTCGCATAAGCAATGTTTGAAGTGGATGATACCTGTGTGCCTGTCTCCTCTCGTATCTCGCTGTCAGCATTTTGCGTCTGTGAGATCTCAATGAATGCCGTCATCAGAATTGGTAGCTGCTGGGGCAAACACTGCGCATGGGCCGTTACCGGGTCCTGCAAAGTATCAACATCCGTCGGCATGACTGATGGGAGTTTGAGACATTAATCCAATACGTATTCTTCTCTGCATAGCAGGCAACGTAGAACAGGTAAGATGCAATCTTGCCAAATTGGTCTGAATGACAGAAACCATGTGGTATTCAATTCTCTTAAACAAGTTAATCCCCAAAATTTGGACTATGCGCTCACGACACTTCATCGCCAGTAGAGTTGTCTCCATGGAGAACTGGGTGTCGCTGGTGAATTGGCTTGCCATATCGTAGCAGGAGGACAAAAATAGTATATCTGCAGCGAGTCCCAAAATGAGTGGCAGTCTGCCAAACAGAGTGCACGAAGTTTGGAAATATTCCTAGGACTGCCTCAAAAGGTGCTAATAGTCCCGAAAATACGGTCTTAAATACATGTAAAATACCGCTCGTATCAGACATGTTTAAGATACGACTTAACATTTCTGAGAAAAGACAGGGCAATCTGTAGTTAAGAGGGCATGTATCTCTGCAGAAGTCCTTGCGACTTGCAGATTATAGGTTTCTTTGGCCGAGGTCAGTGGCACAGTTTTTTGCAAAATAATGGCTTTCATTCTGCTTAAAGTATCAATTCGTATAGAAGAGATGTTCAGTGAAGGCCATAACGGAGACTCCCGGTCTGTCTTGGTTTTTGGAAACAATACCTGCATACAGCAACTGAACCTGACTGACAGTTACTAGATAGGATAAACCTGGCAACATGCCACAGCAGCTGTGATCGTTCAACATAAGGTAACTTCCATTAGAAAGTTGCCAAAAAATTGGTTCAATCACCGCAGCTGGTAATCCTTGCAGATGGCAGGATAAGTTGGTAGAGGAACCATCGCAGGCCTGTGTAAATTAATACCCTAACAAAGGAGAGAACCGCTTAGTGCATTTTCACAGTTTTTACCACTAATAAACCCTTCTCTTCCCTCACTCCAACATCTGTGTGCGTACGGTAATTCCCAGGATGTCTTGATGTATTCTTTACCCAGCCTTTCATATGTGCCTGCTGGTATATGTTTTAGGCAATACTGAAAATGGAAAATTGTAACAGTCAAAGTGATTGTTCCATGTATAATCCATTCAGTGGCTGTTTTTTCAGCGACTGGAAATGGCAATCTTTCAAGTGTTTCAATGCTCAGCACTGTATAGTCTGCTCCCCTCTGTGCCAGTTTGATCTGTTTATCAGTGAGATTGAATTCTGAAAACACTACAGAAGTATTGATGAAACGCCAAGGCACATAGCCTGAATGAAGGTTTTGTAACGTCCAGCCTAATAGCATGATAGAACGTAATTGCGACTGACCATGTTGCAACATGACCAAGTCCTGTTGCATGATGTCTATGGCAGAAGATACTATGCTGTCCAAAGAATATATCCTGGACGACAGAGTTGTTAACCCATTGGATACTACAGAGATAGTTTTCTCTAAATTAATACGATCAATTTCTCTTATTTGTTCTGCAGTCTCTGCTTGCGTAATCTTCCATGCTTCATTATAAGCAGCATAGATACCAGCATATATAAAACGTTTATGACGCAGTGTTCTTGGTCCTAGCAAGAATTCCCTAAGATCAGCGCCATCTTTAAGTAACGATAAGTGTTGTTTTACATCCTTGAGTGTAAATCTATGTAACCATTCAAGGCACAGTTTCCTTACACTGTATGTTGTTACTATTCCTGGATGTTGTCTTTGAACATATCTTGGGTCTGGCCTAGTGAATGTGAAACCCTTTGTTTTGTTCAGGAATCTATCTTAACAGTTCTTTGTGTCTGTGGGCAAGATCACCCATTTTTCCCAATCTGGATCTGTTCTGCTGTGATGCAAAATAGTATGTACGTCGACCTCCCCCTCTGAAGTTTTACTATCAGGTGTAGGTGGAGGTATGGACGGATTGTTCAGGTATTTTATCTTGGCTAACCCAAGACAAGACGTCTGTTGGACAGTGTCATTCAAAAACAATTTGTTCTGGGATTATAAAGGCTCTAAATAAAGCTTTTTTCCCCTGCACTTGCCAGTTTGTGTCTCAATGTTGTCTTTCCAAAAGTCAAAACCTAGTGTAGACAGTTGAGCATAAAAGGCTGCAGAATGAATTTGTTTGGTATTTTCATGCCTGTTTTGTTCACATTTCTAAAGTAAAATGTTTCAGCATTGGATACATTGAACCCTGAAAAATGTGGAAATTATCTAGTATTTGTTTTGAGTTACCCTTTGGTGGCGTAGGACAATCTTCCCATTGCTTGTGCATCAATATATTTCTAGGATTTGCAGATTTGTGCAAGAAATGATGACCATAGTGATTATAACAATACATTTGTTCATAGTCTGATGAACCTTCTAAATATTCATGCTTTGTAAATACTGCAGACATTTCTAAGCCTGACCTCATATTATTAACAGTCTCGAAGTCTCAGTCATCAGAAAAGGTACTAGATGAAACAAAGTCATTCAAGTAAATCTTGAACTGGTGTGGAATCTTCAAAAGCCCTGCAGGGCCAAAAATGTCATAATCATTTCTGTCCAAAGCTATACCACATGGTATAGGAACAGCTGTGATGTTCACTGATGACAAGTCTCTTTGTTCACGATCAGATGATTTGTGTGGCTAGTAGTAAGTTGATGTTCTTACTTGCTGTGTCCTTTTGAACATATCTTCCATTTATCAGCATTCCCAAAGTTATTACCAGAGTCAACCAAAGTAGAAGAAAAAGCATACCCAACACAATCCAAAGTTCAATTCATGGTGAAACCAGATATGTATTTTCCAGGTGATGAAACAGTTCTGTTGCTTGTTCTTTCAAAGTTCTTTTCACTGGCGTTGTTTGAGGCTTGCTTGGATCCTCAGAAAACGTATCAAAGTTAATGAAATAGCCAGAGGCAGTTCTGTCAATTGTAGGGATTGCATCAGGATTAGTTAAAATCGCTGGATCCACTTGATCCATTTGTGTAGTCAGATGCTACTTCGTTGTAGACAGGTGTTTCTAGACTAACTGATATTTGGGTTTCAAGAGGTACAAGTTCCATAGCTTCCTTCTTTTCGCACTGCAGATTCTTCAAAGGTGACGAGTCTCTCAGTTTGAACCTCTTGAATAATAGCCAGTTTAGGGCGTCTGCTACATTGGCGGAGTCCACTTAGCCTACTGCTTATGATCGGCCACATGATGTGGTTTGACCAGGTCGATGGACACAAACCTGTTCTCCTTTTTACCAGCAAGGGGCGGCAGCAACACTGTTCTAGATCTGTGGATTGCTAGGACAGGTACTGGTTGTCTGTGAGAAGGCCCAAATTCCTTCTTGTCCGCGATCTTTTCTCTGACTAGATTCCAAGCTTAGGAATCCAGACAGGCCTTGCTGGGACGGTCAGTTTCTCTTCAGTGGTCGTTGGCTTCAGAATTACATTACTTTGTTTCGTTCTTTTTTTTATTTAAGTCCAGTAAAACAGCCAAACGGTCTTCGATATCAAAGGGTTTTTGGACTATCACTGAAGTCTGACAATCGAGATCTGATACTAACATTCTGGTCCCAAAAAGGACTTCATATGGAGTGATACCCCTAGAGAACTTCTTGGCAGATTGTTAAGACTAAGTTGGACACTTATTAGATGTTTGACCCACCTATCACCCGAGCCTAATACCCTAGCTGTTATAGATTGCTTATGTCCCGTTTTTTTCTCTCCACTAACGAATTTCCCTCAGGATGGAATGGACTAGAGTACCGCAATGCAACGCCCAAACTGGCCATGGTCTCCATGCAAGCTTGAGAGCTAAACGCAGGACCCTGATCAGAATGTAGCGTGCCGACTGCGTATGTGCAGATAAAGATTTGCAAATTTTTTATAACTGTTCGAGCGTCAGCCGAGCACTGTGGCCACATCCAAATGAACCTTGAGCACGAATCCACTGCGACCATGATATATTTGTAGTTACCATCCCTCTGTAAGGGACTGCAGTGGTCTAGGTAAACACAAGCTAATGGTTTATCTGAGATTAACAGGGGTGTCTGCGCAGGACGTCACCTACCCAGCCGGACCTTGGGCAGTTTTTCCCCTCGTCTCTACGTCCTGTCTTCCTCCTACTCCTTTACCCTATCCCCTTACCCTTCCTGCTCCATTCATCTTGTCCCCTATGTTCCTTAAATGCTTTTCTTGATACTTATGTAACTTTTAACTGATGTAATTTGCAACATTATTGTCCCTCAAGTAAAGCGCTCTGATTCCATCGGGTCTAGTCAATGCTATATAATAACTCATTAATTAAATGTGTTCCCATCTATTACTCTTTTTTTCCCTTTGTCTACCTCCCTAGCTCCTATCCACTCTCCCCTGAATCTCTCACCTTGCCTGCTAGTCTACCCAGCCCACTGTCCTTTGTGCCCTTTGACTAAGCACTCCTTCTACCCTTGTTGGGAAAAGATCCAATATTTATACTCTGGAGTCTCAGTGTACCCGCTGAGAGAGTCCACTGCGCCAAGGGAGCCATTCACAACTGAGGTATGGTATGGCACCCCTTGCCAAAGCACTCCCTCTCCCCTTTTTTTGGGGAAGGATCCCGTTTGTAGGCCTTGGAGTCTCAGAGACCGCTCTGAGAGAGTCCACTGTGTAAAGGAAGCCTCCCGCAACAGAGATAGGGAAGTGATACCACTTCCCCAGGGATCACAGCTTACTGGACTTTGGACGTTGCTTTGACTCATCTACTGGTTTGTGTCCCCGTCGCCCTTCCCCTCCTCTTTCCATTCGATGACCTTCACCCTCCCCTCCTCTTTCCCACCTTCATTACCTGTCTACTTCCCCAGCTCCTTCCCCCCTCCCCTGAATCTTTCCCCTTGCCTGCTTTTCCCCTTACGTATTTGTGCTTATTGTTTATCTTGACCTTACAAGTAACTATGTTGGCATGCTCTAATAACTATGTAACCTTTGTAACGATGTAACCTGTAACTATGATCTGATGCTCATGTAAAGCGCTCTGATACCTCCGGGTCTAGCCAGCGCTTTATAAAACCTTTAAAATAAATAAATAAATTAATTAATATTTCACATTCCAAAACATAGTTTCTGGTTTGTTTCCTCATGCGCGGCCACCAGTATGTCTGTTTTAATATTGACAATGTGGCGGAAACACCTGCATGTGCAGAGGCAAGCCCTTCATGTGCTGGTAAAATTAGTCCTAATCTATGTTCCATGTTTGGAATTACTATATCCCCCACTCCAGGGATTCGAGCAACTGGAACATTGTTCGCATCAGTTATACATGAGTATTTGAGTGGAAACTCTTTCGGTAAAGTTTTACCACTGTCTTTGCTTGAAGTATTGACAGCTAGCATTATTTCACTGTCTACTGTTTTTTTTTTTTGAATGAGTGATTGCAGCTATGGAAGCCGTTTGCACAGCTGCCTTTGCGGCTTCATCAGCCAATGAATTCCCTTCAACGTGAACGCCATCACGTTGATGACTCAGCGTATGTATCACATGAGTGTTTTGTAGTCCTTGTCGTAACTGAACTACTTGTTCCCAAAGCAGTTTATGCTTGATTGTGCCACCTTTTGCATCTTTGAAACCGTTGTGAATCCAGTTCTGCAAGTATTCATTGTAAGATTGAACACAATAATACGAATCGCACACTATGAGTGTGGGGAATTCGCGATCTGTATTTTCAAGTGCCATCTTGAATGCTTGTTGTTCAGCTCGCTTAGCTGTACAATCTCCTAGAGATTGCGTTTTAGTGACCATTGGTCGGAATTTGCAATCGCGCCAGCGATCTTTAACGATCGCGCACGCGGCACTATAGGCTTGTTTACCCCCCCCGTAGCGGGTAGAGCTGATTCGTCAGTATAAATTATACATTCATACTGCTCTAGAGGTAGAACTTCAGTAGGCAGAGGACATTCTTGTTCGAATTATAGAAATGCTTGTGTCTTCAAATATGGATCAAAAACGTATTTAACGTCGTTTGCAGTAAGAGAATTAACCCATTGTATTCCTCTCGGATGTAAAGCTTTTGCATTTTGAATGCTCGCTTTTGTCACTGATTCTAAGGCAGGTATAGGTGTAACGACCATAATACGTTTACCCTGTGAGAGGGCTCTCTCTTTTGCTACTGCAGTTTGAACCGCTGTGTGAATTTCATTTCTGCTTGTGTGTACAAGTGTGATTTGTAAGCTATTGGTACTTTTTCACCTTCATTAAAAGTTAAGTACGTGAATCCGTATTGTCCTGGAATGATTCGGATCACTAAGTTGCGTACGTTTACGCGTGTTTGTAAATGTTTAGTTTCTGACATGTCTGTTTGCAATGAACGCAAAATTTCTGTGTGTTTTTGTGTCCAATTAAGTGTTTTAAAATCAGGTTTGATTAATTTGTAGAGAGGTTTAACCCTTTCTGCGTAGTTTAGAGTATAAGATCTTCCGAAATTCAGGAAACCTAGTATCGACTGTAAGTTTGTCCGCGTTTTTGGAGTTTGGAGCAGTGCAGATTTCTCTAGAAAGTTTGCTGCCAGGCTTTTGCCTTCACTTGATAATTTGTATCCTAAGAACAGATTGTTTAAATGGGCAATTCTTGATTTTTTAAAACTGTATTTGTAACCCTCAGAGGCGAATCGAAGTATAATGGTATTTACCCTGTTTAAGTGCCTATCCAGGTCATCGTCTGTCAGATATATATCGTCGACATATGACAATGCCTCGTCATCCTATGTTTGTAGTAACTCTGTTACCCTTGCTGAAAATAACCCAGCACTGTTCTTGAATCCCTGTGGGAGACAACAGAAGTGACGCTGTGTTCCCATAATTTAGAAAGCAGTCAAATACCTACTTTCTGGTGCAATGTTTTGACAGAAGAAACCGTTAGAAATAGCTAATGTGGTGTTATATTTTTTACGCACAATGTTATTCATTAATGCTACACTATGTGCATTTTGTACTGCAAATGTTTTGCAACAAGAGTGTAGATGTATGTAATCCAATACTAGACGATATGCATTGTCTGGTTTGGAGACAGGAAACAAAGGATTGTTCATGGACAAGGTGCATGTTTCAATCACCCCTTGGTTTTCAAGTTGATCTAATATGTCCCTGACCTGTTTTTTAGCTTCTTGATTAATTGGGTACTGCCTTTGCGCAGTTGATTGATTCTTCAAATTGATTTTATGGTGAGGAGAATCCTCATCCCATCCTACGTGATTTTTATATAATGCAGGAGCCTAGGCAACTGCCCATTTTCTGGCATAGGTATATTTTAAATGAATTGGAATGTGGTTGGAGAAGGCTAGCATAGTGATGTCTTCGCCATGTGTGTAAAAAAGCGAGGGAGGCCTCCTTTTCAATGCAATCTGGGACAAGGAGCATAAGAGTGAAAAACTGGGGGAAGTCCCAAGACACTCAGCTAATAAGAACCCTTTAGTGTATTTCCCTTTATATCTCAAAATGCCAAATTTCCTCAGAGGATGTACAGTCTTATGCAATTAGAACCATATGCTACACAAATCAAGAATCCTAAACAGTGTGTAAGTTATAAAAAATTTACAATTTATTACATATCAATTAAAACAATGTTATACAACATGATAGTGCCAAAAATCAAGTGCAGTTTCAATATAAACATAAAATCAATAAAAAATACACAGTTAAAAATGATCAAGGAATCACAGTTGTTGGAGTTGTCGACGCAGCGTTTCGGTGTGTAAACGATACCACCTTCTTCAGGACAAACAATGCTATACAAAAGAACATTACAATTAGATACAAATCATAGTTCATGAAACCTAGCATTCTTTAAAAACACATAGTTATTACTGTTTTTAGGCACATTTTTAATACACACTTAAGTAGATAGTTTCTATTGATCAGAGAGGACTTCGCGTTGGTACATCATACAAGCAAATGGCCAAAGTCATTACAGGTCGACACAGAACATAGAACTCTCCTTTAACCTCACTAGAGAGAAGCCCAAAATCGATCTTAACCACCACCGGATAGCTTATCTTCACCCTAAACCTGTAAATAAACAATACAGGTGTATCAATAGATATTATGTATCCTATCTTTATTATATAAATAAAGAATCAACGCTTGCAATGTAACCCCACACAGGTCAAATTGATGAAAGACCCTGTTCAAAGTTACTTTGACGCTGCCTGCAGAATTAAAGGCATCCAGTGGCGCTGCAGAGAGGGACATATAACCCCATCTCACGGGTGAGTAGAACTCCATAAACGTTAAGGCTCCTAGAGTAAAAATTCTTAATATTAATCGCGGCATGAGTATTCATTTTATTCTATTGGTAACAAACTACGAGCAGGGGCATGACCAGGTATTATGTACTATCATGCAGAGGCCTAGACTGTGTAAAAAAAGTAACAAAAAATATACTCCCTGCCTGAAAATTAAAAATCGTACCTCATTTCACTTTCAGTGATTTTTTATTCATAATACGGTGGCCCCCCTCCTGCATCATCCTCATCAACACAAAGTTCCTGAGAGAATAAGGTAAAGAGATATGGGCCAATTATTACCAATGGGTTTAATTTGACAAAACAAACTTCATGTTCATAATTCTAAACAAATACGCGTTTGTTACCCTGTATTCCTTACAGAAAGGGAATTCACACTGGAATTAAACAGACCAGATGCTCGACAAAACTGAGTGACATCGATCCAATCATCTTCCTAATTTAATACGAGAGGAATAGTAAATAATCAATTCACAGGTATACCTTTTGATTTCCCCTCAGAAGCTACCTAGATGGTGACCTTTTGTCACCATAGTTAAGAACCACGTGTATAGCCTGTTATAACTCAAATGCTTGTATGATGTACCAACGCGAAGTCCTCTCTGATCAATAGAAACTATCTACTTAAGTGTGTATTAAATATGTGCCTAAAAACAGTAATAACTATGTGTTTTTAAAGAATGCTAAGTTTCATGAACTATGATATGTATCTAATTGTAATGTTCTTTTGTATAGCATTGTTTGTCCTGAAGAAGGTGGTATCGTTTACACACCGAAACGCTGCGTCGACAACTCCAACAACTGTGATTCCTTGATCATTTTTAACTGTGTATTTGTTATTGATTTTATGTTTATATTGAAACTGCACTTGATTTTTGGCACTACTATCATGTTGTATAACATTGTTTTAATTGATTTGTAATAAATTGTACATTTTCTATAACTTACACACTGTTTAGGATTCTTGATTTGTGTGGCATATGGTTTTAATTGCATAAGACTGTACATCCTCTGAGGAAATTTGGCGTTTTGAGATATAAAGGGAAATACACTAAAGGGTTCTTATTAGCTGAGTGTCTTGGGACTTCCCCCAGTTTTTCAGTCTTTGCCATGTGGGCACTCCCTGACAAATTGTGGTGGCCAGTCTTTTTCAGCTAGAAGAATGTCATAATCCTTAGATAGTCGCTCCCAAAAGAGTGATCTTATCTTTCTCTGTATGTCTCCCTCCATCCAGAGTGTTATTTCATATAACTTATGTGGAGAACTAACCCTTGTATCTGCAGTTCCAACTTGAATACATTAATTCAAGTCCACTGTCTCCAGATGATCCATCAAGTTCTTGCGAGCTATGGTGGCTTCTGCTGCGCTGCCCAACATTGTCTGAGCCCATTCTCCGTTCTTGAGTTGTGTCCTCAAGATCCTCTGCATGTTTGATTTTTAGACTTGCCACGGATGCTGCTTCTCCTTTAATATTAGCTAATATTATTGTTGAGACCTGGTTGAAATCTTTCAGTAGTTTCATACCTAAATTTAAAGCAGGCTCTGCCCTGTATTCATTTTGAATCTGTTTCAGTGCGTCTGGTATTACTGCCATCGACGGAACACCATGTGTTTTAGTGCAGATAGCAGCGAAGACTGTTCCCCAAGTGTTGCAGTCTTCCGGATGTGGTGCTACCTTCTTTTTGGTGAATTGAGGTTTCTTATTTTTCTGAACGTGTTGATAGTCTTTGGACTTCACCCATTCTTCCTTGTGTTCTGAGCGTCCTCTTCTTTCGGATTTCTGTGACAAAGTCTGAAAGGTACGAGAGGAACGTGTATCAGTATCTTGATATCTATCAGGTTTTCTCAAATTATCCTTATTCCTGAGGTTATACCTCCTTTCAGAGGGCTCCTTTTGAGGAGACCTACCTCGGGATTGAGAACGCTTCTCTTTAGAAGTTTGTATGCTATTTTCCCACTTCTTTTTAGAAGGAGTAGGAGTGTTTTTAGTAAAGACCTTTTCAGGACTTTCAGACAGTTGGGGTTTCACTGGTATCCCTCCCAGACTATCTCTGCCTAATTCTTCATATGATTTTTCAATTATTCTGGCTAATTCTTGTGGTTGCTCAGTTACATCAAATTCCCTTAATTTCTGGTGGATCGCCACGGATGCTGCTTCTCCTTTAATATTAGCTAATATTATTGTTGAGACCTGTTTGAAATCTTTCAGTAGTTTCATACCTAAATTTAAAGCAGGCTCTTTGAATCTGTTTCAGGGTGTCTGGTATTACTGCCATCGACGGAACACCATGTGTTTTTAGTGTGAATAGCAGCGAAGACTGTTCCCCAAGTGTTGCAGTCTTCCAGATGTGGTGCAATCCTCATTGGTAAACAGATTGTTAGAATTCTGTGTCTCTCATGAGGGGTAGTATTAGGAAAAACTGCTTCGATCTGAGTAATTTTTTTAGCTATCCATAATGGAATTTGTTCCCGTTTCGCAGGTAACTTACCAATGACGGAGTATAAAGTCTGTGGTGTAATCTTTAGTGTGTTCCCCTGGTGAGGGGTATGTTGTGAAATCATTATATCATTATTGCAGGCTGGACTGTAAGAGTCCGAATGACATATTGAACCAATTGTCTATAGATTTTGATTAGCTCTTTGAGTTGAACTTGTAGTTCCACATCTGTCATTTCATTAATGTCAGGATGTGGTGTAAAGCTGGCTAAGACCGGCCATGTTGCTCCTGGTCTACCTAGTGGACCGAGCCTTGTAATGTGATTTAAATGTTTTAGGGTGCCATTAAACCAGAGCTCATGCTCCTGGTATGTGAATGAAATTTCAATATCCTCAAAGAGAATATATTCTGTTGGTGGTTCATCTTCTTTGTAGAAGTGAAACACATGTGTTACTGGATTTGCTTCATGGAAGGCTATTCATGAATAGAATACCTCTGTCTGGTGATATTCATGTGCCTCTATCACAAAAACTACCCTACCACCTCTCACCGTTAGGCCATGTTTTATAGTGACGGCTTTCCTTAAATTAACAGGAATGCTTATAGCATCCTCGTTAGTTTCATTAAAACCTGTTGTGTCAAAAACTGCTGGATCTGCCATTACTCCACCATTCTCGCTGTTATTGCCGTCCGTCATTTTATTGACTGAAAGTTTGCAGAGCAAGCTTCAAGGAAACAGAGCTGAGGTGCACAATATTTTGGAACACTGTATCCTTCACTGTTGAACAAACCAAAAAGCTAATACATAGGATTTTTGTCCTAATCTGCTATGGCGGATATTATCCCTTTACCCACTCCGGGCGTCTATTGGAGAATTATGGAAAAAGGGGTCTCTGAGAAAAGCATGACTGAGTTACTTTAGTATCTACCGTTAAATTAGTGCCTTACCAAACATTGGGTGCCATGTAGTGTAGTTCCTATATTTCCAATAGGCTCTGTGCATTGGAATAATATATCCTATAGATTTGACAAAGGACTTAGGTCAGTAGGTCTCTATCGAATATACTAAACTTAATTGTGAGAGCCAGCTAGCTCAGAGGTCACTAGAAACTTTCTCGAATTCACAAGAAGATATTAGTTTCTGACAACTGCATAAACATGACCACTTTGTTTCTCTAGGACTGGAAAATATCTTCAGAGTCGTAGAAACAATAGATAACTATTTCACTCAGTCAATTGTGCATGCTTCGTTTCTACAGAGTTGCAGAGAAATAGTGAGACAGGCGTTTTCAATAAAAGATTTATTGAACAGTCTTCTTTCTCATACAAGAGAGGTGAACTGCTACAATTGTTAGACAGAATACAAAGTATAATGCGTACAGCGAGAATAGTATTATGAAATAATACTGTGATAGCATTGTATGGTTTCTAAGCCATATAAAAATACATACATAAATAACATAGGCTAAAATACTCAGCTGGTGCTTCTAAAATACGCCTACCCCAATGTACCTAACCTAGGTCTAGTATGAGGGAAGAAGTAAGTATGGTCTTTAGCATAGGTTTAGTTTTGCCAAGAATCTACCAAAGGTTTCTCTAGGTTCTAATCAGCTCCAGACCTTAGAATGAAGGAGGTTTGGTATCTCGGGACTCGATTTCCCAACACCCTGCAAGGGGAGTCAGAAACACTGAAGCTGGATTTTTCAGCAGAGGAGGGCAGCTTTCTGATCAGTGCGTCAACTGGATAGTCTGCTTCCTTCGGCACTTGCTGTAGCGAGCTGCGGCGGGCAAGTATTGTGGAAAAGTCAGCCCAGTTTACAATCGATGCCCAGGCTGCTGGCGCAAGACACCTCTTAGTTCCCATCCTGAATAATTACCAAATAAAGAGACGGGCGCTGGAAGCAGGAATACAAGAACAGAGTTTATTTCTCATGAGGAGAGCCTGTCATTTCAGACACGAAACAAGGTGTCATCGGGAGGTGCTCTAACAAGTTCTCTGAGGCATCGCCTTTTATACATCACATACATTCCTTATTACAATAGTGACATTGTGAAGCAAGGAAAAGACATTCCCGACCCCTCCCCATTCTGGCGCAATCCAACATGTGGCTACAGTACAGGTCCTCACACCATACAATGGGAGGGGGCTATTGCTCAGCTGAGTGTTCCGCTGATTTCTTTGGAATGTGTGCGCCTGATCGATTCTCGGAGCGGTGGGGAGGTCATGATCAATAGTAGCTCTTTTGAAGAAGGACGAGTGCATACAGTGGTGGGCAATGAACTGTATCCTCAGGCGAAGGGGATGACCAGTGGTCCGTGCGGACAATCGGGCTCAGTAGAGGGGTCATCAAGGGAGGGGTATTCATAGGAAGAAGGGAGGTGATGATCAGACACGGGGTGTGATTCCCAGGGACAGAGTCGCACAGAGAGAGAGATCTTATGACCCGTACATGAGAGAGCGGGGGCAGTCAGGTACAGCTAGGGGGGGGTATGTCAGCTGAGGCGAAGGATGCTTCTTCAAGAGGAAAATGGGGGGTGCGCGGGTCAAGCAGGAGGGTTACTTTTCAGAGCAGGGTCGCGCAGAGGGAGAGGGTTTTATGGTCTGTGCATGTGAGAGTGGGGGGGGGGTGTTCAAATGCGCGCAGGAGGGAAGCCGGGGATTCCAATGAGCGGGCAAAAAAGGCCATGGTGCCTAAAATGGCTGTCATGTATATATGGGCACGGGCTTTTACTAGCGGGGATGGTGCGGTCAACGTTTCACGGTATTCATGGTGCCTACAGGGAGGGGGATGGGAGAAGGCAAATGAACGCCGCTAAATCGTTGTGACGTTTGATGAACGGATGGAAGTAGCCAAGCCTGTATTTGGGTTGCATGGGCTATGCCTAAATAAGGGCTTCCTTTCTATGCCTATATAAGGGCAACGTGAATTGTACCTATATAAGGGCATGAATCGGGAAAATCCATTCGGAATCTAAAACAGCATACAACAATTCAACCGTTCTTCATAATTTATGGTGTTCGCTGTAGAAAGCTTTTGAAAATTTCCAGAATGTGTTCCGTAGTTTCAACGGTAGATCTGCTTGTTCAGCTCGAGGAATGGCTTTGCGGCATACTCAGGCATAGATACAAGTCATTACTTCATCTTAACACATGGATTCAATTCCATTGCTGCCATTCTTGCACTGAATTTACTATAGTACTTATGGGTAAATGCTGCTTGCCATGTTCATCCTCCGTTAGAACTTAGTAGATGGTCAGTTTGCTGTATGATAAGTGCATTACGGTCACTGCACATAACGGTGGATTGAACATTGCTACATTGTCACGGACTACCCGTGTTTCACATTCATCTCTTCTTCATAGTTTATGATGTTATGTTTTGAAAATTTCCAGCATGTTTGCCTTATTTTCAAAGGTAGATAAGCTTGCTGAGTTCGAAGAATGGCTTTTGCGGCATAGCCCGTGGCTGGCGGTATGAAAGTCTTGTGTGTTGTGTGTGAATGACGTGTGACTGGACCATAAAGGGGTTTGTGCCGTGAAGTGGCTTTATGGCTCCCCTTCATAAGGCTTGGCTTCAATATTTATATACTTTGATTATTTGTGCTTTGAAGCCAGAGTTTCTGGAGGTGCAAAAAACAATCAGTGTTGGTTGTGGATTATCTTTATCAAATTAGTGTTAGATTTATATTTGTGGCGGTTTGATGGCCTTTTGTAAGACTTTTTGTTGTTAATATGGGTAGCAAGGGACTTTGTGCCCTAGCTCAGTCATCATCTAGGCAAACCTTCACATGTTTAAGTAGTAGACAAAGGGGGAAGTACAAGGGTGAATGACTTGCGTGGCTCTCACTTTTTTTTACCCAACATGCCCTGCAAACCTCAAATTTTGCTGGAAAAAACACTTTTCCCACACATTTTTGTGTGGGAAAGTTGTGGGATCACTGATCTGACACAAATTACCTACCACCCAGCATTCCCCCAGGTCTCCCGATAAAAATGGTACCTCACTTGTGTGGGAGGCCCAAGTAGCCGTGGCAGGCAAGGGGTCCAAAACGTATTGAGGAGACATCAAAATTGCCTATCAAAAATGACCTGGCTTTGCAAGAGGGGTCACCTGGGCTTTTTGCCCCGTCCTCGGCAGCCAGCTAGGGAAACTACAAAACCCACACATTTCTGAAAAACAGACACCCCGGGGAGTCCAGCGAGGTATAGCTTGCGTGGATCACTCAACTTTTTCCTACCCAGAATCCCCTGCAAACCTAGTAGGATATTTCTAGATCCACGCAGATTACAGAACTCTCCCACACAGAAATTTGAGAAAAAAGTGATTTCTTCAGCTAAATTTAAGGTTTGCAGGGGATTCTGGGTAGGAAAAAGTTGAGTGATCCACGCAAGCTATACCTCGCTGGACTCCCCGGGGTGTCTGTTTTTCAGGAATGTGTGGGTTTTGTAGGTTTCCCTAGATGGATGCCGAGCATGGGGGCGAAAACCCAGGTGACCCCCCCTTGCAAAACCTGGTTGGCTTATGATAGGTAATTTTGATGTTGCCTCAATAGGTTTTGGGCTCTTGCCTGTTGTGGGTACTTGACCGAGCCTCGTGAGTGAGGTATCATTTTTCTCGGCAGACCTGGTGGAACGCTGGGTGGTAGGAAATTTATGGATCCATATAGATTCCAGAACTCTCCCACTCAGAACTTTGAGAAAAAAGTGATTTTCTTAACAGCTAAATTTGATGTTTGCAGGTAATTCTTGGTAGGAAAACGTTGGGGGACCCACAAAAGCCATGCCTCCAGCGGATTTAAAGGTATATTGCTTTCAAACAGCTGTCACAATTAGAAGAAGTTACAGTTTAAAACGTTGGCACAAATGGCTGTTTTTTCAACTAATTTTCAATTTTTCCTATATTCAACTTAGTTTTATATAAAGAAACCTTGAAGGATCTACACAAATTACCCCCTTTTAAAATGTATAGCTTTCCAGGACCCATTATCACTTTCATACCCATTTCTACCATTAACTGGAAGAAGGTTGAAAGCACAAAAAATAGCAAAAATAGGCTATATCCTAGTCAAATGCCAAAACTGTGTGAAAAATGTTAGTTTTCTTAAAAATGTCTGTCAGTCACTAAAAGCTGGGAAAATTGTGATTTCTGCCCAACAAACCCTTTGTCGATACCATTTGCTGAAAAAAACAGACACTTTCATTTGCAGCACATTTTCCCAGTTTAAAAAAAAAAAAATGTATGTGTATTTTGGCTAATTTTTGGGTCCCCTCCAGGGGAATCCACAAACCCTTGATACCTTAATGATCCCCATGATGCTGGAAGAAAAGAACTCACATTTTGCGTGGTACCTTATATATGGTCAAAAAGTTACAGGGGCCTAAGAGCAAACTACCCCAAGTAGCCAACAAATGGCTTCAGCACTGGGGTTGTTATCCAATTTTTACTTTTTTTCCCTCCTTTGTTGTTTTTCTAATTTCTTTCCTTCCTTATTTCTTATCTTTTTTGTTTTGCTCTTTTTTTCTATCTTTTTCCTTCGTTCTTTTTCTTTCCTTATCACTGTTTCTCTTTCCTTATTTTTCATTTTTTTTCTCTTTTGTCTTTTCATTCCCTTATCTTTCCCTCTTTCTTTCCTTCCCTCTTCTTTTATTTCTTTCCTTCTTACTTTGTGTGTTTGTTTATTTTTTTTCTGTTGCCTTCTTTCATACCTTCTTTTCTTCTCGTTTTGATAGTTTTTTATTCTTTCTTTCATTCTCTTTATGATTGTTTTCTTCATTCTTTTTTCTCTCTTTTCTTCTCTTTCCTTCCTTCTCTCACTTTTCCTTTCTCTTTATTTCTGTTGCCTTCTTTCATTCTCTTTCCTCCTTTCTTTCTCTTGCCTTCTTCCTTTTCTTTCTTTCCTTCCTTTTCGCTCCTTCTCTTTGCTTCTTTTTCTTTCCTTATCTCTTTCATTCCTTCATTTTCATTCTTCCCCTATTCATCCTTTTTTATTTCTTATTCCTTCCAAGGCTACCAGCTACCATTAAACATTTTTCTTTTAATGCTAACTCCAAGCAGCCACTTAGAAGCAATACATCATAAAGTGAAATAGACCTAAAATAGAATCTTCCAGATGTACAATAGCCATTCACATAGGATACTCTGCCTCTTTTAAATGTGGCTCCAGGCAGATAAGTACATTTTCTCTTCACTTTCATGTATGACCTGTATCTTCTAGAATGGGCAACTACATGTGTATGTATGTTTTCTCAATTTAATTTGTATACATTTCTGAATAGACTTGTGCCCTTTTTAAATTAATTTGTATACCTTTCTGAATAGACTTATGCCTCTTTGACCTCAAACTCCTCTTAAATTTCGTCTCACAACTAACTGATTTCCAATTTATGGAAATCCTGCTCCCCCCACTCTCCTCCCCTCACCCTGGACCTCACATTGTATTTCCACCCAATAACGGGCTACCCCGAAATACAGAAACGTTGGGAACTCATAACAAAAATCAATAATTAAAATAAAAATAAAATCTTTAACACATCTATAGTTGAGGGGCTACCTGGACAGTAGATCAACAGCTGATCGCTCCCAAGCATATCCGATGTCAGGAAGTCTGGCAGTTGGACACTCCTGTGATCAGCTGCTAACTGCGACCGCAAGTACTCAAACTATTTTTACTCCTAATACCTCATTTTACAGTAAAGGAGCATAACATATAAAAGACCTGATGTAACAATGCATTAATTTACATAAGCTCCTCTAACAAATCCCTAATTTACATAAGCTCTTCTGAACCTTACTAATAAATCAGATTGCCTACCTTCCAAGTAATCTATATAGATTACTAACTACTACAACCCGTAAAGGAGTATAAAATCCAACATGTCTGATGTAGAATCAGATGGTTTTGAGGTACTTACCCCTAACATCAATAATGAAGAAATGAAAAATATTACTCAATAAGAGATGCACTCCTGCATGTGCAAAACACTCTACTGGTTCATCGCAACCAAAAAAACCTTAATAGAGAAAGAAGATGGCACTACTGAAACCCAGAAAGGCCAAAACGTGGAATGCAATAAAAAAAAAAGGGGGCACAAGATTAAAGAGAAAAAACAACTTTGAAAGAGCAAGCCTCATGAGCACATTGGGAGGTCTAAGCACCTCAAATAATTTGGGAGGTCTACGCACCTCATCGTATAAAGGAGGTCTAAGCACCTCAAACTGTAAGGGAGGTCTACGCACCTCAAAAGTATCAGGTGTCCTTAGCAACACAACCTATCCAAGTGTCCAAAGCGGCACACAATATCTAAGTGCTCGTCATGATACACTAGATCTTGAAATTGAACCACAAGGTGACCAAAACATGAACCTGTTGGATGAATATATCGCCGGTCTAGGAGTACCGACGGAGAGAGCGGTGCTTCATCTTCCCCTGAGCCGCTGCCAGGTGGGGTGAGGCCAGCCTACCTTACAAATCTAGTGATCAGCGCAGATTGTAAGAGGCACCCGGAGCAAACAGGTGACCATATGCACTTGCTGTTTGTTGTCTAGGTGTTATTTTTCACTTCACTCATTTCCACATGGTGCAGTAGTTGTATTATTATTCTAGGTCCTGATGAATGCAAGGACGCAGTAGTCCCTCACTTGCAGAAACTAGTCGACCACACCCACCCTAGGCAGTCCACATAATTAGACAGCCCTAGGTAACCCTTTTTAACATTGGTAAGTTAGGCACACAGGGAATAAAGTTTGTTTTGTGCTCTTTCTGAACCAATTTTAATGCACCCCCATTTTTGGTATCTTCACTTTCACATATGTCCCAACACTGCACACCCCAGTCACGTCCTTGGCCACTCATAACATCGAGAGGCATACCACACTGACATTGCCGGTATTTGTTGAGGAACCCCCTTACCACCGGGTTGACCTCTGAATGTGGCACCGATCTTCTCAGACGGGTGGTACGGATAAAATCCCAAATGATGAAGGGCGGATCCGTTTGGTGACTGATGGGTATTTTCCTCATCCTGTTGAGAGCCCTCTGTGACGCATCTCAGTAGAGGTCGGGGATGGTTTGGCTGTTCTTCTCCTGTGGACATACTTCTTGAGACCCTCTGGTACCTTTGTTGTTTACATGAATATATCCTTTACCTAGACCAGGATGATCTAGACTTCGAGAGTCCCCTATCAGAGGAAGAGCTCCCTTCATCCTCTAAAGAAATTCTAACCAAACCACTGGGTGAGGAGATGTTCTCTCCACATAATATCAGACACCAGAGGAGCTCAGAATGGTGGCCCCAAGATCTAGTGGTTCAAGAAAAGGTATGCCTGACACCAAACCTCGACCCAGAATTAATCAAATTCCTATTCAAAGTGGGTAGAGACCCCAGGAAGGGCATGAAAAGGTAACTGAAGGCCTGCCAGGATCGCTTGATATTTTAGGCCCGCTGACTAGAATAATTGATGTGGCGGAAGACAGCCATTTTAACGGTAACCCGTTAGACTTGGATCTACTATGAAAAGAGGATGGAGTCAGAAAACTCTAATCCTATTAGGGAACGCAAATGAAGGGATAAATGCATACGACGAAGAGTAGTCCTTACCAAGATCAACCCCGAGTTGAGAGACATGGCTGACAAAGAACCCTCAGCAAACCCCAAAAGACTCTTATTTGGAGAGGACATGATCAAGATATGAGGCAAATTTATCACAATCTCCACAGCCCTAGTCAAAGCCCAGATCAGCGTGCGTCGAGTATTCAACCCTAGTGTTTTTGCCTAATTGACAGAAGGGGCCGCTCTGCCGGCGGTGCCCACCAAACACCCTACTACAGACAATGAGGATTAGGTCAACTCAGATTTGTTTTTTAAAGACTTGGAAAACCATTACACACGACCCCTGGGTTTTAGAAACCATTCAAGGCTTCAAAATATAATTTTTGAAAACACCGACACAATCCTCACCCCCAAGGAACCTAGTACTGATCACAGAACAGAAAATAGTAGAGGAAGAGGTAATGCCCATGATAGAGTAAGGCAAAAACCACAGATGATGGACAGAATGCAGAACAATGTAATACATTCACCCCAGTACAGAGATCTGGGCCCAAATCCATCGTTTTGAATCCGAAACTTGTCCCGGGATGCTTGTTTTCGGTCCAAGGAAGACATGGCTTGGCAGTTCGGGCTGGACTGTTCCCATGAGGCACAGGGTCAGACTGATTTGCATATGGCCATGTCTGAACTGGGGTGGCTGAGTGAGCTAAAGAATGGTGATGGATTAAAATCAGATCAGTTGACTGGGGGCGAGTGTTTGATTGGCTCAAACGCTCCGTCCTTCATCCCCTTTTGTATCGCTTTGTTCGTCCTAGGTTGGCGGGGTATGCTTAGACGTGAGTCCCGTGCTCACTTGGCCACTGGATTCAAGATAGCCTGGCTGATGAGGATTATGAATCCGAAACCGGTCCCGGGATGCTTGTTTCCGGTCCAGGGAAGACATGGCTTGGCAGTTCGGGCTGGACTGTTTCCATGAGGCACAGGGTCAGACTGATTTGCATATGGCCATGTCTGAACTGGGGTGGCTGAGTGAGCTAAAGAATGGTGATGGATTAAAATCAGATCAGTTGACTGGGGGCGAGTGTTTGATTGGCTCAAACGCTCCGTCCTTCATCCCCTTTTGTATCGCTTTGTTCGCCCTAGGTTGGCGAGGTATGCTCAGACGTGAGTCCCTTGCTCACTTGGCCACTGGATTAAAGATAGCCTTGCTGATGAGGATTATGAATCCGAAACCTGTCCCGGGATGCTTGTTTCCGGTCCAGGGATGACATGGCTTGGCAGTTTGGGCTGGACTGTTCCCATGAGGCACAGGGTCAGACTGATTTGCATATGGCCATGTCTGAACTGGGGTGGCTGAGTGAGCTAAAGAATGGTGATGGATTAAACCCAAATCAGTTGACTGGGGGTGAGAGTTTGATTGGCTCAAACGCTCCGTGCGATTTCCTCCTCTCCCCCCTATACCCCCCCCCCCCCCCCCCCGAGTCTTGCCGGCCGCGATTGCTTGTGATGGTGTTTCTACTGTGATATGGCTTGTCTCTGCTGAAGTTGATGAGGGTGTGGTCAGACCAGGTGATCGGTGCAGGCTTCTCTACTGTGAATTTTCTGAAGCTGGTGAAGATGATGTCCAGTCATTGTCCGGCAGCATGTGTGGGGGTTCCACTCACTTTGAAAGTCCGAGGTTGGGACATGTCCTCGAGGATGTTGGCGGTGTTGAGATCAGTGAGGTCCTCCAGTTGGTATTTGACGTCCCAAGGAGGAAACTAGCACTTGACTCAAGGATCAGGGAGGTTGAAATGTTTGCGATGGTGCCATTGAAGGTGGCATATGCCGGTAGACAACAGTGCCACTCAGGATGTAGTTCACTATGATGAGGAGCTTGAAGGTCAAGTGTTCCATGTTGCAGGAGGTGCTTTCCAAGGTGGTGGAGCACTGGATGAATTATTTGAAGATGATAGTGATTCTGCTAGTCTGCTTGTCTTCAGATCTTGTATCTAGGGAGATTGTCGTGGCAATAATGTGATCAGAGGATGAAGTCGAACAGGTTTCGAGCAGGAAGAGCAGGACTGGTGATCAGTCGTGTAGCAAATCCCAAATTTCGGTGGCATGTTTAAAACAACAACATGTGTATTTCTAAAGCGCACGTTCACCCAGAAGGGTATCTTGATGCAGAATAACAGATGTTTATTTTTACACAACTGTACTTATTTTATCGACCATAGAAGGATGAAAGGCTGAGTGGACCTGCCGGGATTTGAGCCTGTGACCATGAGGCCAAACACAGGTTTCTACAGTAGATGAATTATTCCATTAAGCCACCAAACATGAAGCCCCATCAACTTCAAGTGACAGTGCTCCATCTGGAATCAAGACAATGTGAACAGATGGAGCTGCAGTACTGAAGGCAGGAAAATACTGCCATAGCAAAGGACTCCCACCTGCCTTAAGGCTGTGGCTGTTGAAAACTAGTGATAACTGCAAAGGTCTGTTATGCTATTTTGCATCCATCAAAGTCCTGGGGTGTGAGTTTGCTGCCCTCAATCCCATGCCCACTGGCTGAGACATTGACTGTGCGACTGTGAATGGTGAGCACCACTAACTCCTGTGCTGTTCTGCATTTCAGCGAACAGGTAATAAGAGGCCTAAATCTAGTCACTGAGACATTGTGTCTGGGACTTTGCTGAACCCCCTGTGGTGTGTACAGTATATCATTATGATGTGAAATGAAAGAGCTTTTCTCTTTAATAAGTCAAGCTCTGGATTGAATTGTGCATTACTTTCTCATAAATGAGCCCGAAAAGGTTGGGGTTCAAAACCATTAACTTAGATTTGCCTACCTAAATGAATAATTCACTCTTCAAAATCTGTATTTCCAGCTTTGAATGTTTCGTTTTAATGGACTTTTTAAAGACATATATAATTGCTAATGAAATCATTTGTTTTTGCTAAATCGTTAAGTATGCTACGCTTGCAAATGATTTAGTGTGGGTTTATTAAAGTCAAATTGCTACCGTCATCGCCGATCATCAGATTAATAAACATTTTACAACTTTAAGATATTTATTGTAAAATTTAAATTTTGATAACAGCAGCTTGAAAAATCAGAGCACTTTACATGTGGAGAAAGAGCGCTAAAGTTTGTCACCAAGCAGAAAAACATCATATAGTGCTGTATACGTCGGAACACCTAGCTGCGTCTCCTTGAACATTTACCTCTAAAGTAGGCGTGGTATTTTCTAATCGTTAAAGATTTGAAGAGATGCAGTTCTGAAAAAGTGCGTTTTTCACATGCTGTAAACGTGCATGCCCTGTTAACTCAATTCAAGGTTACCCCAGTCAGTTAAAAGCCGATATTTTTGTTTGCTAAACTCGTCTCCAGGCAGCTTCGTTTGAGAAGCAGGAACCAGCACAACACATCAGCCCCACTGGCTCTCCTCCCCCCCCATCTACAGCCCCCTGCTGCAGGTGAGCCCAAGGAATGCTCACTCAGTTTAGGCGCAGGTGCCAGGGTGTGAACAGGCCTGAATGGAGCTGAGACTGCCAAGCGCTCGGCCCTTTGTTATGCTGAACTTGGGTCCGAGCGCATTTGCACCTAACCCCCTGGGCCATCCCCATGACAACAGAGGCCGAGGAGAGGCTCCCAACTTCATAGGACAGGTGAGCTGGGAGGGCTGGTGCAGTGAATACCGCGCCTGCATATTTCACGTTAGGACAGTTAGCCAAGAATGAAGAGCAGTAACACATTCCTGGGCATTTCAGTAACTAGAACTTTTGGAAATCCGACCAAAACTGCTAGCATCTGCATGACCATTTCAAGAATATAATGAAATTCCCATACAAAAATTAATTACATATCCTGAGTGGAAGAAACATTTTTCATATTAAATTCCCTAAACAGTTCTTTAAAAACAAATCTATTTCTACTCATGCACTAATGCGGTAGTATTTTTTAAATGCACGCAATGTAAAATACATTGTATTAGTTTGAACTTTTTACATAATCCTAATTTTATAGGTAAAATGTGTGCGATTTTCCATCTTCGGTTGCAGGCATAACTTCTCTGCATTAGCTTAGATTAGCACAGAGGCGCGTCTGAAATTTATATTATTGTTTTTTCGTTACAAATATATGCTCACAAGTGCCAGAATGTAGAGAGAAAAAACAAGCACTAGCAAAGCCAATAGGTCTGGTCTTTTGGTGATCAGTTATATTAGTGTTAAGGTCCAGATACACTGAATATAATGGCTCGAAATATATGTAATGCCGCTTTGGTTGGGTACTCAAATGATTTCTCAAAGACTTCCAAATGTTGCAGTAGAAAAAATATTCTTTACTTCATGATAATTCTTGCACATAAGCTACAAGCATGGTTATAGCTTTGGCTACAACAATTGTGTGATGCCTGGAAGAAAAGCAGCACTTAAACCTAGTAATGAGGTTTAGGAAATGGGGCACAATTTTTGAATTTTTTTTCAAAGTTTATATAGCTCAAACTCAACCCAAAAGTATCAGAGCACTTTACGGGAGCAACAGTTGCTCACAGATGGAAACATTCATTCATTTTTTTCTTTTGTTAGGCATAGTGAGATTTACAGCCTAATTCATGAAGCTGAATTCGGCTCGCAAAGGGCCAGATTCTGAGAATCTGGCCCTTTGCAAGTGAGATTTTTGCATTTGGGATTCATCGCCCCAAATGCAAAAATCGGTAATAGCGTTTTCGCGAATTTGCAATGGATTACATTTAAGGAATCTCTATTTGAGATTCCTTAAATGCAATTCATCATCCATTTAAAAATTGCGAAATCGCAATTTCGGGCCGCTATTTACCGCAAGGTCAAACCTCGTGGTAAATAGCGATAACTCAGAAAAATGCTTTTAAAAGCATTTTTCTGAGTTGCATGTTGCACACACACATGTCCTTTGGACATGTGTGTGCGCAACCCCTGTTCATATTAGCATTTAAGGGGTGCTACAGGGTGTCCTTTGGACACCCCTGGCACCCTTTCAATCGCTATCTTATTTGCGATTAGCTAATTGCTAATCGCAAATAAAGAATACTCCCCATTCATTCCTATGGGCCATTTGGCCCATAGGAATGAATGGGGAGTTATTCCTTATTTGCGATTAGCAATTTGCTAATCGCAAATAAGGAATTAGTAGGAATTGCATTTTTTTTGCATATTCCTACATGAATCCCGTTTTGCGAGTCCTTAATAGCGATTCGCTATGAATCGCTATTAGGGGCTCGCAAAACGGGAGTATGATGAATCAGGCTGTAAGTGATTTGCCCAGAATCACAGGATGTCGAGCGTCGGTGCAGAGACTCGAACCTGGTTCCCAAGATTCAAGGTTGACCGCCCTAGCCGTTAGGCCACATCCTCTCTTTCAAAATATATATATATATTTATTAACAGAAAGAAAAGATATATACCCAAAGAATATGGAAGAAACCCTAACAGGGAGAATAGCTCCACATATGATTACATTAAGATGAGCACCTATTTATATTCCCTCATCCAACCAGAAGTCTAATAGATGATGCCATATCTAAACCACAAGTAGTTTACCATTCTCAGCTGCACCTAATAGATATACCCATACAGAGAAAGAAGGCCCTAAACCGTGTCTGCAAATCTATCCCTAACTACATCATCAAAAATAGCATACTAAAACATTCACTAAAACAAAAGCCCTTTAGTACCTGCAGCGGTTCAATCATCTAGTAAAAGTCACTTCTCAACCACAGTTCTTTCTTCATGAGCATTAAGTCATGTCTCCTCATCTCTTATGCTGTGCTCATATCAGTTAATATAAGAACTCTTGAATCTCTATAGATAAAACTTCATAAAAATGATTCAAACCTAGCGTAAAATGTTATGTTGCTGGGAGTTACTTTGTACTGCTTTGCAGGAAGAGGGGAGTCCATGGTTGTTGCATGGGTGTTTCCATGCCGCCCCTACAGGGAATTTATGAAAATTCCTATCTACTAATATTGGTACACAGGGTATTGCACCAAAAATGTATTGCTCCTCGATGCAGGTGTTAGGTTTTAGAAAAACGCTGCAAACCTTGTGTGTGTGCTACACTATCCAACACGTATCTAAAATAGGAAAAGTATGAAAGGACAGTTTTTGTATTGGGTGGGTCCTCTTCCAAGCCAATACCTATTCTTGACAGAACGCACACATGCTTACATTATGGTGCAAGGATGTGTGAATTGGCGCATTGAAGCCAAAAGTGCGCCAGCGCTGGGTAGAGCAAAACAGTGCCAAATCTTTTATAGATATGGCACTGTTTTGTCTTTCCTATTGACACAATACAGTGCAGTAACTTCAGTTGCTTCGCTGCATTGAACTAAAGTTAATAAGCCTGTGCCTATGTTCCCAAACATCTGAATGAAAAATTAACCTTAATTTAAAAATATGGAGTTTTATCTTTCTACTTCCTTTGTATCAAATGAGTCTCTGCTTACTCCCCTTCCTCTGCTTGCCTCCACTCTGAGTATGGCCTACTCTAAGTTACACATCTGTCTGCTCAATTTTCTGTTATTGTATTTCTGCAAAGTTGCTGACACCTATTTTTCATAGATCACAACTTGTCCTTCTTTGAAAGTACTCCCCTGCAGTCTAACAATACTTAATCTCGTCTATTTACTCGGCAAACCATTGACATGGGCTCACATACTTCCTACTATAGTCACCCCTAACTGTTATTAATTTAATGTACCCCATAGACTGTATTCGATTCATATAATGGATCACTAGACTAAGCACTGATCGTTTGTTCCAAAGTAGTGTACCATTCACTATAGGGCTCTTTGACACCTTGCATGGGGTAGGAAACATTATACAAATGCAAATGCAATGCAATACAATATAATACAATCCTAGCATCTGATGAGGCAGGAGGACTGACTGACCAGTTCACTGTAACTAATTTGAACTACAAATATGTACTGAGGAAGTACACATATGGCACCAAGCATGCACGCATGTATGTATGCAATACATAAGAATGAGTGTTGCTGAGCCAAATGTTTATGCTAGTACTATCAAAACGGATAATCACAGTACAATGGGCAGTCTATGGGCCTTATTATGAGCTTGGCATTGCGGTAGTGTGACCGCCCACTCCTGCACCGCCAAGCCTTTGGTTGACCCATCATATTAGGAGTTTTCACCTGTGTGGTGGGCAATTCTTTGGCGTACCCACGATGGTGCATATGAAATAAGCACTGCAATGGGAACATCAAAATCAGTTCATGCACAGCTGCAATAATGGGGTATATTCACACAGGGGGGCACAACATGTGCCTCCCTACATGCACCCCATGGCACTGAGGCAACAGGGAGCCCTATAGGGCCCCTTTAGTTTCCTCTCAACTACGGTTTTCATTGCGGGCTCACCACCATGAAAACCGTGGCGGAGAGGAAACTTGTAATATGCTTGGCGGGACTGCAGCAGTGCAGTGTGACACTGTCCTTGTGTGATGTAACTGATACTTATGTAAAGCGCTCCAATAACTTCGGGTCGAGTTCACGCTATATAAAACTGCAAAAAACCCTTAGAGGGTCCTCAGTGTACACACTTGATTGTGGAGTGTGCACTGATCTAGGAGTAAAAGCCCAGGAATGCATGCATGAAAATCATGCAAGGGACCCCGACCGTTGCAACAGGACTTCCTGCCTTATATGCATGTTTCACCAACAAGCCCTGCTCTCGACTCATTTTCCATGCTTGCATTACAAACCTTGCTGTATGGGCTTACACAGTTGTTGCTGTCATGTTTTCCAATGGCAGGTCTTGCTCTATTTACATGTGTCTTATCTTTGCCCTTACCGCCATAAGTCCAGCTCTCCTTTTAATTTTACATCAATCTTTCAACTAAGCTGATTGCATTTACACAGCTGCCAACTTGTACACTATCAATGATGGTTTGAATACTTAGCCCTCTTATGTTTGTTCGCACCATGGTCCTTTTGTTTAAGTTTCCCTATAAAATGTAGTTCCACAAGTGCCAGAATAAAAAGATAAAACCATTCATTTCATATTTATGTTATAGTCTCACTCATTTTCCTCCAAGCTTTTTTGACATGAGGCAGAGGCAATCTGGATCTATTTTAAACCAGTATTGCCAATAAAGTTCTGTAGTTTTGGTATTTTGCAAAAGAATAATCCAGGGGAGCTCCCTCAGTCTTGAATAGAATGAAGAGGCACTAGCTTGATGCACTCACAATTCATGGGATTTATTATAACTTAACAGCAGGTAATTCAGTGCAGGTTATTCGAAACGCACCACAGAATTACCCATTTAAAAATAATGTGAACATCTCCAGCAACCCTGTGAAAAGGCCTCAGAAAGTCAGGTATTTATTTAGTTGAGAGCAAGCCTTCAACAGGAAGAATATTTAGGTTAAATCTAAAAGTAACATTTATTACAATTACTATGGCCCTGCTTATAGAACTTTGCAAGACATTTTAATTGTTGCAGGTGGAAAACCTGTTCTGAACTGGAAGCTTTGCTGAAGGAGAGCCTCTGTTCAGGTGTTAAGACTTTCTATTGTTAAGACTTAATAGATTTTGCATTAATCTATGACTGGCAATGTTATTTGATAGTCAATATTAAGTCAAGTACTATGTTCTATTCATAGAGCAGTATAAAAATGTATTTATTCTTTAAAGTTTACATATCTAAAAAATTATCTAAGTCTACCTTCATTTTATTTATCTATATTTTGACAGGGACAGTCACCACAACAGTTCCTTTCAGTCTACTAGAGGTTTGGTGTATAGCCGCTGTTGGTTTTGACAGCCATACACCAAACTGCAGACTATTTTTGTTTTGCAAAAACATGCTCTCAAAGTGGAAGTTTGTGCTTTAAAAACAAAAATTAATAACTCCCACGACTAGGAAATGTTCTCCTAAATAGGGTGAGTGGTGTAATGTTCGTCCTATACCCTGTTGGACACTTGGAGCAAGTATTTCATCAACAGAGTTAATCGGGGATCCATCAACAGAATACTGAAAGTACTCAGATCTCTAAATAAGACCGGCCAACTCAGGGTTTTGCGGGCAGGGCCCTCTGTCACGTTTGTAACAAAGTAGGCTGTGTGTCGATATCTATATTAGGCCCTAAGTGCCTTTGAGCCTGATTTAGATTTTGGTAGCCGGATACTTTGTCATGTGATATCCTATCCCTCCAATTACAAGTGCATTATATTCACATAAACTTGAAATAAGGCCAATGTGATATCAGTAACGTTCGTCATGGAGTACCTGTTCACCAAACTCTAAATCAGGCCCTTTTTCATAAATGGTTAATGGGGGCATAACTAACATTATGGCTGTGCTTGTGGTTTTCTATGGTGTATAGGTTTAAATAGAGAAGCATGGAGAAAGCCAAATAGCTCAAATAAATATAGAGCCTGTTACATTAAAATTGCCTGTGCTAGATAAGTGTGGGAATGGAAGAAAACGTGTATTGATGCACAGAATGCCAAAGTATTCAGTTCCAGGATTTTTATAATGAAAGCACACATATTATGCAAAACGGTCATTTACTGGTTTACCCAGGATTAAACACTTTGGATATGGTTTACTGATCGGTATGGAAAGGTTAAGAGGCAGTGCAGGGAATGTTGTGCCCATATGATTTGCATTTGTACAAAACTGGGGTGACGAATAGGCATCTAATAAAACAAAGAGCCACAAATGAGAATAACTGGCAAACAGGCAGGCACATTTTCACTTTTTCCACATGCTCCTGGATAGGTTTTTGGACACATTTTTTTTAACATAGTATTTTATGGTTACCTCAATCTCATCAGAAACAATGCTGAAACTTTTCCGACACTTACTCAAGTCACAGAAATCTAGCCTGGCTGATATGGGGTGTTACTTTGAAAGTGGTCCCAGGATGCTTGTTTCCGTTCAGGCTAGACAGTTCCCATGAGGAACAGGGTCAAGACTGATTTGAATATGCCTGGGTCTGAACTGGGCTGGAAAAGTGAGCTAAAGAATGATCCAGATCTGTGACTGGGGGTGAGTGTCGGAAAAGTGTCAGTGCTCCGTCCATCATCTCAGGGAATGCCCAGACGTGGGTCTCTTGTTCACTTTGCCACTGGATTCAAGCTAGCTGGTTGATTTGGGGTGTTACCCCGAAACCAGTGCTAGGATGCTTGTTTCCGGTCTGGGGAACACCTGACTTGGCAGGACTGTTCCAATGAGGAACAGGTTCAAGACTGATTTGCATATGGCTGTCTCTGAACTGGGGTATTGAAGTGAGCTAAAAAACAATGATGGATTCAACCCAGATCTGTGACTGGGGTGAGTGTCTGTAAAGTTTCAGCGCTCTGGCCATCATCTCCTTGTATTTGCTTTGTTCACCCTAAGTTGGCATGGTATGCCCAGAAGTGGGTCTCTTGCTCACTTTAGCACTGGATTAAAGCTAGCCTGCTGATGGGGGCTGTTAACCCAAAACCAATCCCAGGATGCTTGTTTCCGGTCTAGGGGAGACCTGGCTTAGCAGTTCGGGCTGGACTGTTCCCATGGGGAACAAAGTCAAGGCTGATTCACATATGGCTAGGTCTGAACTTGGGTGGTGGCTAGAGAACGGTGTTGGATTCAACCCAGATCTGTACGAGTGTCTGAAAAGTTTCAGAACTCCGTCCATCATCTCCTTGTGTTTGCTTTGTGTGCCCTAAGTTCGAAGGGTATGCCCAGACAGGGATCCCTTACTCACTTTGCCTCTGGATTCAAACTAGCCTGGCTTATGAGGGGTGTTACCAGGATTCTTGTTTACAGTCCATGGAAGACCTGGCTTGGCAGTTAGAAATAAATTATTCCCATGAGGCACAGGGCCAAGACTGATTTGCATATAGCTGGTTCCGATCTGGTATGGTGAAGTGAGCTAAAGAACGATGATGGATTCAACCCAGATCTGTGACTGGGGTGAGTATCTGAAAAGTTTCAGTGCTCCGTCGATCATGTCCTTGTGTTTGCTTTGTACGGAAGGAGGACCAGGCAGCCAGCCTTTGTACAGAAAAAGTCAGACTACAGAAATGTGGCCTTTTCCTGTCTGTGCATTCCGAAAACAAAATTCATTTAAACACTTTTTGAAAATGTGTGATGGATTCTTAGATCAGCTGGAGCGCAGGGTCTAGTCACTTATGCATTATAGTCCGAGTCACTGGAATTATGCAAATTTGCAGTCATAGTATTTTCTGAATAAGTATGGATTTGCCTCCTTTCCTACATAATCTATCACCTAGTGCATAATCTGCAGATTTTAACACAAAAATGATTGCTAGCGCAAATGAATAAAAAGTTACTAAAACACAGCGACACGTGTTGCTGCGCAAAGGTTGAGTGATCACCTTTCTTTTGCATACAGTTGTATTTGGGTGTCAAAGTGATACTAATGAGGTGAAAGCTTTGCCCAGATAGTGTTAATGTGTAAAAATGACAAAATAATGAGGTAATCCTATCACAAAATGTGCTGCATTATGCTGCATAACTTGCATTTTCTTGACACATAATTTAGTCAAACCTGTCACATAATTAGGGGCCCCCATGCTGCATAATTCCAGCGCCCCTGAATGGTATGTACTGGACTGCATATGCCAACCTTACCAGGGAAACCTTCAGGAATTAATTTGAGCTCATTCCCAGTCACAAAAAGGTAATTTTACCAAACGTAGCTTTACATTTGCCATGCTTACTAAACTTCTAAGCTGAGAGTAATTTAATTAGCCAATCGAGCATGCTTATTTCGCAGATAATGTTATCCCATATTGATAGGGTAACTAGGGAGCCTGGATTTGCTGAGTCTGTCTTCTTCAACAGATTTAGAACGTTTCCGGTTTTAAGTAATGGGCAGCTAGACACAGAGGAAAACAGGTTCATGTGTTCCAGTGCAGAGTTAGCTGGCTGCCCCAAAGCAAAAGCCATTTAGTTAACACAGATTATACTGTGCAAGGGCTGCTTTGAATTTCTCTTACTGTAACGTGGACCGTGTTGGAGAATGCTGGCATTTAAAGTATGTAAATGTATTGGCATTTATATAGCGCGCTACTTACCCGTAGGGTCCCAAGGCGCTTCGACCGCTGCGAAACCCTTCCTGGCTTCCCTGAGAGATGGTCCCTTAATGGGTATCTCCAGGGTGAGACCAGGCATCCCCGGCGGTCTGGTGGGGCCGTTAGTGAAGATGAGGCAAGCTAATGCCCAGAGTTGCCGAGTGTGATCGCTGATCAGAGTGGGCACCGAAGCGAGAGAATTATCGAGTCCGCTGACCCTGGTCCAGAAACCTGCCGCGCCGGGAATCGAACCCTGGTCCCGGGCCGTCCTCTGCTCTCGGGTCTGCCGCCTCTAACCAGTGAGCCACACTACTTCACGTAAGTATGTAAAGTATGCAGTGTCCCTGGGTCCATGCGAAATTATATTTCTATATCTATGTTCGGGGAACACTAGGGGCCTCATTTATGAGAAATGACGCATCGCTGCTTGAAAGTAGCGATGTGTCACTTCTCAGTGCGCACTCCTTGCGACATTCCTGATGCGCCATATTTAATGTATGACGCATCATGTCACAAGGAGTTACAGATACGTCAGTATTTCTGACGTATCTGTAAGCGCAAAAGTGATGTATTGCTGGAGTGTGTCACAAAAGTGACGCATCTCCAGCAATGCGTCTTTTCACATGGGGCAAGCCCCATGTGAAAGGGCTTGCATCAGTCTTACGCCTACTGTGTGGCAGGCGCAAGATTTTGACGCAACAGTGTCCTAAAAGTGACGCAGTGAAATCTCATAGATTTCACTGCATCACTTCTACGACCCTTCCTTGCGTCAAAGTGACGCATCTACATAGATGCGCCACTTTGTAAATATGGCGCAACAAGGCGCATTTTTTACGCCACTGGTGCGTCACAAAAAGTGACGCACCGGCGGCGTAAAAGTGACGCACGGCCTCATAAATGAGGCCCTAGAGTTTTTGATTTTCAAAATTTGGTCATCATGAATGTCGGACCTTTTTATATTTTGCATGCATCCTGTGACTTATTGTTCCCATATATAATGATAAAAAAAAGGTTCCAGAATGAAAAGGATAAAAGTAGAATTTGAAGAATTAGTCGTTGAGTGTGCAGTGTTTATGTGGTAACATCAAGGAGAGGCTTATGAGACCTTAGTGTCTAGAAGCCACGCAGCATATAATTGAAAATTTGCAAAGTCAGACATTTTACCTATACAATTCAAATAATGGAAAACGCACAAGCAAATTCAAAGCTTTTCACTGTGTGTGCTTTTCAAAGTACACCCTCTCTAAAGCACCAGCACAGGAAACTAATTATAGATTTGAAATTAGAAATATTGGGTTTCTCCAGTTACAGACATTTAACAGTTTACTTATATTGGCATATAGTTGATAGGTTATTTCAGAAGGAATTTCTAGTCCGTGCATAAAGATGCAGAAGGGCCATGGTCAGAGAATAGGAGTTCCATTCACCTTTTTATTCCTAACAGGATAGCATACTAGGAATGTCAGTGGCGATAGCAACAGGGTCTTTGCCTTTGCACATTTTTTACCTTCCTCCTTCAGGAAGAGCCCTTTCACTGCCCGTTCTCCTTGGCAGCCCTTCCCCCCTGAAGGTGTGCTGGGTGTGGACCCTGCAGGCAAGAGAGCCTCTAGAGAAGAGGTGTGAAGGGGAGCTTCCTTCAGCGCTGCATGACAAAGACTTTGACTTTGCCGGCTCCGTCAGGCCTATTTCTACCCACGCCCCAGCAGTGTTTGCATAGCTGAGAGCCTTCCCCAGCAATCTGATTTCTAAAACTGTCCGTCTTTGCTCATAATTCCTGTCTTCTGACTCTAGAAGCGAGGATACTTGTGTGCCTTTCTTTTAGTGCGCACGCATTCTTTGATGGGGGCGGGGTAGGATTTTTCCTCTCATTAGCCCCTTTCTTCTTGTAGGAGACAAAATATTCGGTATTCAGAGTAAACTCGGCGTGTACACACAACAGCTCCGAGGAAGCACATCTGCTGAAGCTGTTGAAACCATTGTTAATAATGCTTTAATTTATGGAATATCAACCGCTACAGGCCCCCCCAAAGGCTTTTCTAAATACTTTTAGCAGATTTTTAAGATTGGATCCACGTTTATTTTTACCCAGTACTTACAGCTCCCGGTGAGTGCACACACGTAAGGAGCATGTATATGAAAGCAACTTGTAAAGGAAAGTTGTGCTTGCTCCAAAACGGTCAATGGGACAAAGAAAATTGTTTGTTATTTTGGAGTGCTTGTGCATGAACAGAGAGCACAAAACAAGTGTTCTCGTGAAACAATTGTGTGCCTGAACAAAGTGTACATAAAAGACGTTTGTGCTAGAAAACAGTGGCCTATTAAAAAAGTATGCTTACGGCAGAGCGCACCCATGAAAGAAATCAGTGTGTGTATCAGCGAACTTGTGCATAAAAGCAGTATGTTCTTGAATCCAATTCATGCATTAAATACGCTTAGACACAAAGTAATGTGCAGGAGACAACAGTGTGCATGAACTGCTCTTTTCCATTCAACCATCGATCCATTTATATCACATTTTCATCCTTCCATTCACCCACTGATATCCACCATTTCAACTTTGCATTCAGTGATCCATTCATTCTTTCATCCATAGTAGTTTAATTTACATCCATCCATCCACTCTGCCATTAATACAGTGTTCCATCCACCGCTCTATTCTGGTATCCATCATCCATTCACACATCCAGCTACTCTGCCATCCATTCTTTCGTCTTTTAACACACACTTCCGTCCCTTTACTTTCCCATCCTTTACCTGTCCATCAAACCATCCATCCATCTCTTTTCTCTGCCATCCTTTCACCTATGCATCCATATATTCATTTACTCACCGATCCATCCATTCATCCACCCATCCTTTTATTCTGCCATCCTGTTCACCCACCTATCCTTTTTTTCATCCTTTCACCCACTCATCCATCTACCCACCCACTCATCCATCTGCTCACCCACTCATCCATCCATCCATCCATCCTTCCTTTCACCCTTCCTTTCATTTAATATTCCTTCCGTCTTTCTCCTTTCTATTTGCGCACCTTTTGTTATTCAGTGCTCCTGCGTGCTCTTTTATTAACCCGATATTCCTTTATCGTGTTTATTATGAAGTTCTGTCTGCCGAGTTGCAGACATAGGAGGCCCTAAAAGAGCCCCAATCCTGCTGTAATTGATAAAGCGGTGGTTCACGACAACACTAATTGTCTCCCCCTATGTATCTCATCCAAAGTGCTTTGAGGCTACTGCAAGGTGGGCATAACATTGCTTCAGTTAGCTGCCTGAGAGAATGTAGCCTTTACCACAAAACAACGCTATTCTCTCCATCATCTAGCCATAATCTAAAAGAACATATTCCGTGTTGCATAGTAATATTTAAACAAAGGCAAATCAATATAAAGGCTCTGCATTTTTGGTATAAGCATTAACCCGTTTACCGCTGCTGCGATTTTGCGGCAGTGCGGCACTTACGCAAAACGGGCGGGGCCGTGTCGGCCTTTGGCCGACAGCAGCACTTTGGAGGTAGTGCTGCCGTCGGCCAATGGCCGATGGCAGCATGGAAGGGGTTAAACTAACAATTGCCATTGATGCCCCTAGGTTATTTGCCAAAAGCAAGAAAATCAGTTTATATTATATCACATTGTCTTTCACCTTCATTCTTTAATTGCAGGTAAGGATCAAATTTCTATAATAAAGTAATCTGGGATTCGATACTGACCAAAATTGCTTATAGTAATCCTATAAAACCACTAACAATTTTTAGACCTGAATAGTCTAAATTCAAAAGCTTCATAGCAATAAAGTTTTATATTAATAAATAGAGAAAATGTTAATTTGAATGAAAAATATTTGGATAAACATAGGGCTATACAGCTTTTACTTCGAAATGTCTATCCTTTCTGCTGCTAGTCTGTTTCTGGTGAGCAAAGTGTGTTTAAATGCAAAGTGTGTTTAAGGCTGCAGTACCACCTCCTGTCTACAGGGACAGAGCGAGCAAAAATATAAACACACTTATTGAAACACAGGTCCCCACAAGGCAATTTTTTAAAATGTTGTAAAAATCGGCACAGATGTTACTGAAGTCATTCTTTATCATTTAGAAGACATTGCCTTGTGGGGACCTGGGTTCAGGTCCCCACAGTGCAATCAAGTCCCCACAGCGTGAGTGTGTTATCGCACTCAAGTCCCCACAAGGATAGTAACACAAACCCACGCACACACGCACACACACACACACACACACACACACACAAGCGCGCACACACCCCAGCTCCCCACCCACCGGGCACACGCGGAGCTTACCTCACTGGTTTTTCTAAGAACTCGCAGTATCACCAAGGAGACCATCCCGAGGATCCGTCGTGCTTTTCCGGAAGTGCGCAGCGTGCGGGGCGTCGGGACATTACTAACTGCATGAAGTTCATGAAAGCGAACAGGCTGTTCTCGTCCACCGTGACCTGAAAAAGCCCTCCGCTTCCGCCGCAAAATGAGATCCCCTTCCTACTCCCCCACCCACTAGGCGTGGGCGGAAAATCCGTTCCGCTCGCGGATTTTGCGGATTTTCGGGAAATCCGCAATCCGCGAGATTTGCGAATTTCCCGCAAAATCCGCAAATCCGCGAGCAGCGGATTTTGCTCGCACTGCTCGCACTGTTCGCGTGAGTTCGCGCCCCGCGAATAAGTGCAAAATTGCAGAAATACGATTTTAGCAAAACTGAAAGTAACTACTTACCAGGTTCAAAAGTTCAGGCTCATCATTAGTAGCCATTTCCTGGAGTGCTTCCTGAGGGGCCCCTCCAGAGTTCAGTTGCCAGTTGAAACTAGTATGTGACCCTGCTCTGAACCTCAGAATAGTTACACATATGCCACAAAGGTCCTGAATTACAGCTAAGGGAGACAAGCAGGAGCCAGGCTGGAAGTTAAAATCCATTAATCAGCCCCTAATTCATTATTGTCAGTTGGGGCAGGGCAGGTGTTGTAACTAATTTTGCAACAATGAAAGCACTTAGCAAGTGCAAAAGATCACTAATCAGGGCGCACTAAGGAAGCAGGTGCCAGCTAAAAAAATATTCTGTGACACATGAATCAGCCCCAAATTAATTCAGGTCACTTGAGGCAGGGAAGGTGTGCTTTGCTTTGCCGAAAATAATGTACACTGGACAACCAGAGGGTGTGGTGATGAAACAGAGGGTGGCATGGGTGGGCCAGAGGGTGGCATGAGTAGTCAGAGAGTGGCAGTGGTGACAGAGAGTGGCAGTGATGAAGAAGAGTGTCCCAAACAGGCTGGACACGTGGAAACAACAAGTTCGCGAAACTTGCGACCCGACAGGTAAGTTCGCAATTTGCGAAAGTGTACAAAACCCTCGCGAACTGGCAGAAACACGGGCGAACACAAAAAAAAAAAAAATCCGGGAATTCGCGGATTTTGCGGATTGCGAATCCGCAAATCCGCAAAATTCGCGAACGCGAGATCCGCAAAATTCGCTCATGCTTACCACCCACCCAAGCTCTGCTGCCTTCCGGGGCTCGGACAGGGGGCGCGCATCGCGCACTTTCACTTTCCCTCCCTCCTCTTCAAGAACCCGGATATTCCATAGCCACAGCTTTTTTTTGCAGCTTGTATAGATTATGTGACCTGAAACATGACGTCTGATATAGCACATTTATGGTACTAGACACAGACATTCGAATCGGTTGCAGAGTTTATCAAATGGGATTACGTGGAAATTAATATTTAGTATTGAGAAAGCAATATCCTCCAACCCTAGTAAATATTATATATACAATGAAAAATGTAAACCTGCTCTCATTATCCACCTCGTACGAGCGCTTACCCCTCCATGCCTTTGACAGCAGTAAATTGCCATTGTTCTCTCATGATAGGTGAAAATTGTTTTCTGAGTCTGCATTCATGTCTTGTGAATACAAACGACGAATTTGAACTTGTAAACCAAGTCATTTGTGCATCTGATTCAAAGGTAGGTGTGTAGTTGGCTGTTGGCTTTGTGGCTCGAATTCCTGGTTATGTAGATGCGCCTACAATATTTGTACACCCAAAATGCATTGCGAACTTGGCATCACATGTTTGAAGAGGGAGAAGGGGGGACCCAGGGAGAGCCAGGCACGAGCCGGTCTCTTCCTGGGTAGGTTCGCGCGAGAATCAGGAAATCAGGTGGGACTGATTAGGGAACAGATATAAAGGGGTCAGGCTGACGGTTGGGAACTGCGTAGCGGGTGGCTATTAGGGAGGTTTGTTTTGCGACGCTCGTGGTTTCCCTTGTATCCTGGGTCATGGAGGCAGCGGCTGAGGTCCGGAGGGCGGTGCAAATCCTTTGTGAGGCAGGGCGTGAAGACTTGCTGCGGCCGGGTGTCCCGGCGGAGGCGTGGGTCGGCATGGCTCGCCCACCTCGCAAGGCTTCTGAGGGTGTATCCCGGGCGGTGGAGGCTTGCTTATCGCAGGACCTGGAGGAGGAGGACGACGGAGATGCGGCTATGCCGGCTGACGGGCCTGGGCTAGTGTTGCCCGCCGTTGATGTGGAACCCCCGCCGGATGCCCCGGGCGCCTCCCAGCAGGTATGTGCGTTACCATATTTTAGTGCTGGCACACGTGGGGCGCCCGGGGGGAGGAGGGGTCGCTCGGCGGGCCGGCAGGCTCCGAGCCCCAGCGGGCTGGTACGAGGGAAGTCGGGGAAGCCTCAGGCGGGCCCCAAGCCCAAGCGTGGGCGGAGCTTGGATGTGCCTGGGCGTGTGCCTTTTCCCCCCCCTTTGGGGGTACCCCCCGCCCCCGCCTCTGAGGTTCCCCAATTGTCGGCCGGGGCCTCGCCTTACCTGTGGCTGAACGGTCAATGTTTCCTGCTCTCTCCCGCTGTACCAGGGCCCGGTACTGCCCCCCACCCCTCTTTTGCCCCCACTCCCCAGGGTGGGGCTGATGCCCGGTTCCTGTCGGGCGAGTTGCCGGCTTGCTCCCTAAATGACGACCCGCCCCCTGCTGAAGTTGTTCATGCTGCGGGTGCTGCGGTTTTTGGGCTGCCACCCCCGGCTGCCCAGTCCTTGGACCCCGGGGTGTCTGACCTGGGACCCGCCGTTTCCACCCCCTCGGCTCCGCGTGGGGGGGGTCCGTTGCCCCGGGGGGCGCACACAGGCGCGGGTCCCTCCCTGTTCCCGGTCCCCAGGGGTCGGCCGGGTGCCAGTGCGGGTGGACTTGCGTATGGGTCGATGGGTCACCATGGTTTGGCGTCGGGGGTTCGTTCCTCGGGGGAGGATGGCGTCTTCGTTTTCGGGGACCAGGTTACGGGATCTTCTTCTTGGTCTGGCTTGAGCGGCCGCGGTTTTCATGCTGCGCCGTCGGCTGGGCGGCTGTCGGCTGTATCTGCAGGCCCGGGAACTGTCCACACGGCTGTTTCCAGTGGTGGGCTTCACGGGGGGCTGTCTGGAGCGGATAGCTCTTCTACAGTTTTCAATGTAAACAGCTTTCAGCCTATTGATTGGCAGAGTTATGACGGGGGTATTGGTGATGGGGCTATGCCCAGTGGCAGTGACCAAGTTTTCTTTTCTGATCAAGCTTTCTGCGGGAATTTTCATGCTGAGGATTTGGAGGAGGGGGAATTGAGAGACTCAACTTGTGGGCTTTTGGCAGCACGGGCCCAAGGGGGTGGGATGGGGCAACCCACTGTTTCTCGTGTTTTGCAGGTGTCTCGAGCGGACCATGCAGGTGTACGAGGGGCAGTGAGGTCTGGACCTTCGCAGAAAGATCGTGGGGCTGTCACGCTGCCGTCCGAGCAGTTGCCCAAAGGTAAGGATGGGTGGTGGTCTGTGTGGCAACCTAGGGAGAGTCTCCCTGTGAAGAGTACAAGGTCTATTGGTACGGAAGTTGGGGTTGTTGAGCGAGTCGCTCTGGAATCAAGGCCTGAGAGGCCGGTATTTTCGAATGTTTCTACTGGGGATGGGGCTATGGCTGAGCGAGTCGCTCTGGCACAGAGGCTTGAGCGGCCGGTATTTTCGAATGCTGCTACTGGGGATGGGGTTGTGGTTGAGCGAGTCGCTCTGGCACCAAGGCTTGAGCGGCCGGTATTTTCGAATGTTTCTACTGGGGATGGGGTTGTGGTTGAGCGAGTCGCTCTGGCACCAAGGCTTGAGCGGCCGGTAATTTCGAATTTTCCTGTGGGGCAAGTTGCCAATGAAGTTTCTACTGGGGGGACTGGGGGAAAGGTTGCCACACAGGTTGCGGAGGATAGTATCCTACCGAAAAAGTTACCTTATTCTGGGGTGGGGATGCCTTTGGGATCTCATTTGTCCGAAAAAACGAAGAATCTGATTTGGTCTGGGGCTTTTGTGGATGTTTTTCGTCTCCTCCATAGAGATGTTCAGGCAAAAGAGGGGTCGAAGGAGGAAGAGTTGGAACTGGCTCGGAGGCCTCGTGCTCCGAAATCTATAGAGAACTGGACTTCAGCCTTTTTGATTTATGCCAGTGTTTATTGTCAACGTCATCCTGACAAAGCTATTGATATGTTTAAATATGCTGATATTGTCCGCAAGGCCCACAGTTATTTTGGTGGTTTTGCCTGGTTGTCTTATGATGATGAATTCAGGGCCCGCATGAGCGCCTTTCCCGAGCGTTCATGGGGTGAGGTTGATTCTGAACTATGGTTACAGTGGATGGCATCGGCTAATCCGTCTGCTACGACCCACACGGCTAGCGGACAGCCAGTGTATTATCGGCCCTTTCCAGCTCGCCCCGCTCAGTCTGGGGCGGGGGTTTGGGGCAGAGGTCAATCAGCCGCCACTGGCACTTGCTGGCACTTTAACCGGGGTTCCTGCAACCGGCCAGCTTGTCGGTACAAGCATGAGTGTTCTCAGTGTGGAGGGAAGCACCCCCTCACCCACTGTTTTCCTGGACAACGAGTGGGCGACCAGGGACGAGGTTCAGGGGGTAGGGGCCAGCCGCAGCAGTCTGTTCACAAGGGCTCCTACTCCTATTAGACAGACGGTTCTCGATCTCTGGCTAGTGGATTATCCGGATTTTGAAGCCGCTAAGATTTTGTCTTGGGGTTTCAAACTTGGTTTTCGGATCGGGTACCAGGGGCCCAGGGTGGGTAGGTGGTCGGACAATTTGAAGTCTGTGAAGGAGAGTCCCCAGGTGGTGAGAAAAAAGCTGGACGCCGAACTTGCGGCTGGTAGAATTGCTGGTCCTTTTGTGTCTTGTCCTCTGCCTGATTTGATTGTTTCGCCCCTGGGCGTGGTGCCCAAGAAGGCGGCAGGGGAGTTTCGTCTTATCCATCATCTGTCCTGGCCAGAGGGTACCTCCATTAATGACTTCATCGATCCAGCTGACTCAACCGTTACTTATGCCTCAGTGGACGATGCCTTACGGCTCGTGCGCCTGGCAGGTGTTGGGGCGTTGCTGGCGAAGAGCGACATTCAGTCGGCTTTTCGGCTACTGCCCATCCATCCTTGGGATTTCAGTCTTTTGGGAATGCAGTTTGAGGGTTGTTTCTACGTGGATCGAGTGTTGCCAATGGGCTGTTCCGTGTCCTGCTCCCTTTTTGAAGCTTTCAGTACCTTCTTGCAGTGGAGATTCACTTTTGTCACTGGCCACTCCCTGGTCTGTCATTACTTGGATGATTTTCTTTTCATTGGGGAAGGTCGCTCCGGGCAGTGTCAGTCGGCTTTGAACAGCTTTCAGGCACTGGCGGAGGAATTGGGCGTTCCTTTGGCGCCTGACAAGACTGAAGGCCCCTGTACGTCCCTGGTTTTCTTGGGGATTGAAATTGACACGCTAACTATGATGGCGAGATTGCCTGCACCTAAAGTGCAAGAAATGTCAGATTTCATACAACTGGTCTTAGGGGAACGGAAAGTTGCTTTGAAAATGGTACAAAAGCTGTTGGGATACCTCAATTTTGCTTGTCGGGTGGTGCGGGCGGGTAGGACTTTCTGCAGGCGTCTGGGGTTGTCCATGTCCGGTGCGACCCTTCCCCATCATCGGGTTCGCATTACCGCCGCTGTCCGTTCCGATCTGACAGTCTGGCTTCAGTTTCTGCAGGATTTCAATGGCGTGTCCTTGTTTTTTGCGGATGAGGACATGGTGTGGCAAGTACAGTTGTTCACTGATGCTTCCGGGGCTCACGGCTTCGGGATCTTTTGGGACGGTCGGTGGTGTGCGGCCGGATGGCCGGCGCACTGGCAGGACCAAGGCCGTAGCATTGCCTTTCTTGAGCTCTTCCCACTACTGGTTGCATTGTATCTGTGGGGGGATGAGTTTCGGAATAGATCAGTTCTGTTTCATGTGGACAACTTGGCAGTTGTACATCTTGTCAATCACCAGAAGGCTCGTGATTTGAGGGTGTTGCGCTTACTGCGCGCATTCATGCTACGGTGTCTGCAATTGAATATTGTGTTTAAAGCACGGCATGTTCCCGGTACCTCTAACTGCATCGCTGACTCTTTGTCTCGATTTCAGTGGGCAGAGTTCCGCAAGTTAGCTCCTGGGTCGGACCTGGAACCAACAGCGATCCCACAGTATGTATGGGACCTGGGGGATTGAGGGTTCACCAACTGGTCGAACAGTCGGTGGCTGCCTCCACGAGGCGGGGGTATGTGAAGGCTTGGAGTGAATTTCTGCAGTTCGGTAAGGATTGGGTGGGATCGCCTGGGGCTGTTTGGTCTGACGAACAGGGCATCTTGCAGTTTGTGTTGCATTTGGCTGACAAAGGTTTATCGCCCACTACCATTTCGGGCAAATTGGCTGGGATTTCTTTTTATGGGCAGCTTTGGTGGGGAAGGGATCCGGTTGGGGGGGTGTTGGTTCGTAAAATGTTGAAAGGTTTGGCCAGGCTTCGGGCTGGTGGTCCCCAGCTCCGGCAGCCTGTTACTTTTGAGTTGCTTCAGTTGTTGTTACCAGGGTTGGAGGTGTGTTGTCACGATGCCTTTGAGTGTGCCAAATTCCGTTTGTGTTTCATTTGGTTGTTCTTTGGGGCATTCCGGGCATCTGAATTGTTGGGGTTACGGGGTAGGGTAGGCATGACTAGTAGTGAGGTGGTGTTGGAAAGTGAGAGGTTGCGGCTGTGGGTGCGGGCCTCCAAAACTGTTCCTTGGCAGGAGTGGAGTTTCTGCATGTTGCCCGGTTGGGGAATGGGAAGGGTTTGTCTCCTCTCCGCATTTTGTACAAGGGTCTATATTTTGTCACGTGGATGGGAGTCCCATTGTGGCATCCCAATTGTTGGCTGTCTTGCGCAAGGTGTTGTTGCGCCTGGGGAAGGATCCGGTTCTGTTTGGTACACATTCATTTAGAATTGGTGCGGCAACGGAGGCCGCTCGTTTGGGGTGGGACTGGTCCCAGATCCGGCGCATTGGGCGCTGGCGTTCCAAATGCTGTGAGAAATATGTACGAAAGTAGTGCATTTTTGGCTTGTCTAACATTTCTTTTTCTCCTAGGTCCTTGGCCGTCGGTCGCCGGAGGCAAACGGAGGGTGTGGATACTGGGGCACTCTTTTATTAAACGTGCAGCTTTAGCCGCTGCCAATCAGCTCTGTGGGAGATCGCTGGGTCTCAACAGCACGTCACACGAGGTCTCCTGGCATGGAACTGGGGGCATGCGCTGGGGCGGGCTTTTTCCCGCCTTGGCAGCTTTGGTTTCCCAGTGTTTGGGGGGCCCTCCGGATCTCCTGGTGCTACATCTGGGAGAGAATGACCTGGTTACTTTATCGGGGTTGACTTTGTTGAAACTCATGAAGCAAGACCTGGAAATTATGAGAACCACATGGGTGAACACCATGTTGATATGGACTGAATTTGTACCTCGTCTACAATGGCGTGGAGCCAGGAACCATTCTGCTCTCGAAAAGGCCCGGAGAAAAGTGAACAGGACGATGCGACCTTTTTGTCATAATTTGGGTATATATTGTTTGAATCATTATCATTTACAGGTCTCGGAACATCATTTATTTTGTGAGGACGGAGTGCATCTTTCAGCTTTGGGTCTTTCTTTTTACCTGTTGGAGCTCAGGGATTTGATTAGTAAAGTTCTTCAAGTTCAGTTATGGTGTGCCCCTTCCTGTTCTTTTGGTGGGGCAGGAAAACACTAAAGGTTTTCCTGGGTGGCGGGGTTTTTGTAGGGGGGGTGGGCAGCCTGGAGCGGGTTGGCCATCCTGAAGGGTAGCGTGGGTAGGTTAGGGGTAGTAGGTAGGAGTTTTCGTTCTGGGTTTTGGGATTCAGTTTTGCAAGATCATTGTACAGTTGGAATTTGTAAATAAATAAATAATGAAATGTGTTTCGTGAAATGATGATGCACCTGTCCTAAAATAAAGTGGCCTTTTTTGCTCCTAAAAGAAAGAGGTGGACAATGATTTCTTGCGCGAGGGGGGACCCAGGGAGAGCCAGGCACGAGCCGGTCTCTTCCTGGGTAGGTTCGCGCGAGAATCAGGAAATCAGGTGGGACTGATTAGGGAACAGATATAAAGGGGTCAGGCTGACGGTTGGGAACTGCGTAGCGGGTGGCTATTAGGGAGGTTTGTTTTGCCCCACCCACCCTCCCTCTTTTTCTTTTACATTTAGGTGGGGGTCTTTTTTCTTCTTGTGCGGTACTTTAGGTGCTGCTCCTTTCCTTAGCTTGCCACAGTTAGGATGGGTGCAGGTGTGCTATCTAGAGGCGGGGTTTTTGTAGGGGGGGTGGGCAGCCTGGAGCGGGTTGGCCATCCTGAAGGGTAGCGTGGGTAGGTTAGGGGTAGTAGGTAGGAGTTTTCGTTCTGGGTTTTGGGATTCAGTTTTGCAAGATCATTGTACAGTTGGAATTTGTAAATAAATAAATAATGAAATGTGTTTCGTGAAATGATGATGCACCTGTCCTAAAATAAAGTGGCCTTTTTTGCTCCTAAAAGAAAGAGGTGGACAATGATTTCTTGCGCGAAGAAGGGATCAACTGCTCTCATCTTGGAACATTAAAGTAAGTAGTCCTGTTCAAAACAGGACATTTTCTGAAGTGCTTTTTGAAAAAACCTCAACTGCCATTAAGGATCGTATGTTCGCGAGCTAAGCAAGGATGCCGGAATTATGCAGCAGTGGATGATATTATGAGCCAGAGTTGACAAAATTGTGCGGCAACAAAAAACAAAAATATATGGCGGTGTGCAGCACTTTTTGTGATAGTGTCACTTCATTATTTTATCAGCTTTGCACTTGCTAAGTGTATGGGCCAAGGTTTAACCTCATCAGTGCCGCTGTAAGACCCACATTCAGCAATAAGCATCCGTCAGCCTTTGGGGGGCACCCACGGAGGAGAGACGTCTTGGTGCATTTGGAGTAACTTTTGACCCCTTCCAACTAGAAACACTATTCTTTTGTTCAAATCTGTAGCATAAGCAGCAGGGGATGGTTTATGTGGCAAATGCAGAAAGTCCATAATTATGTGGAAAATACTTCAGCAGCAAAATTGCAAAGTTCCAGTTGAGTTAAAACAACGTATAAAGCGCATAAATAACAATAGGGTCTCAGCGCCGAGTGGTCCTGAGTATAAGAAAGGCTGCCACAAAAGGATGTAACATGTAAGATAAATCACAGGTCAAAGACAGACAACAAGTACGTCACAGCCTCACAGACATGTCGCAGTGCACAGAGGCCGGGCTCGAGGCGCTGACACCCTGGAGGCCTGAGGTGCTTCATCCAGACATAAGCTGAGGGGATGACATGAAAGTCCGCTGAATCCGGGCAGGTTTACTCAGCCCCGGCCCCTCCTCCCACAGCCCCCTCCACCCCCCCTCCCTCCGTGACTTCCTGGGGCCCGCACAAGGGACGGCTTAAAAGGCCGGGACGGTCCCGCCTCACACACGAGGGACAGAGCAGTCGAGAGGAGTCTTCGCCACACCCTGGACAGGAGCATCGCAAGCAGGAGCTAGGTCAGTGCGTTTCGAGACGCTGTGAGGGCAGGGGGGTCTGTGCAATGGGGGCGGGGGGGAGTCTGTACAAGGGGAGGGGGTTTGTGCAGGGAGAAAGCCTGTGCCAGGGAGTGGGGAGTACCCACTTGGGGAAGGGGGTGCTATGGAGGGACCCAGCAGTTTTTATTTGGGTGGGGCAAGGGTGCATTCCAGGGGGGGCCCGCGGGCCCAACTTGTTCTTTCTTTTGTAACAATTTGAATTTCATTTGGATAGGATTACTATATTATGTCATTTTTACAGTGAATTTTCATTTGCTTTAAATACTGTCAACAATGTTCTAACCTTAAAGGATGGAGAGAATGAGGATATGAGATTATTGTCTCATCTATACACCCAAATTGGATACCTAAACCACTGCATGTATAGTCTTATATCCCAAAAGGCACAGCACATTTAGATTGTAGGAAGGTGGAATCTGACTATATGGTTGCCCCCACTTTTTTCCTGGTGTTTTGCTGGTTTTTCGACTTTAGTGTGGCTGTGTGCCTGCTAATCAGACCCACAGCCCAGCTGTTCTCTCTCTTAATTGATACCATGTACTTTAGGTACATACCAGATTGGTTACTGGGTCACCCTTGTGAGCCCTTGTATAATGTACCATAGGTACCCAGGGCATAGGTGCACCTTAGGCCTACCAGGGGCTGCAGCATGTATTGTGCCACCCCCGGTTTGCCTTCCAAACTGACACCACAGGTCTGTTCACACAGCCTGGGTAAAGTGGTGTAATCACCCCTTACTTAGATATAGTATACCTATATCTACCTTTTATATATAGACACATATACTTATAAGCCACTCTCTATAGTAGGCCTCGACAATCCTGAAGGCAGAGTGCTTGGTTTTATGTGAGAGGGTGCGCTAGCATGAGCTGAGCCCCTCTGCAGCTTTCGTAACTATCTCCTTATAGCTGTTCTATGATATAGCCATACCATATACTCTTAAGTGCATTATAATCCTTGCGGTTAATGCTAACTTTGGTTTGGCTTTATCAAAACATGTCGTGTAAGGTGTCAAACACTTTGGAACACTACCCCCCCCCCCCCCCCCAATTCTGGCAGAGGGGGTAGCATTCCACCCTTCTAGAGGGAAAAGACATGTAGCTTACTGCTTTACCCAGTTAAAGTTAAACAGATCCTCAGCATCACAAAATGGATGCTGCTGCCACAGACACGAGTCTGACCTCCTGTTGCTGGACAAAACTCCGGCAGGGGAGGCCTGGACAATAGGTTTCCTGTTCACCTCCCCAGACAGGGGTTTTGTGTATTGGGGCAGGGAGGGCTGCATTCAGTGAATGCTTCTAGACACTGCCTGGGGCACACAAGGTGCTCCATGCATAGCCCGGTTCAAAGCAGTTGCTGGGACCCTCCAGCCCCAGCTCTGGCGCAAAACTGTACAAAGGGAAAGGGGTGTAACCACCCCCTTCTCAGGTCCACCCATAGGAGGGACTTAGTCAGGTAATCCAGCCCCCTTTCTTAGTATAAGTATAGGAGCTGTGTCCCTGGGATTTTAGATTATCCTGGACGAATCTTTGAAAGACATATCTTGGACCTTTGACATTCCATTCTGACTGGAAGACGGAAGACATCTCCCTTGTGGTCAAGGAGTGACCACCCTGTGCAAACAGGCACCAACAGCAACTTTGCCTGCCTGCAGTTTCAAGGCTCCCGTCAGAACCCGAAGACTCTGCGACTCAAGAACTGGACTTCCAGACTTCTCTGACCCGATCCACATCCACAGCAAAGCTGAGACCCGAGACGGACACAAGAGACGTGGGACCGGACATCTTGGACATCCTGCATTTTGCTACCTGCACTCCTTTCCAGAAGCCTCATTAAGTTGTGCATTGGGGTACGAGAAGCCCCAGCCCGGAGGACCATTTGCACCGAAGCCCAGGCCCCCACACTCTGCGAGTGTCCCGTGGGTCCTGCCTTTGTATTTGAGCTCAACAAGTCTTCCCAGTTCCTTGCCCGTTGGCTAGTGAGCCCCCTGAAGATGCCATCTTGAATTTACTTTGCTTTCCTAGTTGCTCTATGCTTGATCCAGCTTCCCTGAAAAGGAGAAGCGCCACAGAGCTTGCCGGTCTGCAACAGAGCCAATCTCGACATCCTGCGTGAGTTGCGTTTGCCAAGACTTGTTGGGTCCAATCCGGATACCGACACTGCAGTCATCTAGATCCATTGTGAGACAGCTCGAATCCGGAGCCTGGTCATCATCAATGCCTCCTGGACCTGAGGCTGAAGAGACAAACTCACCTTCTTCACCTCGAAGCACCCAACATTGCCTGGTTCCTTCCTGGTCACTGGCTAGTGACCCAGACTCTGTCCCCTCTGCTTTCAGGTTCTTCACATCACCGATCCACCCTTGGATCCACCCGGACACTTTTCCTCTGGGGAGACAACCATTACAACGCGGAATTAACAACGCGATACCTTTACGATGCGGTCATCACAACGCAGCTCTTTACAACGACTTGCGCTAGATGGCGATATATACTAAGGAATAGTATGATTTTCTATTCCAACACCTTCCCTACTGTTACGTGGGCTGGAGTTGGAATAGTAAATTATACTATTCCTAAATCCAGCGCCTCTAGCACAAGTCGTTGTAACGGCTTGCGTTGTGATGACCGCGTCGTAAAGGTATCGCGTTGTTAATTCCGCGTTGTAATGACATACATCCTTTCCTCTGGTCGCCTGCAGCACTTCTTTGCAGCTCTCCATAGAAAACGACGACGAAACTCAACACGAAAAGACACCTATGCAGCCCCGGCTTCCCTGGCTGAGGTAACACAAGTACTCCAGTGCTCCTGTGGGTCTTGACTCTCGAAGTGTCCTAGTTTAAAAGGGTTCCATCCTAGTCCATCCGGAAGTGTCCTTAAATTGCATATTTGTAACTTCTTTGAAAGTCAATGGTAACCGGCGTCTGTGTTTAGACACTGCACACGTTCCCCGTGGGCCTCCTCCTTCCAATCCTTTGGTCGAGTAGAGTAACCCCAGCGATTCCACAGGCCCAAGGCCTCTTTCTAACTCTCATGTGGTACTTATACCACTTTCTTAGTATATGGTTTGTGAGACCCCTAGGGCATAACGTATACTGTGCAACTTATCGTATATTAATTGTGTGACTTGTATTGTATTTTGACCTCTGACCTCATAAAGAGTGCAGAGGGGTTGTGTTTAGATTAAATACATATATATTTGATATATACCTTGTGTGGTGTCCTTTCATTTGGTATTCAAGGGATTATATATGGTAAAACAACTTGCTTAACTCGCCTACTGAAGTCTTAGCCTGAAGACTGCTGGTTCATGCTACCACTAGGATAGCTTTCTATAAGGTTGACTTTACAACCACCATCAATAAGCGTCGATTAGACTGGTGCAAGGTGCCCACTAGAACTAGTGGACATCATATGCCAGGCTAACTTCTCACATAGATTACATACTAAACGCAATATGTATTTTGATCCTGATACTTGACATTATGGACTGGTACCCTTATTTGGTGCATCACATCACATATGTACGCTTTAAACTTTTGCGTACGATGTGGTTGATCTACCTTTTTCTTGGTCAAAGCACACTGTGGCCATCTAACTAAATACGTTTACAATTATAATCTAGCTTTTCACATTATAATCTAGTCATATTTAATGCATGTCTTAATAGCAGACGGTTATATATTAGCTGTTCGCGTTTATACATACGTCCGTTGTTAGTCACCAATACATATCTAGAACGTGATTATGTGCGCAAGTGCAAAGTTATGCGAGGGTGGGCTTTCATTAAGGCAGTGTTTACCGGCTTTCGGGAGCTCATCACCAAACACGGTGGAGAGAGGGAGCAGTGTGTGTTTCTGAATAAGAATATACTGAGGTAAGATCAGGAACCGGCAGACAGGAGGTTTCTGGAGATTTGGCTAAGTGTGAGCAATATCTATAATAGCGAGTTTGGATACGGAGGTAATATGTTAATATATGACAACAGTGGTTTTGGTTCAAGTATTGAGATGGCCACTAAGTAAACAGGACTCTTACCGGGGTCACAAGCAGTTATTTGGTTGAACGGAGCATTATACTGGTATGTTCGGGGTTTTGAAACATATTTGAGGATGTTCATGTAAACGACAAGCGGGCTGATAGTACATGTTTACCTTGGTTATAGACATATGCCAGATGAGGCAATACACGTATGCAGATGGGGGCATGACATGACTATAGAAGATAGAAAAACCAAAGGGGATGATGGACCGAGCGTTGACAATACAAACACTCACCCCCAGTCAACTGATCTGGGTTTAATCCATCACCGTTCTTTAGCTCACTCCGCCACCCCAGTTCAGACATGGCCGTATGCAAATCAGTCTGACCCTGTGCCTCATGGGAACAGTCCAGCCCGAACTGCCAAGCCATGTCTTCCCTGGACCGGAATCAAGCATCCCTGGACCGGTTTCTGGCATTCCAGCCGTCTTCAGCCGGGCTTGCTTGAATCCAGTGGCAGAGTGAGCAAGGGACTCACGTCTAAGCATATCCTGCCAACCTAGGGCGAACAAAGAAAAACCAAAGGGGATGATGGACCGAGCGTTGACAATACAAACACTCACCCCCAGTCAACTGATCTGGGTTTAATCCATCACCGTTCCTTAGCTCACTCCGCCACCCCAGTTCAGACATGGCCATATGCAAATCAGTCTGACCCTGTGCCTCATGGGAATAGTCCAGCCCGAACTGCCAAGCCATGTATTCACTGGACCGGACTCAAGCCTCCCTGGACCGGTTGTTGGCATTCCAGCCATCTTCAGCCGGGCTTGATTGAATCCAGTGGCAAAGTGAGCAAGGGACTAATGTCTGAGTATACCCTGCCAACCTAGGGCGAACAAAGAAAAACAAAAGGGGATGGTGGACCGAGCGTTGACAATACAAACACTCACACCCAGTCAACTGATCTGGGTTTAATCCATCACGTTCCTTAGCTCAATCCGCCACCCCAGTTCAGACATGGCCATATGCAAATCAGTCTGACCCGGTGCCTCATGGGAACAGTCCAGCCCGAACTGCCAAGCCATGTCTTCCCTGGACCGGAATCAAGCCTCCCTCGACCGGTTTCTGGCATTCCAGCCGTCTTCTTGCCGGCCACGGGATTGCCTTGATATTGTAGAGACAGAGTACCCAGAAATGGGTAACAGAGCATTCAAATGGTAATAAAGCTGTTATTGGCTGCTGAGTGTAGAATAGATGGTAACGCATGTGAGAGGAATATGATCTAACAAAATACATATGGATTTCACAGAACCCAGAATTAGAGTTGGAAAAGAGACTGTACATCTGATTAAATATCGTGGACACGCTGCATACATCGGAACCCCAATGTGGGTCGGAAGTATCACCACATTTCAAGTAGGTGTTTTTATTACAGATATAGGGTGGTTGAATTGAATTGGATTATACAAAGCGATTACGTACAAGCTGATTAAAGTGTATTGAACACTTGTTTTGTCCCTTTTTTTCTCATATTACAGAATTTACTGATTTGAAGCATCTAGGTATTTATTTTGGACTTATGATTTGTGGTACAATGCTTGATGGTGTATTCACTACTTACACTTCTCCACTGTTAACTGACATCGTGATTGTCTTAGTCATCACAAGATGTGCGGTCTTCACCGTGCACGAATCACTATAGAGCACAAACACCCAAATTATGAGGGTAACAACATCTCACAATCAAGTGGACTTATGGGTGGTAAGGTTGCACTTGTAGCTTTAGACGATGTACGAACGTTTTTTCTCTTTACATCACATTCGGGTTATAGTCCTCCTCTTTACAAGAGGCACGTCTTTGTACAAAACTAATGATTCATCCCATCTAAACAGATACCTAAAGTATAATCGGGTTGGCCTAACCTTGTGTGGAATTATTACACTTTTACATTAAATATGTAATTTGTTTTGTACCTGTAAGAGATCATGTCACATGAAGTACAGCATATATAGGGTACAGTGTCCCAATAGGTATCAATAATTAAGGCAGTTTCAAAGATGCATGCATCAAGCATTACAGGTAAAGAACAACAAGGAGTCTCAATACATTTGTGAAAGGATTATTAATCACCAACTTATTTCAAATGGGGAGCACAGTTAAAAAGCAGCACTGTACATGAAAGCATTAATGAAGCAACCCAAATAGCACTTGGTGACAAGGTGATAACAAAGTGAAAGTGACGACGCAAGTGAACGTGGTGAACAGCGTGGTCGGTGCAAAGTGACTGGAAATAATCAGAAAAAGGCTCCACAATAAGTACACATGATTCCAATATTTCAATTGAACACAGTTATGAGCCTAGAGGTAGTGCGCCAAGAAATTACGCTGTAATTGTCTTAATTATTGATGCCTATTGGGACACTGTACCCTATATATACTATATACCCAGTCCCATTTTGGTTTATGGGTTTCACTCCTGTTCCCTTTCACATGAAGTACAGCGGCATCTTGTATGTTTACATTTATACAGCCTTGAGGAAGTCGTGGGACTACACCACCGAAAGCGACGAAATACGTGTTGGCTGTGGCTGTTGACAACTGATATACAAGAACACGGAAATAAAACTAAAAAAGAACCAGACGGAATTGTTTTGAAATTTATGTTGCATGATGATGATATAACCCTCTCAGGACAATAAGATCAGCAAGGCCCCATGATTCTCAGAGATGGTTCTCTGCTGACCTAAAAACACAAAAATTAGCCCTTCGCCAAGCAGAAAGAAAATGGAGATTTAGCTACTCTCCTGATAAAACAGAGGTTGATTTAGCTCAGTTTAAGGAGTACAAAAAAGCAATCTCTACAACTACGGGACAACCATTAATGCCAAAAAACCCTTGTTCCCGGCAATTGACAGTCAGGTATTTAAGGCCCTTCTGTCCAAAGTAAAATCTGGGTCACCCACTGATAGCTGTCCGCCCCACATCTTAAGAGAAGTTTTCTCTGTACTCCCAGGGCCCGCCCTTTCTCTCCTAAACAAGTCACTGTCTCAGGGCTGTGTCCCAAGCACTTTTAAAGAAGCGATTATTATTCCTCTCCTACAAAAAACAGGGGCTGACCCCCAGACTTTGACCAACTATCGTCCTATCTCTCTGCTTCCCTACCTGGCCAATGTATTAGAATCCCATGTGGCCAAATGCCTGTGCGCCTTTATCGAACAGTGAGAATTCCTCAACTCCCACCAAGCAGGGATTCTTCCAGCCCACTCAAATGAGGCAGTGATATTGACTATGCTGGACACACATTTCGGAAGGAAGCCGATAAAGGCTCCCCCCAGACCCTTGTGCTGCTGGATCGCTCCACGGCTTTTGACACAGTAGACCATGGTATCTTGATTGACCATGCCCGGAACGCTGGCCCCCAGGGATCAACTCTCAGCTGGATAAAGTCGTTCCTGGAGAACCGCTCCCAATCAGTTTGCTTATCCTAATTTACTGCATCTAAAATTAAAACAACATATGGAGTACCTCAGAGTTCCTCATTATCTCACATTTGTTTAACCTTTACCTTCTTCTACTGCTCTGGTCCGTGAAAGAAAGCAAGGTGTGCACATTCATGTTGTACAGTGCTTTGCTCTTCCTTGAGCCTGCACTCTAGATCCCTTCTTGTGTTCTGCATTCTGGAGCGCTCTCCCTGCCTTCTTGGCAGTTGGAGCCCTGGTCGGACTTGGAGCTGACCTACTGTCTCTGTGCTGCAATAAAGCTCAATTAAAGCTTACCTGTGCCTGTGGACCTTACTTCTATTTTACATCATTTGGCGACTTGATTTGATGTGAGCTCCGACCACTGTCTCCTGTGTCCGCTGCAGCCTAAACTCGCTTTCCAGAGAAGTAGTGCCTCAACTCCATCAAGAATCTGCGCGTGTGATTCAGCGTTGATGAAGAAGTGTGGCCTCCGTTTCTTCGGCGATAGCGACTTCGTGGTGATCCACTTGTGGTATTTTTTCCCATTTCCTGCTTTCCGCGCAGCGTTGACGTCATCTTCATCAACGTCTACTCTGCTGCAACGCGTATCCTGGCAACGCGATCTTCTCAAGCAGCGACGTCACCCGAACCAACTTCCTCTGTTGGTGAGTTGCTAAGCAACGCTTTGCCTCTGAGCGCGTTCGTCAAGGGCGCAGAAGCTATTGACTTGCGACGTCGGCGTATGACGCGTGACGCTCACGCACGACGCCACGACGTTGTCGGCCATTTTGGACAGCTTTACCGTTACCTTGGTAACGCGCCGATGTAACGCGCCGAGGTGCACAAGACCTTCGCGTTCAACGCGAAATCTTCAGCAAGTGCCTCCCAGCTCCGTTTTAAGGCATTTAACGCTACATAAGTTGATGTGTACTGTCAAAAACGAGCATTTCAAAGCGCTTGAAACGAGTGTGACAAAACAGTAACCAGACCATCAGCTGCTTTAACAGTAAGCATTTGCTTCATACTTTTGTTTGCTCCACTGTTAGGTGTACTTTATTCTCTGTACCTGCTGACATTTGCTAAAAGTCATGTCACAATCAATCAATGTTGCCCTTCCTCCTCAATTCTTGTCAGAACCAGGCAATCCTCCTATAGCATGGGAAGACTGGATAGTTATGTTCCATAACTATATAGAGGCTCTAGATGGTGAGGATTATTCGCCTAAACGAAAAAAAGCACTGTTGATGACCACGTTGGGCAAAGAGGGGCAGCGTTTGTTTAGATACCTACCACAAGTACTACCTGCAGGTTCACAAGCCGATTGCCGATTTTGACGAATTTAAAGAAGCTGTCACAAGACTTGAAACTCGTTTTGGCAAAGAAGAGAATCTCATTCTTCAGAGATATAAATTTTATAAGAATAAGCAATTGGCTGAGGAAAGCATTGACGAATTCGTAGCAAGACTGCGTGAATTATCTATTAAATGTAACTTTGGGCAGATGGCAGACGAGCTAATAAGAGACCAATTGGTGGTGCAAGCCAACAATAGGAAGGTGCAAGAACGCCTATGGGCGGCTAAGAACCCAACATTGAAAGACGCAATAGAGCTGGCTAAAGTTGTAGAGGAAAGTGAAAAATGCATGAGAGAACTGCAAAAAAGTGGCTTAGAGTCCAAGGTGACTGAAGTCTCTCATAAAAGTATTGTAAGTGATAATAGCGATGATGAATCTGCTGCCATCGCAATCGTCAGAAAAAAAGGTTACATTCTTCAAAGAAAGAATGTGCAAGCAACATCTTTCAACAAGAATAACCATAAAATGTGTTCAAGATGTGGTACTTCTTCTCATCCTTTAGATGGGAAGTTTTGTTATGCAAATAACAAAGAGTGTCTAAAGTGTGGCAAAACGGGACACTTTGCTAAAATGTGTAAGAATAGGAATTACTCTAAAGTTACAGTTGTTGATGATTGCGATGTTTTAAGACGTGATGTGAACAAAATTTTAGTTTTGACTGACACTGTGTGTGCGTGTGATAACCAGAGGGGTAATCCTTTCAAGGATGATTTCATAATTGATGGCAAAACTGTTACACTCATGGTTGATACAGGGTCGAAGTGGACCATAATTCCCTTTTCCCTGTTGGAAAATGTTTGGGGGAAAAGAGCTTTGAAAGAGTGCGACATCTTCCCGTCTGGTTACCAGGGGGAGAGAATAGACATGCTGGGTTTCTTTGAAGCTGAAATTGTATTCAAAGGCAGATCAGCATATGGAAAAATTTACATATCAGCTGACGGTCCAGCAATCTTGGGCCGTCATCACCAATACGATCTCCATATAGTAGTTGATCCCAGGTCAGATAACCCAGTTTCCATAGTTGAGACTTCATCTGTAGAAGACATTTTGGCCAGATTTAAAAATGTGTTTAGAGACCAGTTAGGTGAACTTATTGGATACTCTCATCGCATAATTCTCAAAGAGGGAAGTTTGCCTGTACAGCACAAGGTTAGAAGAGTGCCCTTTGCTTTGAGAGATGAGGTCAAGGCTACTCTAGAGGAAATGCTCCAAGGGGGGATTATTGAGCCCATTGAAGCATCTCCTTGGATTTCGCCTGTTGTGATCTCGCAGAAACCGGACAACAAAATCAGGTTCTGTGTGGATCTTCGTTCCCTCAATAAGTGTGTGGTAGCGGACGTGTTTCCCCTCCCCAACATTGGCGAATTGGTGTCAACCCTTAGAGGTGCAAGGTTCTTTAGTAAGTTGGACCTTAAGCACGCCTACCACCAAATTTGCCTGGACGATAGCTCAAAGCATTTAACTGCTTTTATCACTAGTGAGGGCACCTTCCAATTTACCAGACTACCTTTTGGGCTAGTCTCAGCTGCCAGCGTGTTCCAGAGACTTGTCTCTGAAGTTTTTAAGGGTCTTGACAAGGTGCTATTTTTTCAAGATGATATTTTGATTTATGGTAGTTCTTTACAGGAACACAATAAAATTCTACAGGATGTCTTACATAGAGTAGATGAGGCTGGGTTGACTTTAAGGAAAGAGAAGTGTGCTTTTCTCTTGAAAGAAATAGAATACCTTGGTTTTTGTTTGTCAGAGGATGGCATTAAACCCAAAAAGAATTTGATTGAGGCTATTGAACTTGCACCCTCCCCGGTTGATAAGGATCAACTTCGGTCCTTTATGGGCTTAATCGAGTTCTACTCGAAATTCGTAAGAGATTTTGCCTCTAAAACAGCTTCTCTTCGATCCTTACTCAAAAAGGGTGTCAAGTTTAACTGGACCTCTGATCACGAATCCTGTTTCAATTTGATTAAGAAGGAACTCAAATCTGCCAATGTCCTCACCCCTTTTGACACTACTCGGTCCTCCATCTTGATGGTAGATGCAAGTGCCATTGGGTTGGGCGCTGTTCTTCTACAGAAACATGGCGGTGTCGAAAAGACAATCGCATTCGCTTCTAGACCCTTGTCCTCTTCTGAGTCTAACTACTCAGTAATTGAGCGCGAAGCTCTTGCTGCGGTCTGGGGTACAAGTTACTTTCGAACCTACTTATGGGGTTATAAATTTGTTTTACGTACCGACCACAAACCCCTCGTCAACATCCTTGCTCCTGGTGGAGCTGGTAAAGGTTCTCCCAGGTTGGCGAGACTGGCTTCTCGGCTACAGGACTTCCAGTGTGAGGTTGAATTCATTCATGGGTGGAAAAACATCCAAGCGGATTGTCTGTCTAGGCTCCCTATGCCTTCCACTGACTGTAGTTCTGGGACCAAGTCCGATGATCTCGCAGTTGCTGTAATAGAGGATGTCTTGTCTGTGTGTGGGGGCACATTTACTCGTGATGACTGGTCCAAAGGTATGGAGGAGGATCTGACCTTGAAGGCCGTCATCAGTCTCATTTCTAATGGTCCCAGGAGAGAAAGTGCGGTAAATCCCTCGGTCAGGCCCTTTTTAAAAATTTTGGATGAACTTTCCTTAGAAGGTAAAGATATTCTCATGAGGGGTGATCGTTTTGTTCCCCCTGTTTTGTTGAGAAAGAGAATTCTAGACTTGGCCCATGAGGGACACCTGGGTCAAAGCCTCACGCAACGTCGTGTCAAATTGAACTTCTGGTGGCCCTCTATTGATAATGACGCTGTGGATTGTGTATTGAAATGCAATTTCTGTAAGGAGGGTGAGAAGCGCCTCAAAGTTTTAGGCTCCCACTCCTCTCACAAGATTTCTTTTGCTAATACTCCCTGGCATAGTGTATGCATTGACTTCATAGGCCCCATGTGTGAGCTCCCTACCGATCACCGGTTTGCAATTGTCCTTATCGACTGTTTTTCAAAATGGTTATGTGTGCAGTTTGTAAAGGAAATCACTACAGATGCTACTATTAAGTTTTTGAAGGGTATTTTCAACAACGAGGGGTATCCTTCTGTTCTCATTTCTGACAACGGGACGCAACTCACGTCCTCTAAAATGACTTCTTTTGTTAATGATTGTGGCATCAGGCATCAGAAGACGAGCCTTTACAACCCACAGGGCAATGGCATTTGCGAAAGGGTGAATCGCCTGGTTAAGGGCGTGATTCAAATGTTTGTGGAATCTGGCTCTTTTTCAAATGAGCGTGTCCAGGAATTGGTTTGGGCTTACCGCTCCACACCCCACAAGTCTGGTGAAAAGTCTCCTTTTGAGTTAATGCGGGGTCGGTCACCAGCAAGCAAATTGACCCCTTCTTGGCTGAGTTCTAGCCGTGAAATTCCTCTGGTCCATGACAGTGCCTCCTCACCCATTTCCGTGGGTGACTTGGTCAAAGTTAAGCCGGGCAGACTTGCTAAGGGCCTTAGTAAATTTAGAGGTCCTTACAAGGTTAGGAAGGTTTTTCCCAACTTCATTGTTCTATCCAATGGTGAGAGCTGGAATTACCGGAGAGTAGCTCTCTACCAGAAATGTAAAGCTTCTTCTTCTGATGACCTGCCTCCTGCCAATGTAGATGGTTGTAATGGCTACTTATTGTCCTCTGGTTCTCCTGCTGCTCCCATTCCACTGTCAGCTAGTCGGAGGGAGGTGGGTGGTGGTGATGCTTCCACTTCCTCGGGTACCTACCTCAATAGGTCTGTTCTTGATTTCAGTTCTACTACTCCTGATTCTCCTTCCATACCTTGTACTCCTGCTCCTCCTTCCTCTTCCTTATCTGATGTCTGCTTGAGGAGCCCTCGCTCCCGACGCCCTCCTATGTATTTGAATGACTATGTACATTAGCATTTCCTTTTCTGTTGCTCTTTGTCTTTTATTTTATTGCAAGGAGAGGAGATATGTTGTACAGTGCTTTGCTCTTCCTTGAGCCTGCACTCTAGATCCCTTCTTGTGTTCTGCATTCTGGAGCGCTCTCCCTGCCTTCTTGGCAGTTGGAGCCCTGGTCGGACTTGGAGCTGACCTACTGTCTCTGTGCTGCAATAAAGCTCAATTAAAGCTTACCTGTGCCTGTGGACCTTACTTCTATTTTACATCAATTCAACTATGCAGATGACCTACAATTAACGTTTACTATCAATAACACACCTGATTCTGTGCCCGAATTTCAAGCTACTATGCTGCACATCCATAATTGGATGAACAGCAAGCACTTAAAACGTACTCCGGACAAAACCAAATTTATTCTAATAGGGGCATTCAGAAACCTTGGAGCTCACATTTTTGGCCAACTGAGCTGGGTTCTCCCCCCACTCCAGCCCCCTCAGCTAAGAGTCTTGGGGTGATAATTAACAGAGACCTTACCATGAAAATGTATTTACCAAAGCAAAATATCTTGAGAAAACTATCCTGCATGCATCCAATAAGTCGAAAACCTTATTCAGCATAGTAAACGACATGTGTAACACTGACTGTGCAAAGAATAAGATTCCGTCTTCACAAGAGCTGTGCAATAGTTTGGCAGTATTTTTTGAAGAACAAATCAACAAAATTCTAGTTGGTCTAAACACTCCTAGTGAAGGAGTGAAGGATTGTATAGTTGATACACATGTATCATTCAGTAGCAGTACTCTCCATGAAGAAACTGCAAGAGAAATCATGACGACTCTGGAGATCTTTCAGGCCCCTTCACAAGAGGAGTTTAATATAATTGCAGCTGGTATCTCCTCAGGTTCTGCCTTGGACCCACTCCCACATAAGTTGTGGAAAGTGTTCGGAATGGAGATCTTCCCGTAACTATACCAAATATGCTGCTAGTCTCTAATTAATGGCACAGTCCCAAAGTGCTGTTAAAAGGCAGTTGTGACCCCTCTTTTTAAAAAGCTACATTAGACCCTTTTTGTCCATCTAATTATAGACCCATCTCTCTGTTACCCGTTCCGATAAAGATCCTGGAAAGATTAGTGAGTAAGGCCATCTCGAAATTTGCGTAAGAAAACAATCTTCTAGATGAAGTTCAATTTGGGTTCTACCCAGGACATGGTACCGAAACTGCTCTGGTGACAGTACTTGATGACCTTCAAATGCGGGCCGTCAATAGCCAAACCGCCATTTTAATGCTATTGGATATGTCGGCCGCATTCTACATGGTCAATCATAAGATCCTGATTAAAAGACTTGAGGAGAATGGTATTAGAGCTAAGGCATTGGACAGGCTGCAGTCCTACCTCTTAAACATGCAGCAGGCAGTAACCTTGATGCCATTGCTTTCTCAGAATAGCCGTGTAAAACATGGGGTTCCACAGGGTTTGGCTATAAGCCCAATCCTTTTTAACTTTTACTTGTGCCCACTTATCTCCCTTATAAAATCCTTTGGCATTGAAGTTATAAATTACGCTGACGATACCCAACTTGTCTTTTCATTTGAGGGCAATACCGCAATTCCCCCGGAAAAATTTCATAGCTGTATGCCGGAAACAGCAGGCTGGCTCAGAGTTAATTCTCTGCAATTTAATGGCTATAAGACAAAAATACTTTACTGTGCCGCAAGTAAAACCACCCGCCCTCTACCTTCGATTTTTGGCCAGCCTCTGTAAATAATCCCCGACTGCCTTTTAAGACAACTCGTGACTTGGGAGTACTACTAGATAGTAACCTACAACTGGACTCCCAAGTGAATAAAACAGTGAGCACCTGTCTATCTCTGCTCTGAGCTCTTCAAGAAATTCTCCCTTTTTTATCAGCCTCAGTTAGACCCCAAGTGGTAAGGAGTATCATTATGAGCAGACTAGACTATTGCAATGCGCTATTAGTGGAAGCTCCTGGCTCCCTGTTAAAAAAGCTGCAAATGATTCAAGTAATCGCAGCTTAGCTTGCATTAAATAGATAACGCAGAACCTCTGCCTCGCTTCCCTTAAAGGATCTCCACTGGTTACCTATGGCACAGAAAGTCCAGTTTAAGGCACTCTGTATTGTCTACAGGGCAGCTCATAAAATGGGGTCTAAGCCTTTACAGAGAAAATTCCTCTGGTATTCCCCAGCTTGAAGAAGAGAAGGTTGCAAGATCGCACTCAGAGCCCTAAGTCTTCTTCCTCCCATTCAAGGTCATCTGGACACTCTGGGAAGAGGCACAAGAAGAAGAAGAAGTCCAAGCGGACTTCAACTTCACCTCAACTGGCGTCTGTCGTCGAGAGAGGCAAGGATCAGCAACTCTCTAGGCACGGTTCTGCAGAGCCGGAGCCTTAGTCAACTTCGCGCCTCCCTCCATTTCCGGAAGCAGATTCACTCCCGCTCTAATGAAGGAATTTTAAGAGGCCAGGTGCCGAGTATTTGATAGGAACAACCCCGTTGGCGAGCCCTTGGGCCCCGCAGGGTCGGATGGGGCCCCATCAGGTTTGACATCTTCGGCTTCGGCCACGTCGCCTTTGGGGCTTCAGGGGTCCAATCTTGGATCCGGTTCGACGCCGGTCGTACCAACGCGACCTTCCCCAGTGTTGAACCCGAAGTCAGTGCCAACTGCGTCGCCGGTGATGTAAGCCTCATCCTCATCCCCGACGACATGGAGCCAGACGGCATCGTACAACGCCGATTCTGAGGTCGACAGAACCCAGGGTTTTTATGTTGTTGTCTGAGCACTTTGTGGATTTGCTAGGCTCAGGAGAGGAATATGAGGAGTCTGGAGACCCTCTAGAGAACCTGGATGTCTCTGAGGAGATAATGGACTGGTATGGGGAACATGGGAAAGCAAGAGGGCAGCTGAGGTCCTTGGACTGAAGTTGCCCTCAGTGCAGGTCAGGACTAATCTTCTGACCAAAATGCTTCAACCTGGGGCTTCCACCTCTGAACCCCTTTTGCCTTTTAAAGAGGCACTTACGGACATCCCACTAGGAACTTGGTCGAAACCTTGCAAAGGGGTTCCTATGAACAGGACGATTGCACGCCGCCATCGCACAGCACTGGGCGACCCAAAGTTCCTCAGTCAACATCCCACCCCGTAAAGTTTGGTAGTGCAGGCCTCTACTTCCCAGGGCGCTTTCCCTTCCGTCCCTCAGGATTGGGAATCCAAGAGACTGGACTCTTTAGGGAAGAAGTTGTTTTCTTCCTCTAGTCTGGCATTGCGTTCGGTGAATACCGCATGCTTATTGGGCCATTTCTCCCATTCCCTTTGGGAGACGGTTGCGCATGTGCTGCCACAGGTCCCGGAGGAGGCTCCGGCTGTGCTCTCCCAGGCTGTCAAGGATGGTAGAGATGCGGCAAAATTCACCATTCATGTGGTTTGGATTCGACCGATTCGCTGGGCTGGTCTATTTCATCGACAGTAGCCTTGACGCGCCACGGCTGGCTTCGTACAACTGGCATCTCTGAGATTGTCCAAGCCAATTTGATGGACATGCCCTTCGATGGAACCTGCCTTTTTGGAGAAAGGTTGACTAAAAACCAGAACAGTGCAAAAAAACACGGTTTGAAACAAATAACCGCAAGTAGGCCAGCATGTTTCAGCCCTGAAGGATAATGACCTCTGGCTTTCTTCAGGGCCTCTATTCTAAATATTAATGCTACTGCAAGTGCTGTTATACACAAATAATTTCAAAAGGATATATTTAACCGGACCGTTTTACTGTTCCTCCGTGTCAAAATGGTCTGTCTTTCATCTAAAGATAAACATAACAAACAACACATATTGGACACCATGTTCTGTTAAGACTGTCCTGCTCAAAGCTGTATAAGTCTCTAGTCAGAAAGAATCAAAAAAAGTGTTCACTCACCCAGATTGACCGGGGACTAGACCTCACCTCTCCTGGACCAGGCTCAGGATTCTATGAGGCCCCGCTCTGTGGAGGTAAGGAATCATGAGCCTAATACAAACACAATAATCTATGCGCTTCTTATCTGTCTTGTATCATACATTGCTCACCAAAACTTATCCTTACTTCCAGATCTACCCATTAATCTTGCTCACAGTGCCAAAGCCGGCTCAACCCACACAAGGGAACCCCAAGGGTTGCTGAGTTCAAAGGAACTAAATTACTATATTAAAACTCTTGCTGTCCCCTGTCATAGTTACGTTAGAGGCTGTATGCTTATTGGCTCAGTTAGTAAGAGAAACAGTCTAACAACAAACGACGAACTTACTCGCGTGATCTCGCGTGATTACTCAGGACTGCAAGATGACATCATGTAGCGGGGACGAGTAGTTCCCCGTGTGCTAGGCAAAGGAGCATAAGTCCTTAATACTCATTCTCTCAATACTGTAATAGTATGCAAAAGGAAAAATCCTCGATCCTCTATATTGTATCATCGCTTGTTTAAATGCATAAAAGGCTTCTGTACTACTTCTTCACAGGTCTGTCAAATAACTTTATGCAGACTCCACAGTCATACAAACAAGCAGAAGGAGAGAAACCTTCACTAAACTTTATGAAATGGAAAGTAACAAGGTCGCAGGAGGGCACTAAGACCCAATGTCACTGTGTGTCATCGCATGAGCATCATAAGCAAGTCAAAAGGACTCCAGGGTGACGTCAATCTCACATAATAGACAAAAAATCCAGGGTGACATCAATCTCACATAATAGACAAAAATGCTTATGTCGATTGAAAGACGAGTGAGTGTATGATGCCAGGATACCCAAATTTAAACTTCAGAACCTACATTAATGTACACAGGTACCGTCACACACCCAAAAGATTGTCAACACATGCCTACACAGTTCTTTTGGGATTGTGAACCAAACAATACACCCAACTGCCCTCGCTGAGAACAAGGGAGGGGGAAGATATAAATCCATTGGCAGATGGAAAAGATCATAGGCTAACTGGAAGGGATTAAAACTCATTCACTGGGTTTCTGTAATATATCCAAATATTGTCATATATTCAAACACTACATGTATGTGTAACAGGGACAATATCTACGAACCAGTATCAGCGATGCCCCAAACTGGTCCATGGTATTTCATCATTAAGCCCACGGCTGTCTGTGGATAATTTATACATCCACTTTTGTTCTTTAGTAAATAGAAATTTGGATACATCACCGACATTGGAAGGGATATGTGGCTTTTCCAAGACTGTCCATTTAAAGTCAGATTCATTATGGTTGTGCTCCAAAAAGTGTTTAGTCAATTTGGAGACGTTCTTTTTACATCTGAAAGAGCTCTTATGCTCCAACATCCGTGTGCGGACCTTTCTAGTCGTCATCCCAATGTATCTTTCTTTACAAGGACAAGTGAGCTGCTAAACAACATGTGTAGTATTACAGTTTGTGAACTGTTTCAATTCCCAGGGGCGGTCTGTGCCTATGTCTACATGGGAAACATTGGAAGTCTGTGGGCAGACAGAACATCCCCCACATGGGTGGTGTCCAGTAACAGCTGGTGAGTCCCGTAAGGTCCCAATTTTTCTTTTGGGATTCTCCTTTGGGCGAGTATGTATTAAACGATCTCGCAAACTGCTTGAACGCTTGAATGCAAAAAGAGGAGGTTCAATTTTGTCATTACTGCTGTTCAGAATGCGCCAATGTCGTCTCAAAATTCGTTGAATGCAATTAGACTTTGTATTAAAAGTGCTGACAAACGTGAGGCGATTGAGTAGTTGCTTCTCTATAGGAGGCGCCAGAAGAGCTTCGCGATGGTTGTTTTCAGCACTTTTAAGAGAACGTTTAACAAGCTTCTTAGGGTAATGTCTAGCTTGTAGTTGATTAGAAAGGTTGGCAGCATGTTTATTAAAGGTATCAGATGTCGAGCAGTTCCGCCGGACACGGAGGAACTGCCCATAAGGCAAATTGTCCCGAAGTGACTTGGGATGCTGACTTTCATACAGTAGAAGTGAGTTCCTCGTCATAGGTTTGCGAAATAACTCACTCTCTAGACCAGTCGGAGTGACATAAATTGAGAGGTCCAGGAGGGCGAGTCTTTCTTTACTGACCTCCACAGTGAAACGTAAGTACCGATTTTGAGTATTTAGCCACTGGTGGAATAAGAGGATAGATTCCTTATCACCTCGCCACACAACTAGGACATCGTCAATATAGCGCTTCCACCATATTGTGATGAAAAAAACGGGTTGTTAGCTGTAAATACAGTCTCTTGTTCAAAATTATGAACATAGAGGTTCGCCAGACTGGGCGCGAAAATACTGCCCATGCTGGTCCCCGAGGTCTGGAGGTAGATGATATCCTCATATTTATAGTAGTTGTCTTTCATGGCGATCTTGGCTAAGGCCCTGATGAATGATACAGGGGTAATTGAATCTAGGTCAGTCTGTCCCAGGGTGGACCTGATGGTATCTAAAGTCTCATCCTGGGGAATGGAGGTGTATAGAGATTCGACGTCAAAAGAGACCAAGTAATCTGTCTCCTGATTGAATTCTATCTCTGGAATCACCCGTAGGACATCCTTTGTATCTTTTAAATAAGTTGGCATAGTTTGTACTATCGGTCTCAAAAAATGGTCTACAAATGCAGAGAGGGGCTCCAAAATCGAGCCTAGACCCGATATTATGGGTCTGCCAGGTGGTGGTCTCTGGGCCTTATGCACTTTTGGCAAAGTGTAGAAGTAAGGCATAATGGGATGTTGTGCCTGTAAAAACTGTGCTTCAAGTGGCGTAATCCACCCCTCAGCCAGGGCTTCTTCCACCAGACTTCTGATCTCATTCATTAGTCTAGGTGAAGGGTCCTCAGATAATGGTAAGTAGGAAGATCTATCCCCCAATTGGCGTAGACATTCATTTCTATATATCTCAGTGTCTTGTATCACTATAGACCCCCCCTTGTCTGCAGGTTTTATAGTTATTGATGAATCCTGTACAAGGGCTTGCAGTGATAGTCTTTCTTGTTTGGATAGATTGCTGAAGCCATGTTTTTGTGGGACCCAGATTTTATCAATTTCATCCCTTACTGCCTTTTCAAAGGTAGCTACCTGTGGAGGTACAGCATTGGCTGGTGGTAAGAAATTGGATTTATTACGGAGGCCTGTGTTCTTGGACTCTTGATCATCCGTTGCCATATCTTTATCTTTGAAAAAGTAGTGCAGTCTTAATTTACTAAAGAACTGAGCTAGTTCTATTTGTAGCTGAAATGGATCCCCATTGTCAGTGGTAACAACGCCCAAGCCTTTATTCAGAACAAGTTCTTCAATCGCTGTTAGCGTTTTCTTACTCAAACTGACTAGAAGGCTCTGTTCGGATCGGTCACCGACTGCTGGGCATTCCTTCTCGTGTGGCTGCGAGTCCCTGCGTGTGGTCCTGTTGAATCTTCCCAATGGACCTGCACTTGGGAGGTTCTTCTTTTTCCCCCCCGTGACCTCCGGGGGCCAAAGCCTAAAAAAGGCTGATTGTTGTAATTTTGATAGCCAGAAAAGGGTCCCATAGGTGGTTGAAAAGGATGCTGGAAATTGCCTGCATGGTTCCACGGGGCTGGTGGCCACCATGATTGTACCTGGGACATTTGTTGTCCTCTGTAATTTTGATATCTAGCAGCCCTTCCCCGACCTCTGCCCATAAAAGATCGAGGATTTGTGCTGTCTGAATCGCTGCCAGTATCAGAGCTGGATCCAGAGTAGTTGCACCCATATCTCCTTCCACATTTACTAAAGTCGGGTGCTTTGTAGGAGTCGCTGGTATACGGATATACATGATCAAGTTTGAACTTAGCCAGATCTTTCTTGAATTTGTCTATCTTGATCTGTAATATTGCGTCTTTGAAATCTTTAATATTCTTATCAGATTCATCTTTTTGTTTTTTAAAGATAATTGGAGTAACAGTGGCTTTGATCTGTGCCTCCAATGTTTGAATTTCAATAAGAATGGCGTCTGCCACCCTTTTGGCGGTGCTGATTATCAAAATTAACCAATCACGGGTACACCGCCACGCAATCAGCGACCAGTCCTTCAGGAAGGATTTGTCGTTAAGAAAAAGACGAGGGGCATTGGTAACAATGAGCCCTGGTGGTGCGCAGCTTGCTCTCATATATTCTGCCATTGCGATGCCATGCACCTGTGTTCTAGAACGCGATTTCTTAAGGGTGAGGACTTTAGTCCAGTCATCTATTACTCCCACAGCTGGAACTGGGAGTGTCTCAAGGATGCTCGGCATATTGTCAAGGATTGATTGGAAAACCGAATCGTCATATGCCATACCGCTTCGTTCAGCCATCTCGAAAAATGTAGCTCCCAGAAAAGGGTCCCCAAGGTGAGGAACCGATCTGAACTAGTGCGCAAGAAAAAACGGGATTTTAACTACTTCTAACAAGTAAGTAGTATTAGACTGCCTCTTATCATGCAGTCGCTCAGTAAGACCCGCAGCCGACAGCTGCTCTAATAACCAAACAACAAACAGTGTAGTAAGGGTCTAAGGGATGTTTAAAGACCTGCCCGGGTTACAATCCCCAAATAATACTATTCACAACAAAGAAACCCAGGGGTCTAAAAATGGAGGATACCAGGAAACCTCAAATAATGGTATAGCGTGCCTACCTGATAATGACCTCCGGCTTTCTTCAGGGCCACAAATAATTTCAAAGGGATATATTTAACCGGACCGTGTTACTGTTCCTCCGTGTCAAAATGTTCTGTTAATACTGTCCTGCTCAAAGCTGTATAAGTCTCTTGTTGGCACTGTGAGCAAGATTAATGGGTAGATCTGGAAGTAAGGATACGTTTTGGTGACCAATGTATGATACAAGACAGATAAGAAGCGCATAAATTATTGTGTTTGTATGAGGCTCATGATTTCTTACCGCCACAGAGCGGGGCCTCATAGAATCCTGAGCCTGGTCCAGGAGAGGTGAGGTCTAGTCCCCGGTCAATCTGGGTGAGTGAACACTTTTTTTGATTATTTCTGACTAGAGACTTATACAGCTTTGAGCAGGACAGTCTTAACAGAACATGGTGTCCAATATGTGTTGTTTGTTATGTTTATTTTTTGATGAAAGACACACCATTTTGACACGGAGGAACAGTAACACAGTCCGGTTAAATATATCCTTTTGAAATTATTTGTGTACAACAGTACTTGCAGTAGCATTAATATTTAGAACAGAGGCCCTGAAGAAAGCCGGAGGTCATCATCCTTGAGGGCTGAAACATGTTGGCCTACTTGCGGTTATTTGTTTCAAACCCCGTTTTTTTGCACTGTTCTTGTATTTAATTAGGAAAAGGGTAAGCTTAAATAAAGTTTCTTCCTTATTGACCCTGTATCCTATTTTAATCTCACCACTTATGTTTTTCTTACACTGCTCTTGGTCCTACTCCCATCTTGATCACATGGTCTATGAGTGACTGAGGGTTTATACCCAACTCTACCAATGGGAAGGGCACTCCGTCTCAATGATCTTGAGACATACCCTCCCATTTGGATAACCAAATGATAAAATTGATCATCACAAGAGTTTGATGGGAATCCAAGAGATATTTTTGGGTTTTACCCACTTTCACTGTTGGTCCTGTGTTCTGTGATCTATGTTCTACTCTAATTAGGAGACTATTTTGTCTTTTGGTTTTTGAGGCACTCAGGTAGGCTCGCTTCCTTGTCACAAAATCGACATATTGGAGTTGCTCAACACCTATGCTATTGATCTCCTATTTCTGACCGAAACTTGGGGAGACAATGCATCAGGGCCGGATTTCAAAGCTGCGATGCCAGAAGATTACTGTGTCCATAGGCAGGACCGTATCTCTGCCCATAAAGGCGGGGGGATTGCAATAATATACCGCAACTGCCTCCGCGTTAAAGCCATTGATCTAAAACATAGGAGTTGTGAGGCGCTTGCCTTTACGATTACTCTTACCACTAATCAAACATTCACAGGCACTCTTTTGTATCGACCTCCAGCCTCTCGCTCGAACTTTCTCTCACAACTCCATCAGTTGAGCGAGTTATCTGCAGACCATAAATTCTTCACCCTCCTGGGAGATTTTAATTTTCATCTTGAATCACAGTCAGATAAAGATACTGATCAGCTTGTTAACGATCTTCTCGCTGTAGGTCTCGAACAACTGATTACAGCTCCAACTCACGAAGCAGGTCACACACTTGATGGTATATTTACCAACAACCCCCATATCATCAAGAACAAAATACTTCCCTTAACGTGGTCTGACCACTTTGCCATTCTATTCGATATTCAAATCAAAACCACAGCTCCTAACATAATATCTTCAAACCCTCATCTAACTTCGAGAGATTGGAAAAATCTAGACTACAACCAACTTGCACAGACTCTTACTGATGCTTTCATGAGTATAGACAATGTAACTGACCCCAATATTGCAGCTACTATTTACACCTCTATTCTAGAAGAGGCTTTCCTCACTTTAGTTCCACTTAGAACACTTAAACGCAACAGGAAGACTCCTTCGGCCCCATGGTTCACCGAAAATCTTAGACTCCAACGACAACATTGTTGTAACTTGGAACGACACTGGCGTAAAAACTATAACTCAGCAGACAAGACAACTTACAAAGCTGCACTTCTTAGCTATAAACAGAGCATAGCATTAGAGAAAAACATCTACTACACCACTCAAATAGACCAAGCTCGTTGCAGCATGAAGAAACTGTTTGAAGTTGTAAACCACCTTGCCGAACCACCCAACCCTCCTACTGAAACATCCCAAAATCTTTGTAATGTACTGGCCGATTTCTTTTCCGAAAAGGTCACATCTATATTTAAAGACTTTAACCCACATGTGACAATCTTTGATTCATCCGACTCTCAGATACATGATAATCAGACAGCTTTAACTGAATTTACCAGGACAAATCCACAAGACATCCACAAACTAATTCAGTCAATTAAATCTGGCTCTCCTCTGGATCCTTGTCATCCTTCCATACTTAACAATATCCCAAATATCATTACTATACCATTGACACACATCTGCAACATTATGTTTTCTACAGGCTCCTACCCTACTATCTGGAAAAATACCATCATCAGGCCACTTCTCAAGAAACCTTCCCTGGACCCCTCACTATCCTCCAGCTACCGTCCCATTGGCTCTTTGCCGTTTCCAGCTAAGATCTTTGAATCGGTCATGAATAAACAACTGTCTGGCTACATTCAAACTAATGATTTGTTAGATGACACCCAGTTCGGCTTCCGACAAGGTCACGGAACAGAGACCGCCTTAATTAAGGCGGTAGATGAAATAAGGGCCACAATGGATATAGGTGGACAGGCTGTCCTGATTTTGTTGGACTTGTCGGCGGCTTTCGACACGGTCGATCATGCAACATTGATCGGCCGTGTCGAGGCCATCGGTATTAAACATAGAGCCAGGGACCTTATTTCATCCTTCTTGGCTGATCGTAAGCAAGCAGTTAAGATGGGTACTTTTACTTCACCTACCTTCAGCCTTCCTTGTGGAGTCCCGCAGGGTTCCTCGCTAAGTCCGACCCTTTTTAATATCTATGTCTCGGACTTAGCGAGGGTAATAAAAGAGTACAACATCAATTTGACAACATACGCCGACGATACCCAGTTGGTATTATCCATACACAAAAACGGACCAACTGTTGCAGCAAACTTTAAGAATGGTATGAGGGCCATTAGCAGTTGGATGGCCTCCAACTGCTTAAAACTCAATTCATCTAAGACGGAGGTCATGCTCTTTGGAAATATTCAACCTTTGTGGTCCCCCTTATGGTGGCCTGAGGAACTGGGAACTCCACCTCAACCTGTCAGTAAAGTCAGAAATCTGGGAGTGATATTTGATGACAAGCTCCTTTTCCATCACCACGTGAATGCGGTAGTTTCATCATCCTTTAACATCTTAAGGAAAATAAAGAAACTTTTACCGTATCTCCCCATAGCTACGGGAAAAACACTTATATCCACACTGGTGTTTTCACGCACTGACTACTGCAACGCCCTCTTCCTCAATGCTCAAAAAAAGGTTATTTCCAAACTGCAACTGATACAAAATGGCTCCGCCAGAGTTCTATTGGGTATTCCCAAATACAGCTCTGTTTCGGGGTATCTGGACCAATTGCACTGGCTCCCAGTCAGAAGTCGCACGAAGTTCAAGACCCTCTGCATTGTCTATAAGGCAATAAACAATATGGGACCCACATTTCTGAGAAGTTCTTTTAAGCCTTTGGCAACCCCCAGAAAGCTGCGTTCCAACACGGCTCTTATGCTTCAGATTCCCAGAACAAGGAAAGTTAACTGGGGAGACAGATGTTTTGCCATAGCAGCAGCAAAACGATGGAACTCTCTTCCCCTCAATATAAAAATTAGCCCATCCTTGATTGTCTTCAGAAAACAGCTAAAGACTTGGCTGTTTTCTCAATGACATGATTCATAGATCATCTCAACCAATGTCTTATAATTCTAATCACTGGTTTTCAGCCTTTAGCCCCTAGCGCCGAGACACCCAAGGGTAATTGTAGCGCTTTAAAAATTGCAAAAATAAATAAATAAATAAATATTTGAGGTTTCCTGGTATCCTCCATGTTTAGACCCCTGGGTTTCTTTGTTGTGAATAAGTCCTATTTTAGTCATCGTCCCGAACAGACTTCTCGAACTGCGCATGGACGTGGATGGTGTACATTCCATCCTCTGAATGGCGTTCAGAAGTCTTCCGCCACACAGCCCCCAGCAGCTGCAGCATCCAAGCACTCCTAGGCTGATTCTGCTGGACCACACTACTCCAGTGGGTGGGAGAATTCGTCATCATTTCCCCCGCTGGAGATCTATAACAACAGACAAGTGGGTCTTGCAGATCGTCCAGGAGGGCTATTCTCTTCCTTTCCTTTCTTTTCCTCCTACTATTCTGCACAGTCAGGAATGGCTGTCTTAGGATCACTTAAAACTGCTCCAAGAGGAAGTTACAGCTCTTTTGGCTAAAGGAGCTATAGAAATGGTTCCAGTTTCAGAAGTAGGCAGTGGCTGTTATTCCAGCTATTTTCTGATTCCGAAGAAGAACAAGGGTCTTCGGCCCATTTTGGATCTTTAGACCTTCAATCTGTGCCTCAAAAAGAAGAAAATAAAAATGGTCACATTGGCTCAAGTCTTGTCTGCCTTAGAGACTGGATGTTAGCGTTGGACCTGCAGGATGCTTATTTACACATTACCATTCCTGCCGGGCCACAGGCGTTACCTACGCTTCAAGGTAGTCCACAAGCACTTTCAGTTTACCATGCTCCTCTTCGGCCTTACCAGTGAAGTATTTCGGGGTTCCCAAGGCCTACACGCTCCAGAGATTACCCACATACACAAAAGAACTGTTGGCACGGAAGCTGTAAAAGGCAAAGAACAAGTTTATTAAAACCCCATGGGGTGGTGGTACACTCAAACAGCACCCTTCGGTATTGCAAGAGGTATCACACCGAACACCGGTGTGACCCCGTTTATATACACATTTGGGGCAATAAAAGATAGGCGGCACAAGCTAAAACACAGTTTTAGAGACATATATGGTCATGTTTTGGAACACTGCCAGCTCATTGGAGGGTTTCAAACCCACTGGTCAGTTTGCGGCACATTCCTGAAAGTTTACGGGTCAGTGAGAACTGCGCATGTGTGGCTTGACCAATACTAAAAATAGCCTGTTGCTGGGCAGATGAGAGTGGTCAGTGGTACGGACAAAGGACTAAAGGGCACGTCGGCCACGAGGCCGCTCATGAGCTAAGATGGCCGCCACAGTATTCAAAATGGCGTTTATCGTATACAGCCAAGTTAAGGAGGACAACGTGTAGGTTCAGCTAATCGCTAACACGGACGGGCCAATTACGACAGACGACCCTTTTAGCGTTTAGCTGAATCTACCTCATAGTGAACATAATCTGGATGTTCGTCCTCGATGTCAATTAACATAATTTGTGTCACCTCCTTATGTAGCATCATTTTGTCGTGAGCAAGAGCTCGTCTCGATGGCAAACAGGCCGATAGGCACATTGAACACAATGCAGGACCACATTGGATACACAAGCAGATAAAAAACATCGCTCCCACAAGTATACAGAGAATTGTCAACAGTTTCCAGCCCCACGTTGCAATCATGGACCAGAACCATCCAGAAAGTGTCCAAGTTCCATTGTCCGGATGTATTTCGGCAGCTATCTTGTGAAGCTTAGAAATCGCATCATACACAGATGGAGAGTTATCAGGCACGTAAACACAACAGCTGCTTCCGATAATTCTGCATGCCCCCCCACGATCAGCCAAAACAACATCCAGCACCATCCGGTTTTGGAGGGTGACAATTCTAGAAATCTGCAGTTCTTCGGTGATATTTCCCAGGGCAATAGCAGTGTCATTCGCAACAGCCTCGACAACACGAGTCAGCCGTCTGATTTTCCGACTGTTCAAGGCAGCCCCCACAAAGGAGAACAGTCCCAAATTGAAGTCCACATACTGTTGCAACGCAGTGTCCGTTTGATCAATGTCCTCTAAAGCAACAGTTCGCTTAACTCTGTTCAAAACAAAATCATGGTACAGAGTATAGTCGTTGTGATACATCGGTGGGGCAATGAAGACAGGAGGTAGCACAAACGATACATAACAGGTGCCCAACCATCCCACTGGGAGCTGATGGTACCCCTTCGTTCCACAGATGAAGTAGGTGTTTCTGGATGCAACAAATGAAATACCATTCGGGCTATCAAACGTAAGAGTAACGTTACATTCACTTTTCCCCACTGCAATCGTGCCCTTATTTCGGATACATAAATCGGCTTTTGTAGCAATGACATTTATAACATGAGCACTTGATACATTCACATTTCTCTGATTGCTGTATATTCGTGGGGCAGATACATTGTCGGGCTTATACTCTTCCCATTCAAAACGTGTACCCTCAGCCCGTGGAAACCCATCCTTGTCATGGGGACATTCTTTATTTAAGCGGAAAAGCACCCCCCCCTTCGTTGGCCATCTCAGGGTAAAGAGGAGGGTGTACCAAGCGTTACAAGACCCATTATGCGAAAACGGGAGTGGAATAAGTGGGGTGCCCCCTCTCTTCTGGTGCCCAGGCAACATTCCACACACCCAGCAATTAGAGGTATTGGTCATATTATGTGTGTGGTGAAGAATCTGAATGAAGCTGTTATTTAAATACGTTTGGCGGTGGCGTTCTTCATGAAAAGGCAATGTAAAGTGAAAATGTTCAGACGGTGCCGGGGTAGTCGGCAGCAAATGTTCACGTACAGGCACCACAAGTTCGACTACCCAGGCAATAACAGCTATCACCACAATCGTGAAAACAAAAAGAAAGGCACCCAGTATTTTCTTATCACGCGATGCCATTGATGCCATAGTTCAAGAAAGTTCTGTGCAAAGTCTCAAATGACACAAATTGTTCACAGTTTCTCACAAGTGGTCTCTGATACACGTACGTGTATACCTAGAAAAAAGAAAAATGCGGTGCTGAACTCCGAGGTAGCCGTTGTTTTCTTCTCCGGGCCAAGACGGGTGTCGCTACTCTGGCAGAACTGATCCCCCCCCCTTGGAATTCCCGGTTTCCGTTTCACAAACCTGGAGCGGTTACCAACCAGTTCAAAAAGGAAAAAATCTTCTTTATCGCGGTCGTAGATTGTAGCGCTCTCTTCCAGCGGCAGATTGGTCCGGGAAGGCTCCCTCTACTTCGGCCGACGTCACAGCTGGGCTCTTTTCTTTCTCCAAGATCTCTTTATAATCAGTAAGCACAGCAGGAGTCACCAGATCCGGAGAGACTCGACGACAGTGAGTCGAATGCACCCACCGCTTCCTGTTGGTCACTCGTACGGCGGTGCGGGTTGCCAGAAGGACCTGCTCGGGGCCCTTCCACCTGGGCTCCAAACTGCTTGCTCTTTCAAACGAACGGATCATCACATGATCCCCAGGACGAAGATCGTGGCCTTCTCCAGTAGAGTTGTCAGGGAGCGCTTCTCGAACCTGTTGATGAATGGAGAGCAAATCATTTGTTAATCGTGCCAAATAATCATTCATCATAACACAAGGCACATCATGTATCAATCGCGGCTTGGGCACTCCCCAGATATTCATGGGGCGGCCAAACACCACCTCATAAGGTGTAAGGCCAGTTCGTGAATGGGGCACTGATCTAAGAGACAGTAGTGCTAGCGGCAATGCATCTGGCCACTTCAATGATGTAGACGCCACAATTTTGGCCAGCTTAAGCTTCAACGTTGCATTGTACCGCTCGACCAAACCTGCTGACTGAGGGTGGAATACAGCGTGGAACTTTTGCTGAATCCCTAACCCCTTCAGTACATACTCCACAATCTTTCCGACAAAATGGGGCCCATTATCGCTCCACAAAAATTTGCAAACTCCAAAGCGAGGAAAGAATTCCTTAAGCAACACCTTAGCTGTTGTCAAAGCCGTATTGTCTTTCGTGGGGTAGGCCTCAACCCATTTGCTAAAAGCACACACCACCACTAAGACATACTTCAGGTTATTGCAGCGCTCGAGTTGGATGTAATCCATTTGAAGCACTTCAAACGGTGCAGAAGGTGGAACGAACCCTCCTTTCGGAGTATAGGCCCCCTTTCCAGGGTTGTGTTGCAAACATACCAGGCAGGTCTGCACTACTCTCTTCGCAGTATTCGCAATCTCGGGATGTTCCCAAACTCGTGCTAAAAGCCGAGTGATTGCAAGAGCTCCGACATGAGCCAGTCCATGTGTCATCTGGACCATCGCTTGTAAGTAAGCCGCAGGCAATTTCCACTTCTCCATGTCTTTGCTTCTCCAACACCCCTCGTCATCTAGTACCCCATCTGCTGCCCAAGCCGCGAGCTCAGATTCTGTAGCTGAATTTTGTATATCCCGTATCTCTGCTCTAGCATCACTCCATCGTTCAGCCTGTGATTGTACCACATACATGGGGGAGCTAGTTCGGGACATAGCCGTTTGCCTTGCTATGCTGTCTGCAAAGGCATTTCCTTGGCCCACCTTATCCGTAACTTTCTTATGGGCACTGCACTTCACTATCGCTACTTTTTTAGGGCCAAGCAACGCATTTAGAAGATCACGCACTAACTCTCCGTGCATAATATGCTCCCCGTGTGATGTCAGAAACCCACGTTCCCTCCAAAGAAGGCCGAAATCATGGGCCACTCCAAAGGCGTACCGGCTGTCCGTGTATATGTTCACACATAGGCCAGCACTCAATTCGCAGGCTCTTGTTAAAGCTATCAGCTCTGCTGCCTGAGCTGATTTTTGTGGTATCCTAGCTGTTTCTACCACCGTTTTAAGAGTCGTGATCGCATATGCTGCGGAAGTCGTACCATCTGGCAGCCGTATGCACGATCCATCAACCCACAGTTCCCCATCCACATCGGGAAGTGGCACATCCTGTAAGTCAACACGACCCTTTGTCTGTTCCTCAGTCAGGAAAACACAATCATGATGTTTTTCTTCCTGACCCTCCTCGGCCGGATCGGGCAACAAGGTGGCGGGGTTCAAAGTAGCGCATCTTTTTAACGTTATGTGCGGCGCTAAGAGTGTCAACTCATATCCTGTAAGTCGTGCACTCGTGAGATATTGGGTCTTAGTTTGGTTTAGCAGGGCATCTACTGCGTGGGGGACTAACACCAGCAATTTATGTGATAACACTATGCCCTCACTCTGTCGTATGGCTACTGCTGTTGCCGCTACTGCTCGAAAACACCCAGGCAGCCCTCGTGCTACAGGGTCCAAAATGGCAGAGAAGTATGCGCATGGTCTCTGCTTATCCCCGTGTAACTGCACTAATACTGACAATGCACACCCATCATTCTCATGTACATATAATGTGAAAAGTTTTGTGTAGTCTGGTGTTCCCAACACGGGTGCGGAACAAAGTGCCTGCCTTAGCTGTTCGAAAGCTTTCTGACATTCATCTGTCCACTCAAGAGGCATTGGTGTGGTCTTTGACAATAATGCTAGCAAAGGTTTTATGATATGTGAAAAACCCATGATCCATTGCCTACAAAAAGATGTCAACCCTATAAAGGCACGCACATCTCTCTGCGTGCGGGGGACTGGTGTATCTAAAATCGCCTGAATTCGATCAGATGTTAATGCCCGCCCCTCCTTAGACAACAGATGACCAAGGTAGGTCACCTGGGGTCTACAATATTGAAGCTTTTTCCTGGAAACCTTGTGATTGTGTTGTGCCAAAAAGGAAAGTAACGCAAGTGTACTCTGTTCGCATTGTGCATAGGAGTCGGCGGCAAGCAAGAGGTCATCCACGTACTGGATGAGTGCAACACCAGACTGCAATTCGAAGGAATCTAGTTGTCGTTTCAAAGCCTGGCTATAAATGCTAGGACTCTCAGTATATCCTTGAGGAACTCGACAAAATCTATATGATTTATTATTGAGCGTAAAGCCAAACAGATATCTACTATCTGGATGAACAGGGATAGAAAAGAACGCATTCTTTAGATCAATAACAGTAAAAGTGGTGGCCGTCGGTGGAACCAAAGTGAGCAAGGTCGTGATATCGGACACCACTGGATATTGGGGAATGACAATTTTGTTGACTTCACGCAAATCAATAATAAATCGATAGATCTTGCCATCTGAATCTCTTTTTAGAATCGGTAGAATAGGGCTATTACAAACATTATAAGGGACCTCCTCCACCACCCCTGCAGAAATCAAATCCTGAACAATATGTGTCAGTGCAATTTCACCTTCCTTCGAGATCTTATACTGTGGCACTCGTGGTAGAGGGGCCCCTTCCTTAACAGTAATGCGTATTGGTGGAATGCGCATCTCTCCCACATCCGTATCCGACGTCGCCCACAATGTGTGCGGCAGGGAGGCCAAAGCAGGGATATTCAATATGGCATAAAATCTGTCGGGCTCAATACAATCGTCAGGGTCGGGGTAGTTGTCATTCAGGATAACCCGCACTCCCTCTGGAGCGCAACGTATTGTTGCTCGAAAATATTTAAGCAAATCAATGCCCAGGATATTGTCTGGGGTATGAGGTGATAACAAGAATTGACCAAAGCTAAAATATTTGTCAATGCATAGTGCAAGGGGCTTGGACAATGGGCTGGGGGAGGGTGTGCCATCGAACCCTACACACGTAATCATTTCGCCAGACAGGGGAGCCCTCGGAACCAAGTTTTTCGACAGAGCGCTACGAGTAGCTCCCGTGTCAACTAAAAATTTATCAGTAGAGCCCAAAATACCCGCTGTTACATATGGGCCTTGCTGATCTACCCGTACTTCAACTGATTCCTTACCCCATCCTACGCAATCCTATGCATGCACATAATCCTGGTGTTCCACATTCTCTCCTTCCGAAATCTGATATTGATTCCGTCTATCAAACGTGTTTCGTTCGCCCTGGCCACGGCCCCTCTCCTCAACCTGTCTACGATCACCTCCGCCACCTCTCGCTCCCGTATAACCTCCTCTTGGCCTTCCACTGCCTCGACCACGCTGACTACGCTGTTCGCGAAGTACCGGACAATCGTCGGCCCAATGCCCAAACTCCTTACAATAAGCACACTGATCCTCCGCAATGTCCGTACGACCATACGACGCATTTCCTCCACCTCGTCTACCTCTATCATTCCCTCTGCTCTGTGTTCCCCGAACCTGCGCCAACATCACCTTCGTTTTCAATTCCTTCGCCTTTTTCTCCACACTTTCTTTAGCTTCCACCTCCTGCCGCTCATAGTACTGAGCCATAGTTAACAAAGACGCAGGGGTCGCCGTGGCCCAGGAACTTTCGCTCGACTTCAATCGCTTAGCAATCTCCGGTAGGAGATTAGCTACGTACTTATCTACAAACAGATGCCAACCCGTATCGTCTGTTAAAGATTGGCCACTATAATCATGAAAGGCCTCCTCGAAGCGCGTAAAGAAATCTGAAACCGTTTCATCATGTTTCTGCTTGCACGACGTTAACATGGTCCAATCAATCTTTTTGGCGGGAACAAGCGTTTTCAATTTACGCAAAATAGCTGCCGGGAGTTCTAGGATTAGCTGACAAGGCTTGCATGCTGGTGCCCTGTCTAAATCTGCAGCATTTATTTCTTTCCATGTCCCTCCCAATATTGTCTCATCATTATTTTTACGAATCTGCCGCCACATGTCAGGTGGTAATATCAACCCAAAAAACAAATCTATATCTACAAGAGTCATCACACAAGACGATATAGCCCCCTCCACCCCCTCATAAAATGCCGCTGGATTCTTTCGGAGATCAGGTAAAGAATTTTTAAGTGCCATGACATCTGCTCTATTCCATGGTGTATACACCCAATTATACACAAAATATCCCTTCGCATCCTTTGACAATTTATCATCATCCGTACCTTCCCCTTTTGGTGGAACATACAAAGGCGCGGCTTCACGCATAGGCATAACATGCAACGCAGAGCTCTTATCTGAACCACGAAGAGAACACTCCTTAACCGCCCCGTCGTTTCCCGGCTCGGACTCCTTTCTCCTCCGTTTCAGTTCCTGTCGTAAATAAATTGTCTCATCCCGCAGCGCGATCAACTGCTTGAACAGGTCGTCCACATCTGTAAGATCAAAATCACCTTTAGCTAAATTCTCACGATATACCGACAAAGCTTTAGGCTCTAACGTTTCAGAAACTTCACGATATGCATTTACAACTTCATCTGCTAAAGTGGACAAGAAATACATTAATTCAAGATCCGACCACCCCTGTTTCTCCGTTACCAACTGTTCCTGAGTAACACAATGCTTATTCACTTTACGAGCCCAACTGCGCAAATGAGCGGACCTCTCCGCAGTAAACCTGAGAGCCGATACCCCTTTCTGGCTCACTTGAATCTGCCCATCATCCTCGGAATCCGCAGCCGGAGCCGTCGGTGAAACGTACGGAGGCGGTGACCGATCTAACAAAGAAAAATCATCAATTTCATTATTAAGGACAGGATAAAGCGGTCGGCGAATAGGAAACTGACCAGTCATTTGCAATTTACGTTCCCGTTCCTCCCTCTCTTTCTTCTCCTGAGCCTCCTTCTCCTCAAGCTGTAAAGCCTTATCCCGAGCAGCCTTGCGCTGCTCTTTATCCGCCAAGGCAACCTCACGCTTCATTCGTTCACGCGCCGCTTTCTCCCACATTCGTACACAATCAAACATATTTTGTCTAGACCTACGTTGAAACATACATTGCTCAACAAATTGTATTTTACTCAAATCGTATGACCCGTGTAGGGGCCATTGCAATTCGGGATCGGCCTTAGTGTACTTATGCCATAATTTACTGTACATAATAGGTGGAAGGCCGTGCTTGATATACATGTCCCTATTTGGTGTTCCCTCTGGGGGAGCTGGCTGTGATTCCGCTAACCTAATTGATGCATCATCTCCTAGGCAACACATTCCTCGGAGTTTGCTGAGAACAGGCATGTTTAAAAAGTATCACGAAAGCGTGACACCAAACCAAATGGCACTTACAGTTCTTCACACGATTGTGCCGCTCAAAGGAAAAACAAGGTTAGAGAAACATCTCTACATGCCTGCCTATGTGAAGTGCACTACACATATAAGTTCAAAGGTCACAAATTCAAAATGTTAGCTAACTCAGATCAAAGTTCACAAAATTCGGCGAGCGTCCGAAGACTACCTCACCGATCACAAATCTCAAGACTTCAGTAAGCGTCCGAAGACTACCTTACCGAACACAAATCTCAGGACTTCAGTAAGCGTCCGAAGACTACCTTACCGAACACAAAGCTTACCAATTCTCAAAAGTCCAGATTCCAACTGCCAAGGTCTTGTAAGCCAAATCAGCCAAACGGCACTTTCTCAGTGAAGCGGACACTCGAAAACTCAGTCGGAGACCGGCGCCACCTGGAAGGTCAGATCGGAAGGAAAGGAAAAAACACCTTGGCAGCCAAGACTCGGGTCACTCGTGGCAGTGCGCGTCCATGGCGAGTTTCCAAGCCTTCGTCACGACCTCTCCTTCGGGCATCCGAGTCGCCGATGAGTCCCTTCGTGGTCGCCAATTGAAGTATTTCGGGGTTCCCAAGGCCTACACGCTCCAGAGATTACCCACATACACAAAAGAACTGTTGGCACGGAAGCTGTAAAAGGCAAAGAACAAGTTTATTAAAACCCCATGGGGTGGTGGTACACTCAAACAGCACCCTTCGGTATTGCAAGAGGTATCACACCGAACACCGGTGTGACCCCGTTTATATACACATTTGGGGCAATAAAAGACAGGCGGCACAAGCTAAAACACAGTTTTAGAGACATATATGGTCATGTTTTGGAACACTGCCAGCTCATTGGAGGGTTTCAAACCCACTGGTCAGTTTGCGGCACATTCCTGAAAGTTTACGGGTCAGTGAGAACTGCGCATGTGTGGCTTGACCAATACTAAAAATAGCCTGTTGCTGGGCAGATGAGAGTGGTCAGTGGTACGGACAAAGGACTAAAGGGCACGTCGGCCACGAGGCCGCTCATGAGCTAAGATGGCCGCCACAGTATTCACAATGGCGTTTATCGTATACAGCCAAGTTAAGGAGGACAACGTGTAGGTTCAGCTAATCGCTAACACGGACGGGCCAATTACGACACCAGTGCCCCTCGGGTGTTCACCAAGGTGATGGCGGTGGTTGCGGCTCAGCTGTACAGGTTGGGTTTCAGTCTTCCCCTATCTCGACGAGTGGCTGTTGAAGGCGTCCTCGCCCCAGGCAGTCGTCTCCCACCTTCAGACTACGTCAGACCTCCTGCATTTGCTGGAGTTCCCTATAAACGTGCCGAAGTCACACCTGACTCCTTCTTAGATGCTCACTTTCATCGGAGCTGTTCTGGACACAGTGCAGTTTCAGGCGTATCCTCCCAAGCAGCGAGTCCAGAATATTCAGGTTATGATTCCGATATTTCAGCCGCTATCCTGGATTTCGGTGAAGTTGGCTCTGAGGCTGTGGTGCCTCATGGCCTCCTGCATCCTGTTGGTAAGACACGCAAGATGGTGTGTGCGGGCTCTGCAGTGGGATTAGAAGTCTCAGTGGGCACAGCATCAGGGAAATCTCACCGACTTAGTTTAGATCTCGGAAGGAACTGTGAAGGATCTGCAGTGGTGGTTAACGAACAGAGATTGGGTCAGAGGTAGACATCTCTCCCTCCCCCAACTGGATTTCACAATCGTGATGGATGTGTCACTTCTGGGATGGAGTGGCCACTTGGAAGAGATGGTGATCAGAGTCACTGGTCTCTGGCGGAGACGAGGCACCACATAAACGTGTTGGAGGTTTGAGCGATTCGCTTGGCATTGAAAGCATTTCTTCCCTCTGTCAAGGGGAAGTTGGTGCAGGTGTTCATGGACAAAACCACCGCCATGTGGTACTGCAATAAGCAAGGCGGGGTGGGGTCATGGACCCTTTGTCGAGAGGCCCTGCATCTCTGGACGTGGCTGGAACACCAGGGTAAACCCTGGTGGTTCAACACCTGGCAGGGTCTCTGAACGCCAGAGCAGACAATCTCAGCCGTCAATGCCTAGCGGACCACGAATGGCATCTCCAGTCGGAGGTGGCACAAGGTCTCTTTCAGCAGTGGGGAGAACCTTGGTTAGATTTGTTCATCTCCAAAGCGAGCGTGCAATGTCAACAGTACTGCACGCAGGAGTTTCCAAGGCGGCTATCGCTTGGCGACGTGTTTTGTCGCGAGTGGAGCTCAGCCTGTTGTACGCCTTTCCACCCATACCACTCCTGCACAGGGTTCTGAAGAAGATCAGGAGCGACCGGGCCCAAGTCATCCTTGTGGCACAGGACTGGGCAAGGAGAGTCTGGTATCCAGAGCTTCTGAGCATGAGGGTCGATCCTCCGATCAGGCTGCCCCTTCGGAAGGATCTTCTGTCGCAGCAGCAAGGGAGGGTTCTCCACTGAACCTGTCAGCTCTGCGCCTCCATGCGTGGAGATTGAGCAGTGGCAGTTGATGGATTTTTAAAAACATTTTAATGATTTATAACATGAACCGGGTACGGCACAAACAGTACAAATTCACAATAAGATTTTCCCCCTCCAATACTGATGTCATCATTTCGACATCCACGTATAAACAAAATAAAAATCATTACAGGCTTTACATCCATACAATATCTAATCCCTCCAAAGAGACAATACTATCCAAAGAGCTCGGATCATAGTGAAGTAGGTAACATGGACCAGGAAATAGCAAAGACAATACATCTATGGGGGAGAAGCCATCACCTCTGCCGTCAGCTGGACCATCAATGTTTACCTTTCCCTCTGGAGTTCCACCGTCGGGGAAATGCAAATGTCCCCCATATATTTGTTCCATTTTCCCGATTTTTTTCATCCCATTTCCTGGGGCAACCCCGACCTTAAACACAGACTTTTCGGCGATCATTGCGGTATCCATATCCTTTTCCCAATCAACCAGGAGCTGGACTGCCTCCACCCCCCATTTTTGCGCAATATTTTGTTTTTCACTGACAAAGCCCATTGAGGCCCAGGTCTGTTCTGCTTGGGTTAGGCCGGTCGCCCCCCAGATATAAAGCAGGCATAGTTGGGGAAATAACTCAATGGACCTGTCACTCGCCCCCGCAATTTGGCGGGTAATCTTTCCCCAGTGTCCCTGAATTTGAGGACATTCCCATAGTATGTGATAGAAGGTACCCACTTGATTACAGTGACGGAGGCAGAGTGGATCAGGGCGTCTACCTAGTTTGAACAACTGTGTGGCATCAATGTAGACCCGGTGAAGGAACTTGAGCTGGAGCCGCATGCGCATGGGAATAGCAACTTCACAAGGGGAAGCCAGTGTGTCCCGCCACATTTTTTTTTTGTTTGAACATCTTTTATTGATTTTTTGTTGTTCATTCTCAGTACATAACATTATGTTAATCAGGGAAATGCAATATAACATCTTGCAATCACACAAAATGATTCGGTAAAGAACAATGAATTGCCACAGGACATCTTACAGGTATCATATCACATAAAGCAAGAACACTCTCAAGGGCTCTGCCGTAGCCAAGATTAATCACATATCCCAAAAACTGTAGTTTCTTTGTGAATAAGGGAAGTGCTTTGGGAGCTAGGGAAATGCAATAAGGCCCATGTCTTATTCTGTACAGATGGAGAAGGTGTGTGTGTTAGAAATAGCTTTAGAGACTGAGTAGCAGTATGGCTATAATATGTGCATTCCTTGGGTCTTGTGGATGTATGTCAATGGGGTATAATTTCCCCGCTGTGTGTCTCCTTCTGTCCATGTTGGAAAACGGACACAGAATCTAATGTTGCAGGTAGTGCCGTTGATGGATATTAATACGTGAAGGGCAGAATACAGATAGTTCGATATTCAAAGGATCTTGACAACTAGAAGAAACCTTAACAGAAGTGTTGAAACACTGAAGTATAATATTAAAAGAAAGGAAAAGGAAAAACAAAATAGGCGCGCGTTGGGTATATCTGTTTGGTGGAGCAAACGTGTGCCTTCGTTTCCAGGGGATGGTCAGTGTGGAAGTCGGAAGGTCAGAAAGCCCACCACAAGCAGGATCCCCCTGAAGGGGAATAGTTAAGTGTCCGTGCCATAAATGCCTCAGGCCTGTGGCCCCGTGGGGGTAGTGTACTCAGTGATTGGATTTGTTGCGCAGCTGCATGTTGTGGCTAAGAGGTGCTGTATGCAGGTAGCAAGTACAGAGCAATCATGCAAACATACAGTCCCCCTATCACTCCTATTTGCCTGGTAAGGCCAGAAATGATTGTTTGATCCACTCCTCTACGAAGACACACCCGATTGAAGGACTTCAGGGTAGCATCCCAGATTTGCGCGATGGGGTACTTTCATAGTCCCGCAGTTTCCTCACTATGTAGGGTTACGCTTTCCGCCCTTGCCCAACTTTCAAAGGAATTGCACCAGTGTATTGTCTTTGGGGGCTTGCTGCGTTTCCAATGTTTAGTGATTAGTCTCTTTACCGTGATAAGCCCGAGGTCCCAGAATCTAGAAGGGACTTTGTTTAGTTTCGTTCTCTTGTACAGCCCCAGTACGCATGCCTCCCAGGTGTGTTGCAGCTCTTCGCCCACACCCTCCGTCAGGACCTCCGTCACAGTATGCCAGTATGTCTGTAGTGTGGGGCATGACCACAGCATGTGGAGAAAATCTGCGCCTATGAGTGAACATCTCGGGCACGCAGATGCTGTGATCTCGAAATATTTATTAATTTTATCAGGTGACAGGTATGCGCACTGTATTGTATAGGATTGGATAAGTTTAAAGCGTGAGTTGCGCGGGATGTTGGTGGCGCCGGCCAGAACTGCCGCCCATTCCCTATCCGTCCATGCCCTTCCCCGGTCTCCCGCCCATTTATCCCGCAACGCTTGGGAGGAGCATTGCGTGTGGGTCAGAAGAGCCTGCACCAGCCAATGTACCACGTGTGAACCATGTCCCATGACATGTAGATATTGCACTAGCAAGTGTGTCGGTAGTTCCTCAGAGAGGTCGCCGCAGCTCCGCGAGAACGTGTGCAATAGCGCTGCGTGTAGGAGAAACTGCCCGGTCGGAAGGCCTGTATCTGCTGCTAGTGCCTCAAAAGGGGCCAGGGCACCCTCTGTGTAGAGGTCTCCCACTGTATCTACCCCGGCTTGTGTCCAGCACTTTAACGCTGCTTCTGTTACCACGCCTCTGTCCCTGGGTGTACCCAGCAGTGAGAGTACCGGGGCATATGGTGTCACTGCACAGGTGAGCTTTAGGCTTCTCACATAGTATTTGCGAGCTACCGCCAGGTGTAATTGCTTCGGGCAGGAAATTTTGGTCAGGGGATGAAACAGTGTGTGAATTTGTGTGTGGGTCCAAATCGTGTTGTCTGTGGCAGTATCTCCCAAATTCTTCCCACTTAGCCATCCGGCTACCCATTGCAGCTGTTCTGCTAGGTAGTACAGCTCCTGATTAGGGACTGCCAGGCCTCCAGCGTCCGGGGGCGCGTAGAGTTTCTTCAGCGCCACACGTGGTCTCCCAGCGTTCCATATTAGTTTTCTAACGAAGGTTTCTAATTCTCGAAATATACAAGCCGGGACATACACCAGTATCTTAGTATAATAGTATAACAGTCTTCGTCAACGTGACTCGAGCAGGGACATTCAATGGGAGGGTTTTCCAGAAGGACATCTGTGCTTGCAAGGAGGATATGGCTCATACTAGATTACCTTCTAGCACATCTGGTAGGGTTCTATATATGTATATTCCAAGATAGCGGAACGTGGTGGGGTACCAAGCAAGTCTCTCATTGTTAATACGGATCTCATACTCCTGTGTATCTGCGCCAAAGGAGTACACTCCAGATTTGGTCCAGTTGACCCTCAGTCCCGACATGGTTTCAAATGCGCGGAAGGTGTCAGACAGGGTCAATGGCAATTGAGTCAGATCCCTGACGTACAATAGTAAGTCGTCGGCGTATTAAGATACCGTATGTAGGCCATCTGCTAAAGGAATCCCCCATTCTACACCTTGTGCTCTCAGCAGTGCTGCCAGGGGTTCCATCACGAGCGAGAAAAGTAGCGGAGACAGAGGGCATCCCTGCCTGATACCCCTTTTGACACGGATGGTATCTGATAGCAATTTACCGGTGCGTACTCGCACCATAGGTTTTTGGTATAACAAGCCAACCATTTGGATATAATTGTCGCCGAGGTCATATTTCCTCAAAACTTCTACAAGGTAAGGCCACTCCACTGAGTCGAATGCTTTTTCTAGATCAAGCACCAAGCACCCAGATCGGGGCCACTGCTGCATGGCATAGCTTTACACTCTAAACAAGCGTCGGATATTGTGTAATGTGCTCCGGGTGGGTACAAAACCATTTTGGTCGTTGTGTACAAGGGTGGGTACCTATGGGACCAGTCGTTATGCCAGTGTAGAAGCAAGTATCTTGTAATCAGTATTGAGAAGTGCCAGTGGAGGATATGAGCCTAGTTGTGTGTAGTCTCTGTTAGGCTTAGGGAGGGAAATGAGGTTGGCTTCATTCATCGTGGGGGGAGGGGAATCTGAAATGCCGCCGCATATACTCTTAAGAGCTCAGGGATCAGTAGATCTGAGTAGGCTTTAAAAAATTCGGCTGGTAGTCCATCCGGGCCTGGGGACTTCCCATTGGAAAGGGAAAAGATGACAGTACGCAACTCGTCAGGTGTAAGTGGGGCTTCTAGTTTGTCGCATTGTGCGTCATCTAACCTCGGCAACACTATGTCAGAGAGGTATGCAGTTTTGTCTGCGAGAAGGATTCGCAGTCTAGAGCAATATAGTTCTGTGTAATGATACACAAAAGCAGCATGTATGTTGTGTTGCGTGTATACTACGTCCCCCTGGCTAGTGCGTATGGCCACCACGGGCGTTGTCCGTGCATCTTGTTGAATCAGCTACGCCAGCAATTTTCTGGGTTTATCTCCGAGGTGGTGAGTACGTGCCGAGTGGGCCGCATAGTTAAGATGACATAACCTCTCTAGTAGTCGTGCATGTTCTGTGTGTGCCTTTTGCAGTGGTTCTCCGTCACCCTCCACCGCTTTGCGCTCCCTATCCAGTAAGTCAGCTTCAATCAGCGTCAGTTCTGCATCCAGCTGCTTCTGCATGACTGCTTGTGTACCCAGATAGTGACCTCTGACTACAACCTTAAATGTATCCCATTCAATTTGGGGGTGGATGCGGTGCTGTTGTTTTCTTCGAAATATTGAGCAAGACATGTGTGTAGCGAGTTGCGAAAGGGCGCATCAAGTAGTAAGTTAGGCTGAAGTCTCCATGTGGGTATGGGCAGGTGTGGGCGTTCCCATGCCAACTCTAGGACGTGTGGATTGTGGTCTGAGTGAGTGCAACCCATGTAGTAGGTGTCAGTGACATATGGGAGCAGCTCGCCCGATAGCATATACCTGTCTAACCTGACATGTAGTGTGTGTGCGCCTGAATAGTAGGAATAAATGTTTGTGCTTGGGTTACGAGTCCGCCAGGCGTCATGCAAATCCCACTGTAGGGCCCAGTTTGTTAGTGCTTTCATAGCTCTGTGTACCGGAGCGCCAGACAGGGAAGGAACGGTCCAAAGCAATATCAAGTATACAGTTATAGTCGCCTCCTAGCACCTAAGGGACCCCATGCCAAGGCACCAATACTGTAGACAACTGCGTAAAGAAACCTCCCTGGTCCGTATTAGGGGCATATAATCAGGCCAGAACCACTGGTTGTCCATCTAGTTTGCCCTGAACAATTACAAACCTGCCCTCCAGGTCTATGTGAGAATGGGAGATCGCAAAAGGGGTCCCGGGCCTCACCCACAGTAGCGTCCCACGGGCATAGGACGAATATTCAGTAGCATAGAGTTGTCCTCGCCACCTGCGACGTAGTTTCTCCACCTCTGCACCATTCAGGTGTGTTTCTTGTAAGAGGGCTAAATGTATATGGTGCCGCCTAAGGTAAGAATGAATTTGGTATCTGCGTGAGGGTGTGTGCATGCCACGTACATTCCACTTACATATCTTAATCATTGACATTTACAACTTTAGGTAATCCCCCCATCCCGCAGTCGCCACATCTCCATAGCGGGTAACCACTCCGGCCTTCCCTCTGTTCCCCCGCTCACAACCACCAAAGACACATCAGTAAATACTTGTGAAGTCTGCGCCAAATTAAAATAAAAATGCAAACAGATGAAGAATGCCAAAATGTCAGCAGCCAAACATGTCGCTGTCCAAACTCTCTAATGAGGTAACGAACATTTAAGTCCAGGGGGGTCGCTGCGCACGTGGCACAGCTGTGATGTTACAACTGTTGGACAATTAAAATGAATGCCTCTTTCTCCAGGCATCTTGTGTCAGTGAAGTAAATCAGGGTTCCCAAGGCCTACACGCTCCGGAGATAACCCACTTACACTCAAGAACTGTTGACACGGAAACTGTAAAAGGCAAAGAACAAGTTTATTAAGACCCCATGGGGTGGTGGTACACTCAAACAGCACCCTTCGGTAATGCAAGAGGTATCACACCGAACACCGGTGTGACCCCGTTTTATATACAGTTTTGGGGCAATAAAAGATAGGCGGCACAAGTTAAGACACATTTTAAGGACATATATGGTCATGTTTTGGAATACTGCCAGCTCATTGGAGGGGGCACAACTCCGCTGGTCAGTTTGGTGCACATTCCTGAAGGCTTACTGGTCAGCTAGAACTGCGCATGTGCGGCTTGACCAGTACTAAAAATAGCCTGTTGCTGGGCAGACTGGAGTGGTCAGCGGAACGGACAACGGACTAAAGGGCACGCCGGCCACGAGGCCGCTTATGATCTAAGATGGCCGCCGCAACATTCAAAATGGCGTTTTCGTATATAGCCAAGTTAAGGAGGACAACGTGTAGGTTCAGCTAATCGCTAACGCGGCCAGGCCAATTACGACAGACGACCCTTTTAGCGTTTAGCTGAATCTACCTCATAGTGAACATAATCAGGATGTTCGTCCTCGATGTCTATTAACATAATTTGTGTCACCTCTTTGTGAAGCATCATTTTGTCATGGGCAAGAGCTCGTCTTGATGGTATGCAAGCTGATAAACACATTGAACATAGAGCTGGGCCACATTGAATACATAGGCATATGAAAAACATAGCTCCCACAAGTACACACAAAATCGTTAACAGGTTCCAGCCCCAAGTAGCAAGCATGGACCAGAACCATCCCGAAAGTGTCCAAGTTCCATTGTCCGGGTGTATTTCAGCTGCAATTTTATGAAGCTTGGAGATGGCATCATAAACGGATGGAGAATTGTCCGGAATATATACACAACAGCTGCTTCCGATAATTCTACATGCCCCCCCACGATCAGCCAATACGACATCCAACACCATCCTGTTTTGGAGCGTAACAATCCTGGAAATCTGTAGTTCCTCGGTAATATTCCCCAGGGCAATGGCAGTGTCATTCGCTACAGCCTCGACAACACGTGTCAGTCGTCTGATTTTCCGGCTGTTCAATGCAGCCCCCACAAAGGAGAATAGTCCTATATTAAAGTCCACATACTGTTGCAATGCAGTGTCTGTCTGGTCAATGTCATCCAGAACAACAGTTCGCTTAACCCTGTTCAAGACGAAGTCGTGGTACAAGGTGTAATCATTGTGATACATTGGAGGGGCAATGAATACAGGAGGTAACACAAATGATACGTAGCACGTGCCCAACCACCCCAATGGAAGCTGATGGTAGCCCTTCGTTCCACAAATAAAATACGTATTTCGTGATGCAACAAATGAAATGCCATTCGGGCTATTAAAAGTGAGAGTAGTATTACATTCGCTTTTCCCCACTGCAATCGAGCCCTTATTCCTGATACATAAATCGGCTTTTGTAGCAATGACATTTATAACATGTGCACTAGATACATTAATGTTCCGCTGATTGCTGTATACACGTGGGGCAGACACATTATCAGGCCTATACTCCTCCCATTCAAATCGAGTGCCCTCAGCCCGTGGAAACCCATCCTTGTCATGGGAACATACTTTATTCAAGCGGAAAAGCACCCCCCCTTTGGTTGGCCATCTCAAAGTAAAGAGGAGAGTGTACCAAGCGTTGCATGATCCATTATGCGAAAACGGGAGTGGAATAAGTGGGGTGCCCCCTCTCTTCTGGTGCCCTGGCAACATCCCACACACCCAGCAATTTGAGGTATTGGTCATGTTATGTGTGTGGTGAAGAATCTGAATGAAGCTGTTATTTAAATACGTTTGTCGGTGTCGTTCTTCATGAAAGGGCAGTCTAAAATGAAAATGTTCAGACGGAGCCGGGGTAGTCGGCAGCAAATGTTCACGTACTGGCACCACAAGTTCGACTACCCAGGCTATGACAGCTATCACCACAATAGTCAGAACAAAGAGAAAGGCACCCAATATTTTCTTATCACGAGATGCCGTTGATGCCATAGTTCAGAAATGTTCGTGCAAAGTCTCAAATAGCACAAATTGTTCACAAAGTCTCAAATACACGTGCGTGTATACCTAAAAAAAGAAAAAATACGGTGCTGAACTCCGAGGTAGCCGTTGTTTTCTTCTCCGGGCCAAGACGGGTGTCGCTACACTGGCAGAACTGATCCCCCCCCCTTGGAATTCCCGGTTTCCGTTTCACAAACCTGGAGCGGTAACCAACCAGTCTTAAAATGCAAAAAAAAATCTTCCTATCGAGGACGCAAGTTGTAGCGCTCTCGTCCGGCAGCAGCTTGGTCCGGGAAGGCTCCCTCAACTTCGGCCGACGTCACAGCTGGGCTCTTTTCTTTCTCCAAGATCTCTTTGTAATCAGTCAGCACAGCAGGAGTCACCAGATCCGGAGAGACACGGCGACAATGTGTCGAATGCACCCACCGCTTCCTGTTTGTCACTCGTACAGTGGTGCGGGTTGCAAGGAGGACCTGTTCGGGGCCCTTCCACCTGGGCTCCAGACTGCTTGCTCTCTCAAACGAGCGAATCATCACGTGGTCACCAGGGCGGAGATCATGGCCCTCTCCAGTAGAGTTGTCAGGGAGCGCTTCTCGAACCTGTTGATGAATAGAGAGCAAATCATTTGTTAATCGTGCCAGATAGTCATTCATCATAACACAAGGCACATCATGTATTAATCGCGGCTTGGGCACCCCCCAGATATTCATAGGGCGCCCAAACACCACCTCATAAGGCGTAAGGCCAGTTCGTGAGTGGGGTACTGATCTAAGAGAGAGTAGTGCTAGCGGCAAAGCATCTGGCCACTTCAACGATGTAGACGCCACAATTTTGGCCAGCTTAAGCTTCAACGTCGCATTGTACCGCTCGACCAGACCTGCTGACTGAGGGTGGAATACAGCGTGGAACTTCTGCTGAATCCCTAACCCCTTCAGTACATATTCCACAATCTTTCCAACAAAATGGGGCCCATTATCGCTCCACAGAAATTTACAAACTCCAAAGCGAGGAAAGAATTCCTTAAGCAACACCTTAGCTGTTGTCAAAGCCGTGTTGTCTTACGTGGGGTAGGCCTCAACCCATTTGCTAAAAGCACATACCACCACTAGGACATACTTCAGGTTATTGCAGCGCTCGAGTTGGATGTAATCCATTTGGAGCACCTCAAATGGTGCAGAAGGTGGAACGAACCCTCCTTTCGGAGTATGGGTCCCCTTTCCAGGATTGTGTTGCAAACATACCAGGCAGGTCTGCACTACTCTCTTTGCAGTATTAGCAATCTCGGGATGTTCCCAAACTCGTGTTAAAAGCCGAGTGATTGCAAGAGCTCCGACATGGGCCAGTCCATGTGTCATCTGGACCATCGCCTGTAGGTAAGCCGCAGGCAATTTCCACTTCTCCATGTCTTTGCTTCTCCAACAACCCTCGTCATCTAGTACCCTATCTGCTGCCCATGCCGCGAGTTCAGATTCAGTAGCTGATTTTTGAATATCCAGTATTTCTGCTCTAGCATCACTCCATCGCTCAGCCTGTGATTGTACCACGTACATGGGGGAGCTAGTTCGGGACATAGCCGTTTGTCTTGCTATGCTGTCTGCAAAGGCATTTCCTTGGCCCACTTTATCCGTGATCTTTTTGTGGGCACTGCACTTCACTATCGCTACTTTCTTAGGGCCAAGCAACGCATTTAGGAGATCACGCACTAGCTCTCCATGCATAATGTGCTCTCCGTGTGATGTCAGAAACCCACGTTCTCTCCAAAGTAGCCCGAAGTCATGGGCCACTCCAAAGGCATACCGGCTGTCCGTGTATATGTTCACACATAAACCGGCACTCAATTCGCAGGCTCTTGTTAAGGCTATCAGCTCTGCTGCCTGAGCCGACTTTTGTGGTATCCTAGCTGTTTCTACCACTGTCTTAAGCGTCGTGATCGCATAGGCTGCGGAAGTCGTACCATCTGGCAGCCTTAAACACGATCCATCAACCCACAGTTCCCCATCCACATCTGGAAGTGGCACATCCTGTAAGTCGACACGACCCTTTGTCTGTTCCTCGGTCAGGAAAACACAGTTGTGATGTTTTTCTTCCTGACCCTCCTCGGCCGGATAGGGCAATAAAGTGGCAGGGTTCAAAGTAGCGCATCTTTTCAGTGTAATATGTGGCGCCAAAAGTGTCAGCTCATATCCTGTTAGCCGTGCACTCGTAAGGTATTGGGTCTTTGTTTGGTTTAGCAGGGCATCTACTGCGTGAGGAACTAACACCAACAATTTGTGTGATAACACTATTCCCTCACTCTGTCGTATGGCCACTGCTGTTGCTGCTACCGCTCGAAAACACCCAGGCAACCCTCGTGCTACAGGATCCAGAATGGCAGAGAAGTATGCACATGGTCTCTGCTTATCCCCGTGTAATTGCACTAACACTGACAACGCGCACCCATCATTCTCGTGCACGTACAATGTGAAAAGTTTCGTGTAGTCTGGTGTACCTAACACGGGTGCGGAACAAAGGGCCTGCCTCAACTGCTCGAAAGCCTTCTGACATTCATCTGTCCACTCAAGGGGCATTGGCGTAGCTTTAGACAGTAATGCTAGCAAAGGTTTTATGATATGTGAAAAACCCATGATCCATTGCCTACAAAAGGACGTCAACCCTATGAAGGCATGTACATCTCTCTGCGTGCGGGGGACTGGTGTGTCTAAAATTGCTTGAATTCGATCAGATGTTAATGCACGCCCCTCCTTAGACAACAGATGACCGAGATAGGTCACCTGGGGTCTACAGTATTGAAGCTTTTTCTTGGAAACCTTATGATTGTTTTGTGCCAAAAAGGAAAGCAACGCAAGTGTGCTCTGTTCACATTGTGCATAGGAGTCAGCAGCAAGCAGAAGGTCATCCACGTACTGGATGAGCGCAACGCCAGACTGCAATTTAAAAGAATCCAGCTGCCTTTTCAAAGCCTGGCTGTAGATGCTAGGACCTTCAGTATATCCTTGGGGAACACGACAAAATCTATACGATTTATTATTGAGCGTAAAGCCAAACAGATATCTGCTATCAGGATGAACAGGGATGGAGAAGAACGCATTCTTTAAATTAATAACGCTAAAGGTGGTGGCTGTCGGTGGAACCAAGGTAAGCAAGGTCGTAATATCGGACACCACCGGGTATTGGGGAATGACAATTTTGTTGATCTCTCGCAAATCAATAATAAATCGATAGATTTTGCCGTCAGTGTCTCTCTTAAGAATCGGAAGAATAGGACTGTTGCAAACATTATAAGGGACCTCCTCCACAACCCCTGCAGAAATCAAATCCTGAACAATATGTGTCAATGCAATTTCACCTTCTCTCGAAATCTTATACTGTGGCACTCGTGGTAGAAGGGCCCCCTCCTTAACAGTAATGTGTATTGGTGGAATACGCATCTCTCCCACATCCGTATCTGAGGTCGCCCATAACATATGCGGTAGAGAGGCCAAAGCTGGAATATCTAAAATAGCATAAAACCTGTCGGGGTCAGGATAATTGTCATTCAGGATAACCCGCACTCCCTCCGGAGCGCAACGTATTGTCGCTCGAAAATATTTAAGCAAATCAATACCCAGGATATTGTCTGGGGTATGGGGTGATAACAAAAATTGGCCAAAACTAAAGTATTTGTCAAGACATAGTGCAAGGGGCTTGGACAATGGGCTGGGGGAGGGTGTGCCATCAAACCCTACACACGTAATCATTTCGCCAGACAGGGGAGCCCTCGGAAACAAGTTTTTCGACAAAGCGCTACGAGTAGCTCCTGTGTCGACTAGAAATTGATCAGTAGAACCCAGAATGCCCGCTGTTACATATGGACCCTGCTGATCTACCGGCACTTCAACTGATTCCTTACCCCATCCTACGCAGTCCTATGCATGCACATAATCCTGGTGTTCCACATTCTCTCCCTCCGAAATCTGATATTGATTCCGCCTATCAAACGTGTTCCGTTCATCCTGGCCACGGCCCCTCTCCTCAACCTTTCCACGATCACTTCCGCCACCTCTCGCTCCCGTATAACCTCCTCTTGACCTTCCGCCTCCTCGACCATGCTGACTACGCTGCTCACGAAGTACCGGACAATCTTCGGCCCAATGCCCAAACTCCTTACAATAAGCACACTGATCCTCCACTATGTCCGTACGACCATACGACGCGTTTCCTCCACCCCGTCTACCTCTATCGTTCCCTCTACCTTGTGTTCCCCGAACCTGTGCCAACATCACCTTCGTTTTCAATTCCTTCGCCTTTTTCTCTACACTTTCTTTAGCCTCCAATTCCTGCCGCTCATAATACTGAGCCATAGTTAACAAGGACGCAGGGGTCGCCGTGGCCCAGGAACTTTCACTCGACTTCAATCGCTTTGCAATCTCCGGTAGGAGATTAGCCACATACTTATCTACAAACAAATGCCGACCCGTATCGTCAGTTAAAGATTGACCACTGTAATCATGAAATGCCTCCTCGAAGCGTGTAAAGAAATCTGAGACCGTTTCATCGGGTTTCTGCTTGCACAACGTTAGCATGGTCCAATCAATCTTTTTAGAGGGAACAAGCGTTTTTAATTTATTCAAGATAGCTGCCGGAAGGTCTAGAATTAGCTGGCAAGGCTTACATGCTGGTTCTCTATCTAAATCTGCAGCATTTATTTCTTTCCATGTTCCCCCCAATATCGTTTCATCATTATTTTTACGAATTTGCCTCCACATATCAGGTGGTAAAATTAGCCCAAAAAACAAATCTATATCCACGAGAGTCATCACACAAGACGATATAGCCCCTTCCACCCCCTCATAGAATGCCGCCGGATTCTTCCGAAGATCAGGTAAAGAATTTTTCAATGCCATGACATCTGCTCTATTCCACGGCGTATATACCCAATTATACACAAAATACCCTTTCGCATCCTTCGACAATTTATCATCATCCGTACCTTCCCCTTTAGGTGGAACATACAAAGGCGCGGCTTCACGCATAGGCAAAACATGCAATGCAGAACTCTTATCTGAACCACGGAGAGAGCACTCCCTAATCTGCCCATTATTCCCCGACTCGGACTCCTTTTGCCTCCTTTTCCGTTCCTCCCGCAATCTGGTTGTCTCATCCCGCAGCTTGATCAGTTGCTTGAATAGGTCGTCAACATCTGAAAGATCAAAATCACCTTTAGCCAAATTCTCACGATACACTGACAACGATTTAGGCTCTAACGTATCAGAAAGTTCACGAAACGCGCCTACAACTTCATCCGCCAAACTAGACAGAAAATACATTAATTCAAGATCCGACCACGCTTTCTTTTCTGTTAACAACTGCTCCTGAGTAACACAATTCTTATTCACTTTACGAGCCCAACTGCGTAAATGAGCGGACCTCTCCGCAGTAAACCTGAGAGCAGATATACCCTTCTGGCCCAACTTATCCTGTCCATCGTCCTCTAAATCCGCAGCCGGAGCCGTCGGCGAAACATACGGAGGCGGTGACCGATCTAACAAAGAAAAATCATCAATATCATTATTAAGGACAGGATAAAGTGGTCGGCGGATAGGAAATTGACCAGTCGTTTGCAATTTACGTTCCCGTTCCTCCCTTTCTTTCTTCTCCTGAGCCTCCTTTTCCTCAAGCTGTAAAGCCTTATCCCGAGCAGCCTTGCGCTGCTCTTTGTCCGCCAAGGCAACCTCACGCTTCATTCGCTCACGCACCGCTTTCTCCCACATTCGCACGCAATCGAACATATTTTGTCTAGACCTGCGTTGAAACAGACATTGCTCTACAAATTGTACTTTACGTAAATCGAACGACCCGTGTAGAGGCCATTGCAATTCAGGATCGGCCTTGGTGTACTTATGCCATAATTTACTGTACATAATAGGGGGAAGGCCATGTTTGATGTACATCTCCCGATTTGGTGTTCCCTCTGGGGGAGCCGGCTGTGCTTCTGCTAACCTAATTGAGGTACCCTCTCCAAGACAGCACATTCCTCGGAGTGTGCTGAAAACAGGCATGTTCGAAAAGTATCACGAAAGCGTGACACCGGACAAAATGGCACTTACAGTACTTCACACGATTGTGCCGCTCAGAGGAAAAAAACAAAGTTAGAGAAACATCTCTACATGCCTGCCTATGTGAAGTGCACTACACAAATAAGTTCAAAGATCACAAATTCACAATGTTAGCTAACTCAGATCAAAAAACGTAGATCGTAGGACTTCGGCAAGCGTCCGAGGACTACCTTACCGATCACAAATCACAGAATTTCAGTAAGCGTCCGAAGACTACCTTACCGAACACAAATCATAGAACTTCAGTAAGCGTCCGAAGACTACCTTACCGAACACAAAGCTTACACAAATTCCCAAATGTCCAGATTCCAACTGCCAAGGTCTTGTAAGCCAAATCAGCCAAACGGCACTTTCTCAGCGATGCAGACACTCGAAAACTCAGTCGGAGACCGGCGCCACCTGGAAGGTCAGATCGGAAGGAAAGGAAAAGACACCGTGGCAGCCAAGACTCGGGTCACTCGTGGCAGCGCGCGTCCATGGCGAGTTTCCAAGCCTTCGTCACGACCTCTCCTTCGGGCATCCGAGTCGCCGATGAGTCCCTTCGTGGTCGCCAATTGAAGTAAATCAGGGTTCCCAAGGCCTACACGCTCCGGAGATAACCCACTTACACTCAAGAACTGTTGGCACGGAAACTGTAAAAGGCAAAGAACAAGTTTATTAAGACCCCATGGGGTGGTGGTACACTCAAACAGCACCCTTCGGTAATGCAAGAGGTATCACACCGAACACCGGTGTGACCCCGTTTTATATACAGTTTTGGGGCAATAAAAGATAGGCGGCACAAGTTAAGACACATTTTAAGGACATATATGGTCATGTTTTGGAATACTGCCAGCTCATTGGAGGGGGCACAACTCCGCTGGTCAGTTTGGTGCACATTCCTGAAGGCTTACTGGTCAGCTAGAACTGCGCATGTGCGGCTTGACCAGTACTAAAAATAGCCTGTTGCTGGGCAGACTGGAGTGGTCAGCGGAACGGACAACGGACTAAAGGGCACGCCGGCCACGAGGCCGCTTATGATCTAAGATGGCCGCCGCAACATTCAAAATGGCGTTTTCGTATATAGCCAAGTTAAGGAGGACAACGTGTAGGTTCAGCTAATCGCTAACGCGGCCAGGCCAATTACGACATCAGGGTCAGCTAACGTAAATAGTTCCAGCTAGAAATAGCACAGCTTGTTAAATGTGCGTCTCAGGGTAAAAAAAAAAAAACTGTCAGAGGGGCCAGCAATTTCCACAGTTCCTCACCCAGGCAGTGAGGCGCCAGTTCAGTCACACCCAGACCGTTTACCGGGGAGTCCCCACCAGTACACCTCCTTCCCAGAGTCCAACCACCTCAGCTTTAGTACTCACTGCGACCCGAGTCGATGGCAAAGAGTGCATTAGGTGTCCAGTGTTTGGACGTCTTCAGGACCGAGGGCCTGGCCGACATTCGGTCTGGCAGCAATACAAATTCTCTGTAGGGCAAATAAACAGTCGCGAGTAATGGAAACTTCCAGTCAATGAATCAGGTCTGCAGTTTGTGGAGTTACGTCTGGCTGCTCCGTGGACATCTGGGAGTCTGGCAGACCATAGATGTTTTCATCATCGCTGGGCAAGGCACGCGGGCTAGCGTCCAGGGCAGCATCCGTGCTCGGGAGCCACTAAGTTCCGATACCATTCGGAGAGTGTTCTGTTGTTCACTGTGTTTGAGTTCCACAGGGGTGTCATATAGCTACTTCTTTTCTACATACTGTGTTAAGTTAGCATGAGTTTATTAAATGTTTGCACGCCGTTTTCATTCTTGCTTCACTTTTGCACACAACACATAATTGTTGTTTTTGCTTTCAATCCAGAAGAGCTTCGTGATGTACTAGAGAAATAATATGTTATTGCTCTGATATCAGTTTTGTTCTGCACTCTGTCTGCACAGCGAGTGCTGAAGGCTACACAGATAACTTAACCCAGTGTTGTTGTAAGGTCTGATCTTCGCACCCCTATAGACATAACACACATGCTGCTGCCAAAATCTGGCTCTAGGCGAGTTTTATATTGTTGTGCATGAACGCACAAAAACACATTTGATATGTTTCGCATGCAGAGAGCTGGTGGAAGGTGATGTGATCGTCCTGCCACTGAGATTTTAAGGTATGGGCCAGCCCTGCTAAAACCCAAATGAGACCTTCATAGATATAAAATACTATTCTAAATAGGGAGGTTGTGAATTAGACATTGTTCATTTCTATTCATTCCAGCATCTTAGTATGCTGTCTCCATTCGCTTTTTATGGACTAATAATTATGCTGATAACTTTATTGAGTATAATATGTTTGCTAGTATTATACAAGATACTGAGTTTGAGAACCTTGCATTAGTAAATAAATATTTCAAACATGCATGTGTCCTCTTTTACTCCACATTCTGGTTTGTGATGATTATATAACGAAAGAGTGTTCATGTGTTCCACGATTCCTGAGGTACTCTAAGTTCATGTTCTGGTCTGTCTAAGCATTGGGAGTTTGTTATGACCAATGAGACACTGTAGCTACAGAAACAGCTAAGAGATATTTTAGTGTTCCAGAAATACTAGGCGCAACTCCTGGGTTGCCGCAAGGTAATAGGTTCAAACGTTAATCCGTGAAGGCAATAGGGCGAGCTGTAATATCCCAGAACCGCTTCAAAAGGGGACCAGCAAGCTGATCCACACAATTAGAAAAAACAACTGTGCCCCTGCACTGAATCACAATCAATGAGTTAATAGTAATGCTTTGAGTTTGTTCTTTAGAACAGTAATGAAGGTATCAGGACAACTTTACGCAGTAAGTAACTCTTCGAGAATGAATACATATAAATCACGATATATAGGTGGATAGACAGCCTTTTCATGGTGTGGTCACTTCTGTTTATTGTTCCATAACACAAGCCAACACGTGTTTCATCGCAGTGTAGCTAGCTCGGTAAGGGGATTTTGGGTACTAAGGTGAGTTTTGGGCCATCCTAATTCACCGAGGTTCCAGGTCTCAATGCACAGTTCTGTAGGTGAACGGAATTCCCGCTACATGGCGCCCATACGTTGTTGGCCTTATATCATGACACACGAGTAGTATATCATTCAATCCTTAACCCCTTCACTGACGTTTCCGGTAAACGGTGGTGTCGGAAAAACCTACCTATTTTTGAGATAGGTCTTTTCAAGCTTGATTCTTACTAAAACGGTTTCCTTGAATTACTACCCAGTTGTGTTACAAAGTTTACTTTGTTTTTTCTCTTTCCTGTTCTATCATGGCTGCCGTGGACATTCCGCTGCATAGTCGCATTGCGGTGCGAGATCATTTGCGGGCTTACAATGTTCCACTTGAAGGCTTGGCTATGATATGGTGGTGAGTGCGGAAAATGCTTACCCTTACGAACTCTTTTATTCATGGGTGACATTTTCGGCAGTGGACGCAAATTCAGGCGTATTCCACACGTACACTCCCACGGTTGTACCTAATGAGTATACTCCGTACAGAGCACAGGAAGTACCTATTGATGTTTGGCAGCATGGAGTTTGGTTTGGTGGCGCCCTACCCCATTCTTTAACCGCTCCGTGGATAGGTCCTTTGTCCATTCCAGGTGCTAATTGACCTGTTTTGGCTGGATTTACTCCTCATCCTCTACACGGCAATTGTAATGTGGCTGACCTACGACGACTACATGTAGTCGCGATTGCCGGGATTAGAGCCTTAGTGCATTACACAAGCCGTCATCTTCCGGGTGGAGCCCCGGGGGGTGCGGCACTTCCGGCAGGGCAGGGTGGTTTGAAAATAAGCCCTGTCATGGTCAATGCCATGATGGGCAAGAAGCCCCAGGAAAAGGATGATTTTCCTTTCTGGCTTGCCGAGAAATTTGACCAGCTGGAAGCTGTATTTCCTAATAAGACGCCTGGTGACAAACACTGGATTCTTACGCTCAGTTTGCCGAAGGATTTGGCCCTTGAACTTGTTGACTGTGAGACATGGGGAAAGACTTTTGCGGCGGTCTATGCGCGGTGCTATGGCACCCCGTCTATGTCCGTGCTGTCTTCGGTCCTTAAACGTGTTCAAGATGATCACGGACCGGAATCTGCGGTCGAGTTGGGTATGCGCCTGTGTGGCACCTTTGACGTAGTTTGCGATCTAATCCTTGCTAATGTCAAGGGAGATGCAGTGAACTTTCAGGTTGCTAACGCGTTAGCGGCGCTTCCCGAGGCCGATAAACCCTGACAGTTAGCGAGAATTATTGTGGCGGCTTACAAAACCGTGGGTCGCAATTGTAAGGGCGTTAAGCCTTTTTCTGTTAAAGATAAAAAGCAGCCCCAGGGACAAACTTCGGAGACGGAAGTTCAGCCCAAGTCCAAAAAACTAAATTGGCCTAAAAAACAACAGAAACAGGGAAAGCAACCGCAACAACAACAAACACAGGTTTCTCGCCCTGCGTCTCCGTTACCTACGCAGTCGGAACGTGTTTATGACTTGCGCGACTGCGCGACTATTAAGACTCCTGATCGATTTCAGGCTTCTGACCAACGCTCTCCTCGTCCTTTCAGGACTCATCGGCCCTAACGACCGGTGGTGGAGGGGGGCGGCAGGGGTCGTGGTGGTCAGCCCCGCCCGAGGAATGGTGCAGAAAAGCAGGAAGGCTCTACGCCTAAGAGACCACAGTTTGCAAAGAAGAAAGTCGCAGCATTAACAGCGCATCGATATGCCCCAGATAGTGAGAACGCGGCTTCGGAATCTGACTTGGGCTCTCACCTTGCTGGACAGCGCGGCAGAGATTACCATAGTGAGAGAGGCGCTCCGTCCACTACTGAAGGTGACAGCGACTGATACTTATGTTGTCATTGAAACAGCTGACACCAGAGTTGCTCCCCCTGATAGACTTTTTGAAATTGTCCTGTTAATTGAAGGTGACATACAGCGAACCATAATAGGGGTATTTTGGGAAAATCTCTCGCCTACATATGACATTTTGCTTTCGGAGGCTGACTGGCACCCACCTTTTGTGCTCGCAGCTCCGCGAGGGGAGGAGGTGATCCTCCCCAGTTTCGCGAACACAGTCTCGAAAGAGAATGCGCAGCATTTTGCAGAAGAGTGGGCTCTGAATCTGGCGCCGGCTGTGTACCGCAATCAATGTGGGTGGGATAAATTGTCCCCACGCCACGAGATAACTTCATGGTCTCAGCCGCCGCCTCAACCTCAATATCCAATAAGACGTGAAGCGAAAGCTTCCGTCGCAGTAATCCTTGAACAATTGGAATATCAAGGTGTAATTGAAACGTTTGTGTCACCAATGAATAACCCTCTTTTTACTGTAAACAAACCTGACGGTTCGTATCGTTTGGTTTTGGATTACCGGCATTTAAACTCGCATTGCCGTAACTGTGCAGTACAGAATACTCACGGCACTGCTCTAGTGAATAGTCTTGTGCGTAAGCGGTTTAAGACCACGCTTGACATTTCTAATGGTTTCTATGCCCACCAATTGGATGCTATGAGTTCCCAATGGACCAGTTTTACATGCGGCGGTGTCCAAAAGCACTTTCTCCCTATGGGCTAAAAGAATAGTCCTGGGGTCTTTTCCGCCCGCATAGTCTCTCTTTTGGAGAGGATCGACCCGGATGCTTGTTCGTATGTGGATGACATATATCTCACAGACGACGAACTTTGGGAGCATCTGTGTCGTGTAAATGGAATTATTTGTACCTTTGCAAACTTAGGGTACAAATTCAACTTTGCAAAATCGCACATTGCAGAGTACACAGTGTTGTTTCTGGGCTATGAGCTTAACAATGAAGGAAAGGGATTGGTTCCTCACTTCCTGGAGAAATGCGCACAATTGCGCGCTCCGACAACACTGAAAAAATGACAATCATTACTGGGGTTTTTGAATTTTGGGAGAACTTACATTCCGGAGTATGCCCAGCGTATCAAGTCTTTGTATGCTTTGATACAACCATCTTTTTCCAAATCATGCTGGCTGCCTGAGCATTCGGCTATACTGCAGTCTTTGCAGGCTGATCTGCTCGCTTCTAAATTCTTACTGACTCGTGACAATCAGACCAACCTGGTGATAAGAATTATCCCTGGGACGGTGGGTTTCAAGTACCTGACTTTTAATGAAGGAGACACAGTACCTATTGCTTACAAGTCACACTTGTACACTTCGGCTGAATTGTGATTTTCCACTGTGGAGAAAGTTTTGACGGCTGTGCAGATGGCAATTCTTAAGGAACGTGCCCTGTCACAGGGAAAACGCATGTTGGTTGTTACCCCGTGTCCTGCCTTGGAGGCAGTCACAAAAGCCAGTGTACCTAATTCTAAAGCTTTGCACCCTCGGTGGATTCAATGGGCAGCGTCCTTGTCATCTCAGGATGTCACCTTTATTTTTGACGCCACATTAAGGTCGCAGGAGTACTTACAGTATGAATTCATTCATCCTGCTCCTTTAGCAATGCGACCCCTGGAGGATTTCCATTGCATCATATACAATGATGGTTCGGCGCAGGTTGCGCATGGCTCTAAACACGCCTACGTTTCCGCATGCGCCATTGTGGTCGGTGCCATGGTGAACGATGAGTTCAAGCCCGGTTTCGTGCACACGCAGACACTAGGGGACTGCACTGCACAATTAGCAGAGCTTCGTGCTTTGATGCTTGCATTGGAGTACGCAGATCCTAGGGTGACTACTCTTATCGTAAGTGATTCTTACTACTGTGACCAGTCTTACAATGAGAACTTGACCTATTGGATTCAGAATGAATTTCGTGATTCCAAGGGTAGCACAATAAAACATAAAATGATCTGGGTCCGAGTGGCTGAGCTTAAAGAGCAGTTGCCACTTGTGTTTGTGATTCATACTCTCGGCCATCAGCGCGATGGAGTCCACGCTGTCGGTAATTCGCTCGCTGATGAAGCAGCGAAATCAGCAGTATCTAAATATTTAGTTGCAGCAGTTACACGGTCCAAAAGTAAAATAGATGATGACATCTTGGCGGCTGTTGCTGCCACTGAGAAGGGAGGTAAATATCCTGCGGGGTTCCCTTCAAAGTACACATACCACTTAAGTCCCGATAAGGTTCCTTATGTGAAAATTCCTGATGTTGGCGAACCTTTAATTCCCAACTAGGATCGCAGAGCTACTCTGATTACAGAGGCTCATGAAGGTGTGGCGTCTGCGCATGCGGGCGTCTCAGCCACTGTAAGTCAGCTACAACAGAGGTTCTGGTGGCGGGGACTGTACAAACAGACGCGTGATTATGTCCTTCAATGTGACATTTGCCAGCAGATCAAGCCTTCGACTGCTGCGCGTCCGCCACAGACACAGTTGTACATTTCTAATAAACCACTAGGATGCGTTTATTTAGATCACTGCGGTCCTTTTTCTTCTGATACTGCGTATAAGTACATCTTAGTAGCAGTTGATTCATGCACACGCTTTGTGTGGGTATGGCCCTATCACAGCGCTGATTCACGGACTGTCATAAGAGATTTGGGTGTCTTTGTAGGGATTTTTGCCTGTGGTACCTTCCATTCGGATCAGGGTCCGGCTTTCGCCTCTAAGGCGTATAAGGATGCTATGGTTTAGTTGGGGGTCCAAGTCAAGTTTTCGTCTCCGTACAGACCTGAGGGTAACAGTGTAGTGGAACGAATGAACCGTGACTTAAAGCAATCTTTGACAGCTCGAGATATAGGCACTGGCAGAAACTGGCTGGCCCACCTCAATGGCGTGCAGCGTGCTCTTAATAATCTCCCTAGAAGGTCTCTGGGTGGGCGGACCCCGTACGAAATGCTCTTTGGTATCAAGATGTACGTCCCTGACCTCAACGGTCTAGACTGCGTGGCTCAAGCCACGGCCTTTGACGTAGATGAACATTGTGCTGTTTTACAGGAGCTACATAAATCCAGAGACAGTCTTGCAAAAGAACACTTGCCCTCCACGTCGGATGATGCGTTGCAGATCCCGGTAGTTGGCTGGCTACCCAAAGTTGGAGAACTGGTTCGAGAGAAGATCGACAACAAGAAAGAATTTGGTCCTTCCTATCGAGCACTGGTCCCCGTTCTTGGAGTGAAGGGCACAAGAACAGTCATTTTACCACCACTTCCAGGTCGTAAGGAAAACAGGTTTATCTCAATTGACAATGTCAAGATACACAGGGTGGCCGATTCTTCATAGTATGACACCGGCAGTCTCCTGTCCTTCGATTGTGAGAAATTCTGTTTTGGCCATTACTGCAGCTGCTGAGCCAGAAGTGGCCCTAGAGATGCCTGTCATTTCCAATCCTATAATGAACACTTTCCCAATTAATAACAATGATGACCTCGATTATTCCTTTCCTGCTGATTTATTGATGCCTGATTTACAAACACGTTTGGCCACAGACTCTAGATTCTCATTTGACTCTGCTTCAGTGACTTCGACAAAACCCTCACGTTGTGCAATTTATGCCTCTTTATTCAAGAAACATTTTTTGGTTCCCCCTTGGACATATATTTGGCTAATGCTTTTTTCAGTATACCTTTTTATGTCATTTGGTTTTGTGTTTTATTTTTTCCGCATCATGGATGGACACTATGTCGAGGAGATAACATGCATTCGGCATCTTAATGGAACTTTGGCCCCCTTATCATCTTCACATTCTGCACACAGACTGAAAAGAGACTTGAACTTTGTTAACATCACAGCATGGCCGGTTCTTGATGGGATTGTGTGGGATGCAGTTAAATTTCAAATTCATGGCCCAACTGAAGTGGTTAATGTCCCAAATGTACTAAGAGTGAACATGGGGGGTGTGGTTAAACAAAACATACGTTCTGATGATTGGAATGTTCAGGCCCTAGAATCATTATTTACTGATTTGAAATATTATGCTGCCTTTGATGCTGAAGATTTATATTTAGAATCTGCTAATTATGGTGACTTATTTTGCTTTCAACATTATGGTAATCATTTCCTGCATAAAACAAGTTCCAGAAGGAGTACTGTAAATTACACACAGTGGGAACATTTCCCAGCACCATTACAAGGCAGCTCCAGTACATTTTTGAAGAAGTACACTTACTTTACCGACTTTAATCAATCAAGTCCTGAGTCCTTTTATTTTAAGATGACACAGAAGCCCATGTCCAAAGTTAGACTTACCGATACTAAATTGTTGTATTCGAAGTCCTTTATAGACAAATTAGCTGTAGAAGGCTATGAGCTATGGAAGGAAACCATTGAACTTAAATCGGTTTGGGGTTCTAAAAGTTGGCAGGTACAAAGCACTGAGGCTTTGCACCGTGCATGTCTCATCCCGAATCACATGTTGTTTTTGAATTCTACTATTTCTCAGACAACGTGCTTTGGATTGGCTACTTCAAAAAAATTAAATACCCCTGCTGTCCCTAATTTGGAAGAATATCCTGGTTGGGAAAATTACACAACATTTTCCATTAGAGAATTGCAGACATTACTAGGTAATGCATCATTTAATGTGTCCAGTTTTGATCCAAAGGGTTGGCTGCTATGGCACAGAAGCTCTGACTCTTGCCAGCATTGCTTTCTGGGTTTAACTGAAAGTTTTTCATGAATCAGGCCTGATCCACGTTTTGATCCTGACCACACTGTTACAACATACTCTGTTGGTAAATTATGTCAAAATTGGTTACAACATTCTACATTAGCTGCTGTTAAATTACATCTATCTAAACTGACTGATGAGGTGGATATTAATGATTTCATTAAAGGCCCGGTAAGTGGTAGATCTAAACGTTGGATTTATGCTGCTTACAATGAAATTTGGAAGCTATCACAGATTGGGGCTGCTAAGCGCCTGAGAGCAATTGATCAAGCAAATTTGGAAAAGGTGCTCGCAGTTGTCGATAACAGTATTAACATGCTTTCTTCCCGCATATACACGTTGAATAACATTGTTTCTTCTGTAGTTGATACTGTAAATGATGAGGTGTCTGTTTTATACCAGGGCCAAAAGGCCAAAATCAACTGCGTTCTGTAATGCAGTTTGCATGGACTCTCAAATCTGGCCGTGTGCCCTGGCATTACATGAAAGAAAGCTGAGACCAATAGTCAGTACAGCTGAAACATGTCGACCTTCACTTACTCTGCCCACATGTAGTTATTATTTCAGACTATTCGGCAGAATTTTAATCTTGACCCGAGCGCCATACTAATTAAAATTGATTTTGGCCCTTGGAGTCAATTTTATTTTCACATTTATCACTCTTATTTTTTGCACTGCACCCCATTAGCACCACCAGTGAAGCCCAGTGGTCCGTATTGACACCATGTTTATCCATCCATCTCTGCACCATGACTAGGTGCACTGCTTGTGAATTGGATTGGTGACATCTCCCATATGACGATACTCCACCACATGGGTGGGCTGATGGGAATTTTTTCAAACAGACTCGGGCTTTCACTTCTAGTGCTTCTAATGGTTTTGGGATACTAGTCCGGTTGCGGCACACTTGCAGGTTTCTGACCAGACCTCTCTTTTGCTTGTTGACAGTTTCTCTTAGGGCACGAGTTGTTCTGGTCGTTAAATATAGCCCTACCTGACCCTCCCTACGTTTATTTTCTGTACTTAGTGCAACTTTTGTTGCGGGTCTTTTTTCAAGTATATTATTCGTTTCCAAGGGTATATCCCTTGTTTATGCTCACCTAGCTTATATTGATTTAAGAGACTCCCTTACTGAGAAGATGGCTGACTTTGCAGGACTAGCGTTTGATGATGAGATGTTAAAGACTGTTTTGGATGACAACCCCTCCCTTTTAGACTCATTACCTGAAACTTCCAGTGTAGTAAAAGATGACTGGCTTACACTGTTGAATTTGAAAAAATCACATACACGCACCTCTATCCATGGAACCATCATGGCACAATACCTGAGAGGCAAATGTGCCCCTACAGGCCTTATTGTCACGAACACACCACGTCTTTTCTTGACCGACAAAGCCTTTCTACGAGACTGGTCCCTCATTGCGTGGCGCTGCACGCGGGACTGGCTGATATTAATAATCAGCACAGCTAAAAGAGCAGCAGATGCAATTCTCGTAGAAATCCAGATACTTGAAGGTCAGATCAAGGCTGCGTGTAGTACACTGTACAAGAAAAGGTTAGACGAGACCAACAAGACAAATAAAGATTACAAAGACAATATTTTGATGAGCAAGATGGATAAGTTTAAGAAAGATTTAGACCGCTTTTCTATGGAGAAAACTTATCCATACACTAGCGACAACTATGTAGCCCCTAGCTTTAATAGCAGAGGCAAACAGTATGGATCCAACTACTCTTCTTCTGGTTCCGACACCTACTCCAGCGACTCAGAGGCACCCAGCACTTCTGGAGCCCCCCAGAGAGGGGTTGGGTCTCAACAACGACCATTTAAGAGGGGCGGTCGACAGAGAGGTGCCATGTACAATCAACACCCAGGTAATTACCAACATCCGGGTCCTTGGTGGCCACCAGGTCCATGGGGCTTTCAGCCACATCCGCCACCAATGAATCCATATACTCCTTTTCCCCAGTTTTTCCCTAACCAGCCTTTTTTAGGGCGTGGCCGAGGCCAGAACAGGGGAAGGAGAAAAGGACCACAAACTGTCCACTGGGAAGCCGAACAGACGTTCCCGAACACTCGGAGCAGGAGAGCAGCACAAGAGAGCAGCAGCTTGGAGACGACAGGAGTCTAGTTGTAAATCTGAGCTCTCGCACTCTCACTCCAGTCGAGCAGTCAGTCTTGGAGAGAGGTCTGGGCTTTGTGCCAACGAACGTTGGAGACCCTTTTCTTCTAAGAACAGAACTTGAGAAGTTCTTTCGCAAAGTGCGCCTCCACTTTTTCTTTAAGGATAGAACAGATGACTCTCAGTCAGGGGAAGACACTGTGAAGAACACAGGACTACGCCCCCCTTCCACTTTCACTCCTTTGAATCATCAAATTCCTTCCCTTGTCACTACCTTTGAGCAGGCGGTCAGACACGATATCACACAGTTGCAAACTAACGACCGCAGTACGTTCCACAACTTTTCAAAACCTGAACAGCAGGCGGTGAAAAATCTCTCACTAGATCCGTCCATCGTTATTAAACCGGCGGACAAAGGGGGAGCCACTGTCGTTATGGATTTGGAACAGTACCGGCAGGAATGTCTAAGACAACTGGGCAACGACAAATTCTATCGTCGCCTCACTTCAGATCCCACCCAAAGTCTATTGACTGAAATCAAAAACTTGGTGGACGAAGCGAATATGGAGGGGTGGATCACATCTCAGGAAGCTAGATTTCTTATAACAGAGAAACCGACCATTCCGGGTTTCTACTGTCTCCCTAAAATCCATAAGGCCACAAGACCACCACCAGGACGTCCCATCATTTCAGGGATTGGTTCCATTTTGGAACCTCTCTCCACTTTTGTAGATCATTTTCTTAGACCTTTAGTTAAGAAAATGCCCACGTATCTGGAGGACACGGCTGATGTCCTCAGACTACTTCCAACTATTGAGTACAACATGGAAACTGACCTTATGGTTAGTTTTGATGTGGAATCACTCTACACCTGCATTCCACAACAGGATACGTTGGATACAGTCAGAGGCCTGCTGTCAATGGAAGATCTGGACAGCATAACCCCAGTTAACTTCATTCTATCTCTTGCAGAACTGGCAATGACGCAAAACTATTTCAAGTTTGAAGAACAGCTGTTTCTACAGATCTCCGGGACCTCAATGGGGAGTGTCTTTGCCCCAAGTTTGGCAAATCTTTATGTACATCAAATGGAACAGACTCAAATCCTCGACCATAGCAACCCCTTTTTAGAACATCTGGTGCTATGGAAGAGGTACATCGATGACGTCCTGGTAGTGTGGCGAGGCACGATCCCTGAAGTACAGGCCTTCCACACTTGGCTGAATGGATGTAACCCTCATCTAAAGTTCACGCTGGAGTACAGTCACACGAGACTCCCCTTCCTCGACCTTTCCATCTTTCCTGAAAATGGCAGTCTCTGCAGTGAGTTATTCACTAAGCCGATGGCGAGAAACTCACTCTTGTCATTCGATAGCCATCATCCACGCTCTCTTAGAGAGAACCTCCCGGTGGGCCAGTTCCTCCGGGTCAGGAGGAATTGTTCATCCAGAGAACTTTTCAAGAAACATGCAACCACACTTGCCACTCACCTGGAAGAGCGCCATTACCCTAAACATCTTGTAAATAAAGCATGGAAACGTGCCTCGAACAACAACCGCGAGGCATTGATTGAGAAACGACCATTAAAACCACCAATGGATCGCCTGACGTTTGTCAGCACGTTCAGTACCATGTCTAACTCTGTCCAGAAAATGGTTCGTAAACACTGGACGATTTTGAACAGCACTGGGGCCAACCTCCCACTACCTTTGTTCTCATTTAAAAGGGCACCCAGTCTCCGAGACACTCTTGTCCACACCAGACCCAGAACTACCAAGACTGACTGCACAACAACCCTATGGGATCTTCCCCCAGTCTCTGGTCACCACCCCTGTGGGTCATGTAGTGTCTGTCCACAGACTGAGAAAACCACCACAGTTGATATAGGGACTGGTAGATCATGGCTGCTCAAGAAGCACACCAATTGCAACACGGACAACGCCATCTATATGATAATGTGTCCCTGCTCCCTCAGGTATGTTGGCTATACCACCCGTAAGATTAAAATAAGAATAGGGGAGCATAAAAGTACTATCAGGTGTCGCAAACAGGCCACGAAATTGACCAATCACTTTCTGGAGAAAGGACACACTGCTGAAGAAATGAGATGGGTCATTCTTGAAAGGCCATTCATTCCGTCACACATCAGCGACACAGCCAAATTCCTTTTCAGGAAGGAGCAGAAATGGATTTTTCTTTTGAAAAGCCATATACAAGGTCTGAATGATGACATACCGTGGACATCACTGTAAATCCAACTAGTCCATTGTCTTTCGGCATCTGTTTTCTACAGTTTATCGATTCTGGGGTTATTGATGATGTCATCTTAGACCATATGTAGTTAATTTAAGCCTCACATTACGTCATACATGTAGATTGCTCCTTCTCTATACACTCTTGTTAATATAAAATAATTTTTTACCATCAGGTGTATGTACACATCAACTCAACACACCAACTCATTATGGCCCAATTTTTTGTACTGCATTTATACATATTATGGCCCTGTTGCACATATGTCCTGGTCCCCTATTGCACGAGGGATTGTATATACATAACATCTTTTTACGTCTCAGTGCCTTTTAATGATAGTCTACTGTGTAGACGCCTGTGTCCCTCTTTGGTAATAGACATCAGCGCAGCGCTCGCATTTGGCTGAGTCTCAACATCAGCGCATGCGTGGTAGTGTTCTGCACATGCCCTGCTCTGAAACGCATGGTTCCGAGCTCGCGCATGCGTGTTTCAATCATAACACATTGCGCATGCGCGAACAAGGTTCGCTTTTCCACGCTCCGCACTATCGGATAGCCTAGCGCATGCGCTATCGAGCGCAGGCATCCGATTTCTTAAGCGGACGCGTCCGAGAACGCCTACAGCTGTAGTCAGTTACTCAATTAACGAGGGTATTTATACACAAGCTGGCAAAGCGTCGGTACCTCCGTTCCCTCTCGGACGCCTGCATCGAGGTACCGACGGACAGGTAGGGTAAAAGGTCTTCCCCTTGTCAACTGAGTAGGGCGAGCCACTGCATTACTAGCCCTTCTTTTCCTAGGTCTTTTGTGATTTGTACAGCATTTAGTCACTGAAAGGCTTTGGTAGTTGCTCCCTGTTGTATGCTTATTGTGTGATACAGCTCTCTATGGCTATTTGGTAACAATTTATAGTCATTCTATTGCTAGGAACAGCCCTCCAAGTATGGGCTAACTACCCCCCTGCAGAGTCCCCCAGCCTATTTTCTTACATGGGGTTGAGTCTCTTTTTCTGTAAAGCTAGGTTTTGTTAAGCCCAATCTTGATATGGCAGCAATCATGGTTGTTAGTCCCTTTGCTATTTCTCAAAGGCACTTTCTCTGTCCATTTCCCTCCTTAACTAGAGCGGGGCCTCCCTTCTTCCCGAGAGGGTTCCGGGTGAGGTGAGGCGTACTCCCACACAATGCTGGGTAAGTTACTACAGACACTCTTGTTGATGTGATTTTAAATACACCAGTTTAAATATAGTTCAGCGGAGAGAAAGTGTCTCCATCGCTCTGCTTGTGTGCTTTGTATCCTGTACTTGTTTTTCCTAAAATCCGGTTTGCACTAGATAGTTTTTGATTCACGTCTGTGTCTCTTCTTTAGGAGATACACAAAGTTCTGGACTACCTACAGTATTCATCTGGGCCCAGAGGAACTGGTAGGATTTATCCAATGTATATTAGCGTGCATCACTGAACCTTTGATTTCTTGATTGGCAGTCGCAGTTTCCCTAATGGTCCTGAAGAAAGCTGAGACCAATAGTCAGTACAGCTGAAACATGTCGACCTTCACTTACTCTGCCCACATGTAGTTATTATTTCAGACTATTCGGCAGAATTTTAATCTTGACCCGAGCGCCATACTAATTAAAATTGATTTTGGCCCTTGGAGTCAATTTTATTTTCACATTTATCACTCTTATTTTTTGCACTGCACCCCATTAGCACCACCAGTGAAGCCCAGTGGTCCGTATTGACACCATGTTTATCCATCCATCTCTGCACCATGACTAGGTGCACTGCTTGTGAATTGGATTGGTGACATCTCCCATATGACGATACTCCACCACATGGGTGGGCTGATGGGAATTTTTTCAAACAGACTCGGGCTTTCACTTCTAGTGCTTCTAATGGTTTTGGGATACTAGTCCGGTTGCGGCACACTTGCAGGTTTCTGACCAGACCTCTCTTTTGCTTGTTGACAATTACATGAACGTTTCCTCCCTCTTAGCCCCATTTAATTTGACTGACAAACAACGCATGCTTTCAATGCGAGATGCATAATTTTCCATGTTTATCTGAAAGGGGAAGAATGCACAGATTCCCCTGACCATTCATTAATATGCAGACACATTCAATTGCATGGTTCCTGCAACCAGGAACGGCCTTACCTGGCCTGTGTTTTGAAAGGGACTCATGTACCCGCAATAGTTCCCACGTTTACACTTTTGGCAAATGGTAGTTATTTGCTGTTGAATAACGAGGAGTGTTGTGGTCGTATTGTCGGTATCGCTTATGTGGTAACTGTATCTGAACGTGTTGTGTGCTGCAAAAATGTAATGCATCCCCCTACGCATGGGAATTCAGATGTTTCCATCTGGCCGCGCATCCCAACCTTGAAAGCAGAGTTCAATGGTATGGCTAGAATAAGAGCCCTTTTGTCTCAGAAAGAGGTGGCCCTGAGTTCGGCCCGAGAAACATTCGTCCTTCACATAGCTAACACATGCACAGAAGTGCAAGCGCTTTTAAATACGGATTTACCGTTACATTTCAGCGAGTTGGTTCATCAAATCTTTAATGCCTCCTCCCTTCCGGCCTGGCTCACTTTTTAAAATTAGTTTGCAGCGGTCTCGTGACTTCATTTGAAAAAATATTTGGGGTCATCCCTGCCTTTTTTCATTTTATTTTTTCAAGTTTGTTCGAAGGTTTTCCTGTCTTGCTGGCTTTAGCTACGGGCGTTTTGGTGATATTTTGCTTTATTACAAATGGATGTCCATCCTGCATTAGGAGCAGAAGAGCCCCTCCTGACACTGTTGCGCAACCGGATGCTTGATTACTATGGCACCCTGCCGCTTGCGACTTTAAGCACGGCGTTTGGATTATCGTTTCGATTTTTCCTATTTCACATGTGTCCAGCGTGTGTTTCATTGTCTGAGCTGCGATTTCCACTGGGCCCTTGATTTGTGTCTCTGCTTGACGGTTTCTCCTGACGTCGACTTTAATCATCTGATGAGCCCCGTAGTTGCTCACGAGTTGGTTTGTTCTGGCTAAAGGATTATGGCCTTGGCAGCGATGCATGGACTAATGGGTCGTTGGGATGTGATCGCAGCAGCGCATGAGTTCTTGGCAAGAAGCTTTCTTGAGAACCCACTGAGTTGTCCTCTGATGTTAATAGAGGATCCAGTGACGGAGCAGCACGTATGTTCCTTCCCACTACTTAATTGGATGGCTGAACTGTTTTCGGATGATGACAGTGATTTCATATTGGAGGCTGTGGCTGCATATTTTGCATATTCGATTTTATCGTGAGATGCCATGGAGTTTATTTTACTTATTTTGGCACGTGCTTTTTATATTTTTGGACAGTGCCCTTTTTTATGTGTGAAATTTTTTTTATATACGCCCCAGACCAATTGACTTATATTTTCAAAGGTTGGAACAATTACGCTTGGCCACTGTAGGCCGTCATATATACGTTTGGAGAATAGATTAACGCATTATTATTGAACTCTGTTTTCAGGTTAAACCCCTTCCAGGTTCTGCCTTTACATGATTTTTGACAGTGCTCTGATCATTGGGGGGTGTCATATAGCTACTTCTTTTCTACATACTGTGTTAAGTTAGCATGAGTTTATTAAATGTTTGCACGCCGTTTTCATTCTTGCTTCACTTTTGCACACAACACATAATTGTTGTTTTAGCTTTCAACTTAGAAGAGCTTCGGGATTTACTAGAGAAATAATATGTTATTGCTTTGATATCAGTTTTGTTCTGCACTCTGTCTGCACAGCGAGTGCTGAAGGCTACACGGATAACTTAACCCAGTGTTGTTGTAAGGTCTGATCTTCGCACCCCTATAGACATAACACACATGCTGCTGCCAAAATCTGGCTCTAGGCGAGTTTTATATTGTTGTGCTGAACGCACAAAAACACACTTGATATGCTTTGCATGCAGAGAGCTGGTGGAAGGGGATGTGATCGTCCTGCCACTGAGATTTTTAGGTATGAGCCCGCCCTGTTAAAACCCAAATGAGTGACAAAACAAACAGTAGGGGAGGGCTAGAGGGACGTTTAAAGACCAATGCCTAAGTGTTGTCCCCCAAAGGACTAATTTATACACGAAAAACTTAGGGGTCTAAGAGCTAAACCAGAAGAGTGTTTGCTAATGTAAAACCTATGTCTAATTAGTACTATAGGAATACAAAGTGTAACAGACCAAATCGCCAATAAATGAAACACCTGTAACCGTGTGTCACCCCAGTTGTTTTGGATTCCCATCAAAGTCTTACAAGATCAATATTATCATTTGGTAATCCCTGGCGGGTATTGTGTCTCCTGACCATTGAGATCACATGCATACCCTCTCGGATGGTTCGGGGTAGCGACCACAATCACACAGGTATCACAAATGCTGTTGATTCAGTGGGAAAAGTGCAGTGCAAAAAGAAAAAGTGGTGATTTAAAATAGGATAGGGAACTAACAGAAAAACTTTTAATAGGCGTTGGCCCTTTCCTGATTAAAAACAAGAACAGACTGGCAAAATTATCGCATTGATAACAAATATCTGCGAGGAGACCAACATGTTTCAGCCTCTGAGGGAGATACCTCAGGCTTTCTTCAGGGTCTCTGTTCTAAGGTGTGCTACTGCCTGTATAAGTGTATAAATGAGTGTGAAAAATTATACAAAAAAACACACAAGTGAAAAGAGCCAGAAATGGATATAGTGTTCCTTCTTCTGTGCGAACTCCTCTTCGGAAGCAGGTACTTGGTTACTGTAGTCGGGGGACAAACATACAAGTGAAACACTTCCAGCAACTCTGGTCTGAATATTACAGTGCAAGAAGTCAAGAACTGTGTCATCCTACGATACTCACCCAGTGCTTCCGGGGAGTGGACCTCACCTCTTCCTGGACCTGGCTCAGGATATGTGAGACCCCGCTCTACGGGAACAGAAACCGACCTCATGATTATGAATACGGAGGGATCAGGGATAGATCTACTCTCGTACACACTACAGGAAGTCAAACATGTTCTGAACGTAGAGTATACTGTCATACACCAAGAAGCGCTCCCGTGTCCGTGCCCCTCGTCGCACCCACCCAACATAAGTCAAAGGTCTCTGGAATTGTTGACAAGACTAGAGGTGTTATTCAGATCAGTGTCAAACGTGGCCCGCCAAGAGTGCTAGCGGAGCTATCGTCTTACCTGTCCGTCGTTGTCTCGAGCTGTGACTGAGTCAGGGGGAGGCTCAGAACAGTGTACGTCATTCTTACTTGAATGGTTTGGAAAGAAGTTCCCAACCAATCAGCAAGAGACACAACGACGTAACCTCATACTGAGGCTCGAACTACTCGATGACGTCATACTCAACACTCGGGTAGTTCTAATGGTATACAGAGGACCCCGTAATTATTCAGTGGCTGGTCAAGATTGCCTGACGGGGAGTTTATGAAAGACTGAACCAAGGGATGTCGTCATTCAGTCCGTGTTGATCAGTACCCAATTTGTACACCCATCTTTGTTCTTTGCGAAACAGGAAATTAGACACATCGCTTACATGGGCAGGAATGTGTGGTTTTTCAAGAACATGCCATTTGAAGTCATTTTCACTATGATTGTGCTCAATGAAGTGTTTTGTAAGTTTAGAGATGTCCTTTTTGCAACGGAAAGTGCTTTTATGTTCCTGCATTCTCACTCTAACCTTTCTAGTGGTCATGCCAACATACCGTTCGTTACAGATGCAGGTGAGGAGATAAATCAGGTTGTTACTGTTGCAATTTGAGAATTGTCTCAGCTCCCAAGGTCGATCTGTCCCGATATCCACACTCGTGATCTTAGATGTGAGTGGGCAAACAGAGCAATTGCCACAGGGGTGGTGACCTGTTACAGGCGGCAGGTCCCAGAGGGTGCCCACTTCTCTCTTAGCAGTGGCTTTGGGACGGGTGTGCACCAGGCGATCCCTCAAGTTTCTTGAGCGTTTGAACGCAAACAGTGGGAATTCGAGTTTGTCTTTCCCGCTGTTTAGAATGCGCCAATGTTTCTTGATAACTTTCTGAACCTTATTAGACTTGGTGTTATATGTGCTCACAAGAGTAAGTCGTTCAGTCGGTGGTTTAGCAGGTTTAGGTTCAAGTAGAGCAGCCCGGTGGTTATTAGCTGCTCTTTTGCATGAGCGATTCACCAGTCTTTTGGGGTAATGTCTTGACAGAAGTTGTTTAGACAGTTCGCAGGCATGTCGTTCAGAGCTTTCTGCAGTGGAACAATTCCTACAAACTCGTAGGAACTGGCCAAATGGGAGATTGTCCCTTAGGGACTTGGGATGCTGACTCTCATATAGTAGGAGTGAATTCCGTGCCATTGGTTTGCGGTAGAGTTCACTCTGTAGGCCGGTCGCTGTGCAATAAATAGAGAGATCCAGAAAGGCTACCCGTTCTTTGCTTATTTCAATAGTAAACCGGAGGTAGTCATTTTGGTTGTTAAGCCATTCATGGAATTGTAATACAGATTCCTTAGACCCTCTCCACACTACCAAGACATCGTCTATGTATCTCTTCCACCAGATAATAGACGCGAAATGTGGGTTGCTCACATGTAGTACAGTAGTTTGTTCAAATTTGTGAACATACAGGTTTGCCAGGGACGGGGCAAAAATACTTCCCATGCTGGTTCCTGAGATTTGATGGTATATTTGATCTTCATACATGAAAAAGTTTTCTTTCATTGCTATAGTAGCAAGAGCCATGATGAAGGGTACAGGAGTAATGGAGTCAAGCTGTGATTCCTCTAGGATGGTCCGGATGGTGTCTAGAGTAGCATCCTGGGGGATAGAGGTGTATAGTGACTCAATATCCAGCGAGACAAGATAGTCTGTCTCTTGGCGAAAATCAATGTCAGGGATTACCCTCAGGACATCAGTGGTGTCCTTAAGATATGTGGGCATGGTGTGCACTAGAGGTTTAAGGAAATGATCCGCAAATGCTGATAAGGGCTCTAGTAAGGACCCCTGCCCTGAAATGATCGGTCTGCCAGGAGGAGGTCTTTGCGGTTTGTGTACTTTGGGCAGGGTATAAAAGTACGGCATCGTGGGATTTTTAGCCTGTAAGAACTGTGCTTCTAGGGTAGTTACCCAACCCTCAGCCAATGCTTCCTCCACTAGAATCTTGATTTGATTCATCAGCCCCGGAGTGGGGTCGCTGGTCAGTGGCAGATAGGCTGTGCGAATGCTCAATTGACGGGAGCATTCCATTCTGTATGTTTCCACATCCTGGACCACAATGGAACCCCCTTTATCGGCGGGCTTCACGACTATGGTGTCATCTTGGCATAGTGTGTTCAGTGCTTTTCTCTCAGCTGTTGATAAGTTGTTGTAACCTGAACGGGTCGAGTATTGAATTTGGTCAATATCATTTTTCACGGCCTTATCAAATCGAGCTAGCTCAGTTTTTTCGGAAACTTAGGCTCCACTACTTTTTCAAACAGAAAAACAGTGATGACACTCGTCTCGAACATGACAACAACACAGGTCTCAGGAACAAGTCCTCCTTCCTTCCTCCCACTCATGCCATACCCCCCCAGCTTCTTGCCTTTGAGATGGCCGTGAAAAATGATATTGACCAAATTCAATACTCGACCCGTTCAGGTTACAACAACTTATCAACAGCTGAGAGAAAAGCACTGAACACACTATGCCAAGATGACACCATAGTCGTGAAGCCCGCCGATAAAGGGGGTTCCATTGTGGTCCAGGATGTGGAAACATACAGAATGGAATGCTCCCGTCAATTGAGCATTCGCACAGCCTATCTGCCACTGATCAGCGACCCCACTCCGGGGCTGATGAATCAAATCAAGATTCTAGTGGAGGAAGCATTGGCTGAGGGTTGGGTAACTACCCTAGAAGCACAGTTCTTACAGGCTAAAAATCCCACGATGCTGTACTTTTATACCCTGCCCAAAGTACACAAACCGCAAAGACCTCCTCCTGGCAGACCGATCATTTCAGGGCAGGGGTCCTTACTAGAGCCCTTATCAGCATTTGCGGATCATTTCCTTAAACCTCTAGTGCACACCATGCCCACATATCTTAAGGACACCACTGATGTCCTGAGGGTAATCCCTGACATTGATTTTCGCCAAGAGACAGACTATCTTGTCTCGCTGGATATTGAGTCACTATACACCTCTATCCCCCAGGATGCTACTCTAGACACCATCCGGACCATCCTAGAGGAATCACAGCTTGACTCCATTACGCCTGTACCCTTCATCATGGCTCTTGCTACTATAGCAATGAAAGAAAACTTTTTCATGTATGAAGATCAAATATACCATCAAATCTCAGGAACCAGCATGGGAAGTATTTTTGCCCCGTCCCTGGCGAACCTGTATGTTCACAAATTTGAACAAACTACTGTACTACATGTGAGCAACCCACATTTCGCGTCTATTATCTGGTGGAAGAGATACATAGACGATGTCTTGGTAGTGTGGAGAGGGTCTAAGGAATCTGTATTACAATTCCATGAATGGCTTAACAACCAAAATGACTACCTCCGGTTTACTATTGAAATAAGCAAAGAACGGGTAGCCTTTCTGGATCTCTCTATTTATTGCACAGCGACCGGCCTACAGAGTGAACTCTACCGCAAACCAATGGCACGGAATTCACTCCTACTATATGAGAGTCAGCATCCCAAGTCCCTAAGGGACAATCTCCCATTTGGCCAGTTCCTACGAGTTCGTAGGAATTGTTCCACTGCAGAAAGCTTTGAACGACATGCCTGCGAACTGTCTAAACAACTTCTGTCAAGACATTACCCCAAAAGACTGGTGAATCGCTCATGCAAAAGAGCAGCTAATAACCACCGGGCTGCTCTACTTGAACCTAAACCTGCTAAACCACCGACTGAACGACTTACTCTTGTGAGCACATATAACACCAAGTCTAATAAGGTTCAGAAAGTTATCAAGAAACATTGGCGCATTCTAAACAGCGGGAAAGACAAACTCGAATTCCCACTGTTTGCGTTCAAACGCTCAAGAAACTTGAGGGATCGCCTGGTGCACACCCGTCCCAAAGCCACTGCTAAGAGAGAAGTGGGCACCCTCTGGGACCTGCCGCCTGTAACAGGTCACCACCCCTGTGGCAATTGCTCTGTTTGCCCACTCACATCTAAGATCACGAGTGTGGATATCGGGACAGATCGACCTTGGGAGCTGAGACAATTCTCAAATTGCAACAGTAACAACCTGATTTATCTCCTCACCTGCATCTGTAACGAACGGTATGTTGGCATGACCACTAGAAAGGTTAGAGTGAGAATGCAGGAACATAAAAGCACTTTCCGTTGCAAAAAGGACATCTCTAAACTTACAAAACATTTCATTGAGCACAATAATAGTGAAAATGACTTCAAATGGCATGTTCTTGAAAAACCACACATTCCTGCCCATGTAAGCGATGTGTCTAATTTCCTGTTTCGCAAAGAACAAAGATGGGTGTACAAATTGGGTACTGATCAACACGGACTGAATGACGACATCCCTTGGTTCAGTCTTTCATAAACTCCCCGTCAGGCAATCTTGACCAGCCACTGAATAATTACGGGATCCTCTGTATACCATTAGAACTACCCGAGTGTTGAGTATGACGTCATCGAGTAGTTCGAGCCTCAGTATGAGGTTACGTCGTTGTGTCTCTTGCTGATTGGTTGGGAACTTCTTTCCAAACCATTCAAGTAAGAATGACGTACACTGTTCTGAGCCTCCCCCTGACTCAGTCACAGCTCGAGACAACGACGGACAGGTAAGACGATAGCTCCGCTAGCACTCTTGGCGGGCCACGTTTGACACTGATCTGAATAACACCTCTAGTCTTGTCAACAATTCCAGAGACCTTTGACTTATGTTGGGTGGGTGCGACGAGGGGCACGGACACGGGAGCGCTTCTTGGTGTATGACAGTATACTCTACGTTCAGAACATGTTTGACTTCCTGTAGTGTGTACGAGAGTAGATCTATCCCTGATCCCTCCGTATTCATAATCATGAGGTCGGTTTCTGTTCCCGTAGAGCGGGGTCTCACATATCCTGAGCCAGGTCCAGGAAGAGGTGAGGTCCACTCCCCGGAAGCACTGGGTGAGTATCGTAGGATGACACAGTTCTTGACTTCTTGCACTGTAATATTCAGACCAGAGTTGCTAGAAGTGTTTCACTTGTATGTTTGTCCCCCGACTACAGTAACCAAGTACCTGCTTCCGAAGAGGAGTTCGCACAGAAGAAGGAACACTATATCCTTTTCTGGCTCTTTTCACTTGTGTGTTTTTTTGTATAATTTTTCACACTCATTTATACACTTATACAGGCAGTAGCACACCTTAGAACAGAGACCCTGAAGAAAGCCTGAGGTATCTCCCTCAGAGGCTGAAACATGTTGGTCTCCTCGCAGATATTTGTTATCAATGCGATAATTTTGCCAGTCTGTTCTTGTTTTTAATCAGGAAGGGGCCAACGCCTATTCAAAGTTTTTCTGTTAGTTCCCTATCCTATTTTAAATCACCACTTTTTCTTTTTGCACTGCACTTTTCCCACTGAATCAACAGCATTTGTGATACCTGTGTGATTGTGGTCGCTACCCCGAACCATCCGAGAGGGTATGCATGTGATCTCAATGGTCAGGAGACACAATACCCGCCAGGGATTACCAAATGATAATATTGATCTTGTAAGACTTTGATGGGAATCCAAAACAACTGGGGTGACACATGGTTACAGGTGTTTCATTTATTGGCGATTTGGTCTGTTACACTTTGTATTCCTATAGTACTAATTAGACATAGGTTTTACATTAGCAAACACTCTTCTGGTTTAGCTCTTAGACCCCTAAGTTTTTCGTGTATAAAAAAAACCCCAAATGAGACCTTCATAGATATAAAATACTATGCTAAATAGGGAGGTTGTGAATTAGACATTGTTAATTTCTATTAATTCCAGCATCTTAGTATGCTGTCTCCATTCGCTTTTTATGGACTAATAATTATGCTGATAACTTTATTGATTATAATATGTTTGCTAGTATTATACAAGATACTGCGTTTGAGAACCTTGCATTAGTAAATAAATATTTCAAACATGCACGTGTCCTCTTTTACTCCACGTTCTGGTTTGTGATGATTATATAACGAAAGAGTGTTCATTGGTTCCACGATTCCTGAGGTACTCTAAGTTCATGTTCTGGTCTGTCTAAGCAATGGGAGTTTGTTATGACCAATGAGACACTGTAGCTCGCTCGGTAAGGGGATTTTGGGTACTAAGGTGAGTTTTGGGCCATCCTAATTCACCGAGGTTCCAGGTCTCTATGCACAGTTCTGTAGGAGACCGGAATTCCCGCTACAGGTGGACCAATTTCTGTCAGTACTCGTGTCCCGCGAACTGGCGATGACCTGTTCTTGCGGCGTCGTTGTGGCCCTCGGAAATGTGGCAATGTCGAAGGGACCGAAGTTGGTCTGAATTCCGCGGTCACTTCATCGTCCAGCCAAGCTTCAACCTCCTCTGGGTTAGCGAAGAAGTGCATTTTGTCTTGTGCGATCACTCACAGTCTGGCGGGAAAAAGAAGGGAATACTTAAGATCCAGTTGGCGTAGTCTTTGCTTGACTGCGAGGAAGGAGTGTCGCTGACGCTGAACCTGAATTGTGTAATCTGGAAAGAACATTATTTTGGCATTGTCAATGCGGACATCTCGTAGCTGTCTGGTTTCTCGCAATATGGAGTCGCGATCGCGGTAATTCAATATTCTGAGGAGCATTGGTCGGGGGTTAGATCCCGCAGGCAGTGGTCTCGTCGGTACATTGTGTGCCCGCTCCACGACAAAGTGAGGTGACAATGCTCCGTCTGGCAATAGAGTTTTCAGCCAACTCTCCATATGCGTCACAGGTTCTCTCCCCTCCCATCGTTCCGGCACACCTACTATTCTTACATTATTTCTTCGTGCCTGCCCTTCGGCATCTTCAGCACGATTTTCTAAGAACTCGACCCTGTTGAGAAGGTCTTGCACCTGTGTGTCAGTCTGGGCAACTCAGGTGTAACGTCAGTCACGGTGCCCACCAAGGTGGTGGTGCATTCCGCCAATTTCTTATGGTCTGCGCGCAGGTGCGTGAGATCTACAGCCAGACTGTCTATCTTGGTTTCCAGTGAGGTGCGGGTGAGTTGCATTGACTTCTCCAGTCGCTTCATAGCCGCCAGCATCGTGTCAAGCTTGGTCGCAGTCAGGTCAGGATCAGTTGGTTTTGTGGACTTCTCCATTTTCCCCTTCGTTTGTGCACTACCAGAGCCAGTTCTTGTCCTGTACCCCCCAGACATGGGCGGCGTAGTGCTTAGGGAGCCCACGCCCTGCGTAGTGAGGTCCCACAGTCCGTAGAACTCCGGCTATTGCCAGGGGCGTCGGGGGGGGGGGGGCAGGCACCCGGGTGCAGGGAATTGTAAGGGGATAGCTCTGTTGGGTGAATCAGGCGCGGAGTGCCCTGGCGGTCCGCCACGGATTAGCGGGGGCAATGGATTTCGTATGGGTCTCCTCAAATGCCTCCTATTGTCCTCTGCTCTTACTCAGTGAGGCCTCAGCTCGCGTGTGCAGGGGGGGTCGCCGCGTAGGCTCCACGTGGCTAGCGCCTCCCCTTCTACCCACTCCGGGCAACTCTAGCTCCACGGGCCGCTCCGTTGCTGATGTTTTGCTCCTCGCCCACCAGGTGCAGCAAGTGGGCTCCCAGCTTAGCAGATCTGCTGGGGGGGCCCTCCTCAGGACAGGCAACAGTCGGGTGGAAGGGCCGCCCTCAGCACACCCCCGAATCGCCTCGGCAATCGCCCCGCGAGGCACAGCGTCTCCAATCTGCCGCAATCTCGCCACCACCAGCCCGCGCCTCGGGGCCTTGTCCGGTGACTGAAGCCTCTGCGGGAACGCACGCTGGGTCTCAAAAGTCACTTATCTGCAGCTGCCAGCTTCCCACCGCAGCGCCTTGAGTTTGGGCTGGAATGTAGCAGAGTTATTGCCTGGAGAAGAGGAGCTCGGATCGGAGCTCTACATCAGCGCGTCCGTCTCCATTGCGTGCTAAGCCACGCCTCCCCAGTGCGTCCCACCACATGTCATCCTCCATCCCCCCAGGTCCCTTTCCCAGCCCAATCTTAACTTTTGCATTGGATCTGCACAGTTGTTAACTAGTTTCTTATATGTGAGTGAAATGGCTTTGCGCTCCATAGGATCCAACAACAACCGGTCCTCTAAGGGGAAAGAGTCGGGGAGGGTAAAGGGGGACTCCCTTTGGCAGGGCAGAAGATACTGCACGCCTGTTCTGCAAGTATCTAATTGTCTCGGATTGAGCCAATCAGTATTTCGCCTGAGGTTTTGTGAATGTGGCTAGCCTCTCCTTCATCAAGATATCTCCGATCGCAGAAATCGCAGAAATCCCAATTGTATCCCATTTGTCAAACCCTGAGCATGTGCTGAGGTGACCAAGAATATCGGGTTCCCATAGAGGAGTTGCTTTTGTCAGACGATTATTCCATCCCAACTTTCTGGTGACGCTGTGCCAAATCTCGACCTTCCGTGCCGTGGGCCCCGTTAAGCTAAGTTTGTGAGGATTAGTATATAGCGCTCTGTTATAGCCGCCCCATCCCATTAGCCAATAGTCCGTTCGGAAATTAGGGTCATTGTGAGGGCCAAACACCCATCTATTGATTGCGATCAACTGGGACGCTTGATCAGTTGATGGCTTTTGACCTTCCTCCTGAAGTCTGTGATGTTATTCTGGTGGCCAGGCGTCCCTCCACTAAGTCGGAATACACCTGCCGTTGGCAGAAATTTGTATTATTGTACAGAAAGGTCTGTTGACCCTCTTTCTGCTTCTCTTTCTACTGTACTTTTATTCATTCTGACCCTTGCCCAGCAGGGCTCTGCTTTGGTAACTTTTAAGGGTTATCTTTCTGCTCTGTCTGCTTTTTTACGGATGCCAGACCAACCTTCTCTCTTTAAATCTCCTATTGTAAATAGATTTCTAAAAGGGCTGGTTCACTTGTTTCTACCCACGCCCTTTATTATGTCACAATGGGACCTTAATTTGGTCCTCACGTATTTGATGTGTGCTCCTTTTGAGCCTTTGCACAATTGTCCCCTCCGGCTGTTGACCATCAAAACAGCCTTCTTAGTGGTGATTACATCGGCCCGGAGGGTGAGTGAGTTACCCAGCTCGCCTCCTTATTTTATGTCCTTTCAGGACAAGGTGGTGCTTTGCACCAGGACATCTTTTGTACCAAAGGTTGTGACCCCAAGCCATCTGGGTCAGTCCATCACTTTGTCCACCTTCTTTGCTCCCCCACCTCCTTCTAAGGAAGAGGAGTGTCTCCACTGACTGGATCCAAAAAGAGTGGTGTCGTTCTACCTTGAACGCACAAGAGAGTTCCGGGTGGATGACAACTCTTTGTGGGAGCAAATAAGGAAAAAAGGCAGTGCAGAAAAGAACCATCTCTCGCTGGGTTGTTCTCTGCATTAAAATCTGTTACGCTTTGGTGTCGAAGCAGCCCCCTGAGGGATTAAGATCCCATTCCACCAAGGGAAAGGATGCGACTACGGATTTTGCATGGGGTGTCCCAGTCCAAGACATCTGTCAGGTAGCAACATGGGCATCATTGCACTAGTTCGCGAAACATTATTGCCTTGACGATCAAGTGCGCAGGGACGGCCATTTTGCCCGCTCAGTCCTGCAAGACTTTTTAGTCTAGTCAATGAGTCTGCAACCCACCGCCAGGATGGCATTGCTTGGGTATCTGATTCAAAAGTAAGAAATCTGCAGCTAGATGTCTCTATCAGATGAACAAGTTATTCCTTACAGCCCCACCCATGCCTCTCCGCTTTGCGGACTGATGTAGTAGATCTAGAGTTACTCCCCTTTCAGGGCCCTAATTTTGCACACATTTTTGTCAGTCACTTCGTGGCTTTGTGCTTCAGGCGTGGAAAAACGAAACTGACGCCTGTGCGCCTGGGTGGCACCTATGTAGGCACAGCAACGTCATAACTGACGCTACCGACGTCACCCAAGGTGGAACGCAAGGAGTATTGCTCAGTAAAAGTTTCCGGATCATCCAGCCTGAAGCCTGGGAAATTCAAAGGTAAGGAATCTGCAGCTAGATAGAGTCTCTACCAGATAATGCGTTACCGAAGGTAAGTAACTTGTTCAACATAACATTCTGCACACTTTTTTTTGCCTTAGGATTCCTGCATCTCCCCTTCTAGTCTCCGCTTAATCACTGTGTTCGCTCATACATTTCGGGCTTACCCGCCTTTACTATGATGTTGTGAATGCATGTGAACATCTATGATCTGAGCAGCATTGTTTGTCTTATTTTGGAAAATGATACATTTAAAAAAAACGATATTGCTTCATAGATATCCAGGGAAGAAGAATCTTAAGTGTTTTATGTCAAACAGAAAAACAAGCAAACGAGCACACACTGAAAGTCCAACTCGTTTTGAGCTAATCGATTGTTTCTGTAAAAAATCAATCCAATCCACTGTTGTTATTGTATTCTTCTTTTTACTTCACAATGATAGTCACAGGTATACACATCGAATACACTGCAGCTGACACGTGTTTCGCCCAACCAGACTTTTTTAAGGCTGCAAAGGCATATTACATAGGCATTATACATAATGTTACACTAGTGAGAGGATACCCAAAAGGGTATAGGTCAAAGATCCTCGCCATGTGATATAGCCAATGACATACCAGTAGATTTCGTGAAGGGAACAAGCTCAAGAAAGCTCACAAAATATAAAGAATGTGAATTATTACAAGTAAAAAACCAATGCAGATAAAAAAGTCCACAACGCAGAAAAAGAAAGAAATACTACCCATGTGAGACTGATGGCATCATATTTAGCACACATGTGCATAGTCGGTTTTCGGTATTGCTACATGGATCACCAAACACCACCAGAGAGAGAGAAAATGTGTGAAAAGCTAAGAAGCCGTCCTACCACGAGGACACTGTAACAATTGCTATGAAAAATGGATTAGTCTTACAAACTCCGTATCAATATCAAAATGTATAAAAAACCTTTCAACCAATGTCCCTGTTGAAGACAGTGTAGACTATATTCCAAAATGCAAAAAGAGCAAGTATCCACAATTACATTAGACGTGCAGTTTGTTGCCTAATAAAACAGATTTAACAGATTCAGGGATGACAATCAGACAAGTAAAGCATAACAAAAGTGCTTACCCTCTACTCCTGTCTGTATTCCTTATTGTCAGGAAACCTGATGTTCAGTTGGGACCTTGATAAGTCCACTAAAGACAAAACTAATAAAACAAAGGCACCATAGTAAGACCAATAGCCCAATGAACACAAAGGCAAACCATCTCACAATGGTGGACCATAGGCAATTGCCACAACTTGCCTAGATTTTTGTTAATATTCAAAGCTCCAAAAATGTATCACGAAAATGGACTTACCAACTGAGAACAATAGTATGTGGGGGAATATTCGGACCATCATACCATTAAAACATTGCAAGATCCAAAATATAAAATGCGAGGTATAAATATGTGTGTGACCTTTCTTCAAAACGATGTAAGGACACTAGCAGCAAAAGTACACTGCCCGTGCCCCGTCATGCTAATTACCATTGTCAAATCTACCCAAAAGCAAATGGTGGAATTCCAATAATCTTGCATGAAGATTTATTTGATTTATTCTAGCCACACAGTCCCTAAATGGCCGAAAGTTACAAATACAAAAAAACAAAATAACACGTAAAAGACACACATAAGGCAAAATTGGCCGGTGCCCACACACGTTTGTAATGTCATTAGACATGGATTCCAGTTTGTTACCCCCCGATATTCCAAAAGTATAAGAGAAACATAAAACGGGCAGAGAGGCCACAGCCCACCAGCATGCACAAAGTAATGCAGGAAACATCGTTTGTAATGACACGAGTTGTAATGCGTGCGTTGTAATGAATTTTTTACAAAACAAAATCCATGTCATTACATCGCATAATCCATTACAACGCATTCCCCAAAGTAACGCCCCAGCAGAGTTAGAATAGTAATTGCGTTGTAATGGAATATGCGTTGTAATGACATGTGTTGTAATGGATTTCACGTTGTAAAAAATGTTATGTATTGACAAGCATTGTAATGCTTGCTTTGTAACGGGTCCTATTAAGTAATACACTTGAGGGTCATGAGGCTCCTATTAAATGCTCCCGATGTCTTCACATATCTTGTATCTTTCTCACTGGCACCGTTCTGACATCGTGTAAATTGGTGCAGAACGTCGCCGGCTTTTAAATGCACCACGCAAGGAAAAGGCAATGAAAACCAACAACGAGTCGCATGTGAGCCACAACTTAAGCCTTGCAATGGGCGTCATATTGGAGTGTTCATTTCAACATTCATCATCAAATTACTTTATTCGGTATACAGCAATACCATAAAAGTGCAATACAAATCGATAAAAAACACAAACAGATAAAACCTGGTGCTTAGGAAATTGATACAAAATATTTAACAAGAGTCGGTGACGATTGACGTATATAATAAGGTTAAAAATTATCTAGGGGAGGAGCCGCGCCAGCGACCAAGATGGCCGCTTGAGCCTCGGCTCCGCCGACCGCCACATCCTGACCAGCCATCCGGCACATTATCCTGAACCCATCCCTACCATCGGGTGGGGGACCAGGACCTGAGTCACTAGGTGAAATTCTGGTTCGTTTGGGTGCTTTGGCAACAGATTATTGTTGTCCGAAACTTTGAGGCCTACGGACGTGGAAGCCGGGACCCCGAGTGTGGAGTAGTCCGCAGTGGAGTGTGACAACATCGGCCTCTGGGACCGGAAGTGACCGTTCGGATCCTGGTTTATCGCGGGAGAGCCGTGGCTGGGGTGTCCTGAGTCTACCTAACTTGGTCTAAGGTCGCATTACTGAGGAAGTTGTCAGGACCCGATTGGTGGTGGCAATGGTGTCGAGAGGAGACCCTGAGAAGCCCCAGTTGAAATCGGCGAAGACTACTCGCCAGGTCCAGACCAATAAAATAGACAAGTACGCCCTCTCCGAGGGGTCCCCAGTTGATGCAAAACGACTGGAGTTCGAGATGGCGATTCGGTCGTGGAGGACCCTACAATGAAAGACCTAATGGCAGCAATCACCGGGGTTCAATTATCCTTGGGTAAGATGGACACTAAACTGGACTCGGTGTCGATCGAAGTGGGCCTCATAAGGGCTGACCTGACTAAAACGGCGGAGAAAGTTAAGGGCTTGGAAATTAAGACGCCGAGTCTCTTTGAGGATGTGTCGGAGCTGCAGAAAGAGGTGCGAGATCTTAAGGCGGCCCGGACTCAATTTGATCGAAAGCTCGATGAATATGAAGGATGGGCGTGCCGCAATAACGTCCGTATCCTGGGAGTGCCTGAGAGGTCGGAGGGGTTGACTCCGGACCTCTTTGTCGAGGAACTCGTCCTGGAACATCTCAAGCCTAAGGGCCTCAGTAACTTTTTTACAGTGGAGAGGGCCCAAAGAGTTCCCAGTGGTCGCCCGAAGACGGGGGCGCCTCCTCGCCCCATAATAGCCCGGGTCCTGAACTTTCGGGACCGAGATGCTATCCTGCAAATGGCAAGATCCACGGGCCTGCTGGCCTATGAGAACACTTCGCTGTTGTTTTTCCCGGACTTCACCCAGATGGTACAGAGACAGCGGCAGAACTTTATGTCCATCAAGCGGCGTTTGAGGGACCGAGATATGAAGTACTCGATGATGTTTCCGGCCCTTCTTCAGATTGGACATGACGGGAAGACTTGGTTTTTTGATAATCCTGAGGTTGTCGCGGACTGGCTGGATCGAATCGAGGGCTCGGACTCCGGGGGTCAGGCCCGGACCGATAGTGAAGAACAGTGACTTGTCGCTGTGGCTGTATCGCATTAACATTATTGGTGGCGTAGTAGAACTGGTTGGGGTTGTTTTTTATTCCCCCCCCGGACTATTTTTGCTGGGGCCTTTTTTGTATTTTGTTGTACGTGGGGACAGTGGTTGGTTTGGGGTGGTGGGGGCGGGCGGCCTGTTTTAAGGTCCTCCTCCGTTTTTCTACTTTTAGATACCTCTAGTTAGTTGGGGGTGACAGGCACACTGCGAGTTGGGGATGTGCATTTGCTACATGCAGGGGTGCAGGGAGGGGGATTGGGACTGGGGGGCTCTTGATTGTTGATTTGTTTGTTTTGTGGTACCAGAGTCCGCTATGGGTGACAATGTACTTGGCAACAAGGAGATAGAGGTTAAGGCATTGGTCAGAAGTTGAGCAACCCAGCCTAAAGCCGTACTGAATGTCCGAGATCATATTGTGTTTATCTGCCCAATCCATGAGACGATTAAGAATCGCTCTCCCCATGACTTTCATTGTAACATCAATAAGGGAGAAGGGCCTATAACATTGTGGGTTATCTTTATTGCCCTTTTTAAAAATTGGAATGATTGTCGCAGTGGACCAGGATGAGGGCATACCTGCCTCCACTGCTGTATTAATCACTCTTGATAAAATAGGAGCCCACAAGTCTACCTGGGATAGCAGGAGAGCTGGAGGGATCCCATCCGGGCTCGGGCCTTGTTGCGGGTTAAAACCTCAATTCCCGCTTTTATCTCACCTAGAGAGAATAGGGTTTCAACAACTGTTCGATTTTCTGACCCTACTGGTGGTAATACAAAGCTTGTGCGATCGTGATTGTAAAGACCTTGGAAATGCTCCACCCAGGCCTCTGGCAGGACATGGCAGGACATGACAGACAGGCTTGGATTTATTCTTATCTTGGAAACAGGGTTCGTTAAGTATAAGAGAAACATAAAACGGGCAGAGAGGCCACAGCCCACCAGCATGGACAAAGTAATGCAGGAAACATCGTTTACAACGCACGCATTACAACTCGTGTCATTACAATTAATTTTTTACAAAACAAAATCCATCACAATGCATGTCATTACATCGCATAATCCATTACAACGCATTCCCCAAAGTAACGCCCCAGCAGAGTTAGAATAGTAATTGCGTTGTAATGGATTATGCGTTGTAATGACGTGTTGTAATGGATTTCATGTTGTAAAAAATGTGATGTATTGACAAGCATTGTAATGCTTGCGTTGTAACGGGTCCTATTAAGTAATACACTTGAGGGTCATGAGGCTCCTATTGAATGCTTGAAGGTCATGAGGCTCCTATTAAATGCTCCCGATGTCTTCACATATCTCGTATCTTTCTCACTGGCACCGTTCTAACATCGTGTAAATTGGTGCGGAACGTCGCCGGCTTTTAAATGCACCACGCAAGGAAAAGGCAATGAAAACCAACAACGGGTCGCATGTGAGCCACAACTTAAGCCCTGCAGTGGCCGTCATATTGGAGTGTTCATTTCAACATGCATCGCGGCTGAAGACCAGTCCATGGCCCCCAAAATATAATTCGCAGATCTTTATGGCCATACAATGTGTGACATTGTCAAAAATAGTAACAATGGCATATAGCAACCAATTTGATCAGGCTGACATTTGAATTAGTCAATCAGTGATATGTTGTGCGGCCTATTTTGATTCTACCCACCTATAAAAACTCCAAAAATGCATATATGGAAATCCACCTATTCCGTGTGCATAAACATAAAAGACGATTTGGAAATGCTGAAGTAATGTGGACCGTGGACGCCATGACACTGTACCGATAATACAAATGGTCATAAGTCAATGCTCATAGTCCGCAAACACGAGAATACTCATTGTAGCTCTCAAATCATGTATTCATGCATGGGCTCAAAGTCAAATGTAATATACTACTCAGACTGACACACTCACGTTATGTGTACTATGCCATAAACGTACTAAAAGCAGAAGATTGCAGAGTGTTCCACAGATGCCTCGTACAAGCAACACAAGACACGTCTAGGACACATGTTCAATATCTGCATGTATAAGGTTCAAAGTGGAGACATGCCGCAGATATTAGCGAATAAAAATTGCAATGTCGTTACTATTGCAAATGTAGTACCAGAAAATAGAGGAGACATAATGGGTAAAGGTGGAAGTTCACATTACACAAAAGTACTGTAATTAATTGACCATTTTACAAACTGTATGGCAAAAAGACATCAGTCTTGTGCTCACATGTTCATAAACATGCTTAAACATAAGCTTAAAGAAAAACATACATTTCCTTTTCCACATTTAACCCCTGTTCCACCACATGTAACTTAACAAACCAATGTCTTTCACGCTGCCTCAATCTAAGTGTTATATCCCCTACTCTAGGAAGCGGCTTAACTTGTTCAATACCATAGAAGCTGATATTTAACATTTCATTTCCCTGATGTTACTCATGAAAATGCTGAGCAATAGGATAGTTCAGAGTGTTGATATGTATTGCTCTGACATGTTCTTGGATTCTCTCTTTGAGAGGCCCGACTGAGCTCCCCACATACATCGAGTCACAAATGCATTTAATTCAATAAATCAGAAATTTGGTGTTGCAGTTTATAAAGTAACAGATCTTAAATTCTTGACCTGTGTTGTACTTGAAACTAGTGATCTTATCGGTTGCAAAGCAACACACACAACATGATCCACATGTATAAAACCCCATAGGAGGTGCAGGTAACCAAGACTCCCTCCTGGGGGCTGGTAAAAAGCATGGACACAAATGCTGCCTTAATGTTTTCTTTCTGCCATATGTCAACAATGGTTTGCTGCCAATGACCTCTTTCAGTGCTTTGTCCTGAGCAAGTAAGTGCCAGTGGCGCCTAATAATCTTGCATACCTCGGTACTCAGGGCATAGTTGGGAGTGATCAGCGCAAACTTCCTCCAAGTCTTAGTCTTATTCTTTAGTAGGGACACTCGGCTGACTTTTTTTGACTCTGAGCTATGTCTGTGTCAGTGTCTCATGTCTGTAACCCCTATCTAAGAATCGATTTTCAACCTTGTCCAGTTCCTGATCCAAGACCCTCTCTTCGCCACAGTTCTTTTTGATTCTGAGCATCTTCCCGTAGGGGATTGCCTTAATCTGTGAAAGAGGATGGGCACTGGTTGCATGCAGGAGTGCATTGCAGGCTGTGGGCTTCCTATGGGACAATGTCACAAGCTTGTTGTTACGCACCTGTATACTTATGTCTAAGTAATTGATTTTGGATGCACTCTGTTCTTTGGTGAAAGTGATGTTAAATGTGTTGTTATTGAGGTACTGGAAGAAAGTTTCCAGCGCCTCTGTGTCAGATCACCATAGAATAACATCATCAATATATTGCGCCCAAGAGAGGATATTCCCTAGCCATTCTGAGGCGTTCTCTCTCCAAATATGCTTGAATTCAAACCGACTCAGGTAGAGACTGGCATATGTAAGTGAAAATTTCGCCCCCATAGCCACACCCTGAATTTGACGGAACCACTTACCATCGTGCGTGAGAAGGTTGTTTTCAAGAACCAGTAGGATGATCTCTAATACCATGTTAGTATGTTCAAATAGTTCTGCAGGACGAGAGTCCAAGAAATGTTGTGCTGCCCTCATACCTAACATAGTTGGAATACATGTATAGAGACAACAGGCATCTAGTGTCACAAGTAGATGTCCTGCTAACCATTCCACACCAGCTAGTTTGCTTAACAGGTCACGAGTATCCTGTAGAATAAATAAGCTAAATCTCCACACAAGACTATTGGAATTCCACGTATTTGCTTTTGGGTAGAGGTGACAATGGTAATTAGCATGACAGGGCACAGGCAGGGTCATTTTGCTGCTAGTGTCCTTACAACGTTTTGATGAAATGTCAAACACATATTCATACCTCCTCTTTTTAGGTCTCGCCTAGCTATTGCTGTTAAGCAATCACTATGGCGAGAGATATAGAGGTGCACCAGGAAAGATTACCAAGAGGGCTATGGCAGGCGGAATACACACAGTGCATGTGCTCCGTGCGCGTGCTTGCCATTTGCTCCCCGAGCCTCGGGATCAGACTTCAAAGGAATGCCTCACGCTCCCCAGCCCCTTCCCGCCACACCAGCCACGCCATAAACCACCATTTGTCTGTGCCTCGCATCATCGCATCAGACCCGCCACAGCAATGCTGAGAGCTTCAGACTTCAAAGGAATGCTCTCCCCCGCCCCCCTCTGCGCAATGCCAGAGCTTGTACTTCGAGAGGCATGACATTTCCCACCACCACTTAACGCGCTCCGCAGAATCAGCCCTCCTCCCAGCGCTGCCTGTCCTTCAAAAGCAGCTTGTTTTCCATTGCTGACAGTTTACAGCATGGGCTGTCTACACTCATAGTGACGGTCAGCTTTCCTGAATTTCATGGGTCAGTGCAGCCCGGCCTACTGTTTAGACGGCTCCGTAAATAAGATACTGCCATTGAATAAATATATTAATAAAAAATAAAAAAAAATAAAGTTTTAAAGAAAGGTGCTTTAATGTTTCATGTGTAGGGAGTTTCTCATGTATGAGCATGAGAAACCCCTTCCCCCAAGCTCCTTTAATGTGACGCTCCTCGTTCAGCAAGAATTTAGCAGACTTTCATTTCTTGTCACCCATGGAAATACCGCACCCCACCAGGCCCATATGCTGGCTCTGTACTCTTCTCGTGCCGCATTAACATTCATTCTATTATGTAAACAGGCAGACACAAAGAGAGTTGCACGAACATAACTGCTAAGGTTGCACCACAAGTTATGTGCAGGCCTTTAATACTTCGTTAGTAGTCTTTCTTTTTAGCATGCCGCATTAACACACATTGTCTTACATGGAGAGGCACACACACAAAGTTACATAAGCTTAACCGCGCATATGCACATATGCACAGCATCACTCAGGGCCTAGAATGCATCATTCAGTGCCACCACCACAGCGTCACTCAGCGCCACCACAGCGTAACTCACGCACCCGCGTAGCTAGGGGGGGGCGAGGGGGGCAGTCCGCCCCAGGCGGCACTATTTTGGAGGCGGCGGCCAGTGGCGGCGGCCTTTATAATTTATTTGAGGACACTCACTGACATTACAGTATGAGTCAATCCCCAAATAAATTATAAATGCCGCCGCCACTTGGGCCCGCGCGCCGCCTCCCGCGTGAAGAGCAAGCGCACCTGATTGGATTTGAAAGCATGGGGCCTCATTTATGAAAGCCTTGCGCCACCGGTGCGTCACTTTTTCCCATGTTAAAAGTGACGCACCGGCGGCGCAAGGCCTTCATAAATAAGGCCCATGCTGCCTGCAGTGCAGCATGCGCGAGTACCCTGTTGTGGCTGTTGTGGGTCTAGTCCAAGGGCCGTAAATCTTGATGCGCTTTCACGCGCTACTAATGATGGCCCTGTGGCCATAAAGTTTGGTTGCCCTTGCGTGCAGCATTACGCTGAAAAGTAGCGCGGCCGTGACGACACGCGCTCCACCACACGCGCTCGCCTTTTTTCCGGCACAGGCAGCACAAGGAATTTGCTGCAGGCATCGGGATGATTGTCTGATCACGGCGGTTCGAGTCAGGTGATTTAATGAGTCAAGAGTTGTTTCAGGTGAGCCGTGACATGACATGGAAGCCACGTCATGGAAGTGACACCAGAGTGAATGCTGAGTGAATGAGTGTGTTGGGTTGAATGTATGTTAGAATGAGAACATTGGTTATGAGGGGAGTCGACTTATGCTTGTAGTTGGTATAATTTGATTTCATTGAAACGAAACAAGCGTGTTATTGATTTGGAAACAATGATTATGTCACAATAATTGCTGAATCATATATGTAGACTGTTCCAAGAAATAAACTGTTTATTTATTTTTTCACAGGCAGCACTCCCGATCATAGTCATTCACTCCAAAATTAGGGGACGTTCACTTGTCAGTTTTAATGTAAGCAGGTAATTTTGAGTTATTAGATCTCCCCCTTAGTGAGTTGCAACATTAGTTAACAGTGTTAGTTAATTATGACCAAGAAATAATTTAATACAAAAGTTAAAACAAAGTAATCGTCATTGGAGCAAAAGACTTACATTCTCATTGCCGGCACATAAACAAAAAACTCCGGAGGTGTCTAAGAGCTATCAGGGCTTTAAGTGGGATGAAAAAACTGGGGGGAGGGGGGTCTCTCAAAGGGGCGTAGCTTAAAACTCCTAAGGCTTAAAACACCTAAGCTAAAAATCTGTGTTTAGCATAGTGTGCCGCCCGACTAGTATTTTGCTGTGTCTGTCATTGTATCCAGATATATGATATAACAAGTAACATCATACCTAAAAGTCAGGACTATTGGCATTGTCAATGATTGTTAGTTGCATAAGATAAATAAGCAGCAAATATGGCTTGTATATAATATTGTAAAATCTTACACTTAAAGCCCTGGTGACAGCACCAAAAATTGCTCCTCCTAAGTTTCAAAAAGAGAAGGGAAATCCAGAGAGAAATCAACTCTCTCGAAAGTAATTTCCCTTCCCCTACAATGCTCACCTGGCATGACGTCATGTCGTAACTTCTCCACTAGTGAGAAGTAAGCGCTTTTGCCAGGGCACAAACCAGAGCCCGATAGAGACCCATTTTGAGGCCCCCTTTAAAAAACTACTGGTGCTCAGCACCGGTGAGACCCGGCCTACTTAAAGCCCTGAGAACTATCAATATTTACAAATTACAATAACCAATACCTTTCCTTAGTCCTCTCATGCCCAATGTCACTTAGCTAAGGAAAATTATGTTGGGCGTGGTATTTTTCAGTTTATTAAAACTTTATAAATAGAGACTTTTATTTCTTTTAAAGGTGCTCTCACAAAAAATACTGTCTTTTGTGCTCTACACAAGTGAAAATCAAATTCCTAATTTCTTAGCCAAATCAGAAAAAGTGGTATTCCACCTCTGGAAATGATTTCTGACCTTAAAAAAACAACGCTGATCAAGGCTATTTAATATTAAATAAGTTTCCTCTGAATAAGATATAGACACCGGGTAGAACACTGAAGAGAAGCAAACTGGGAAGAGCTGTGTAATGATGTTAATTTAAAGTTTTCCAAACATATGCCTCTGTTGCTAGATTTTCTCAGATTTACAAAGAATGATCGTAAAGGAAGTGTCTAATAGAGCAGTAAAGAAATCCTGGCTAATGTTTCTAGTAAAAAACATTGGCAAGAAGTTTGACACACATCCTGCATCAGACACCGAGAATATAGTTGCTTATTTGCCCATTTAGGATGAATTGAGATATTTATAAAAGCAGAACTTGATGCAGAGTTAGTAAATGTTATATGGTTTTTTTATTGGTGGGCTTGCAATTGGAGATTATATAGGGTTGAAATGCAAAAATATTCAACATGTCTTCTCTAATACTAGATCTTTCATAGATTCACATGGTTGGCTTATTCGACATTGTCATGCCTGGAACTCTTGGTAAACAATGTTAACATAGCAGTGTACATTAAAACTCAATAACATTGGGAGACACTGATACAAGTGCGGAGTGTGAGCAGGGGGATGCATTGGACTCACAAGTTTCACCCGATAGTGAACACTTGTCGAATCTGACTGGACCTGACAGTAGTCCCTTTGAACAGGTGTTGCATCAGACTTGGATCTGAAAATTGTACCCCCGACCTCCCCGTTGGCCACACACATGCACATTGTGTAGGAGTAACATGTACGACAGAGGAAGGGTTTTTGTTCTTTCTTCTTTCCCTCACGAAGTTGAGTACATATTGGGCTCCCCTGTCTAGTCTCTGCACCCACCACACATACCTAAGCAAAACTGTCTGTCAACTGTAACTATGCTGCAATGTTAGTTCTCTGTATTTTTTTGTTGATGGAAAACTGAATAATCAAATTGAAAGAAACACTCAACAGAAAATTGCAAATACTCAGGGTGCTCTGCGCAACCCTCTACGACTGCAAGTTCAGATAGTTAACACTTACTTGCACTAGTTAATAGACCAATAAAAAACTAGCATTACAATGATACACATGAGAAATATTTGGGCCCGAAATTTGACAGTGAGGTGAGATTCCAAATTCAAGTCTGAGACTTAAGCTCACACAATAATCACAGGGCTGCGGATGCCAGGGGCGGCATTCTGAGGGATAGCCCCGGGCGCCACAAGCTCTAGCTATGCCCCTGCACTCACGCCAACAAAGCATCACACAGTGCCACCACAGCATCACTCAGCACCACCACAGCATCACTCAGTACCACCACAGCATTACTCAGCACACAACAATATCGCTCAGGGCCACCACAGCATCACTCAGCAACACCACATCATCACTCGGGCCAAGAAAGCATCACTCAACACCAACACAGGATAACTCAGCATCACTACAGCATAACTTAGCACCACCACAGGATCACTCAGTACCACCACAGCATAACTCAGCACCACCACAGGATCACTCAGGACCAGCACAGCATCACTCAGCACCACCACAGCATCACTCTGCACCACCACAGCATCACTCAGCAACACCACAGCATCACTCAGGGCCAAGAATGCATCACTCAGCAGCACCGCAGCATCACTCCGCATCACCACAGCATCACTCTGCACTACCACAGCATCACTCTGCACCACCACAGCATCACTCTGCACCACCACAGCATCACTCTGCACCACCACAGCATCACTCTACACCACCACAGCATCATTCAGCAACACCACAGCATCACTCATCAACACCACATCATCACTCAGGGCCAAGAATGCATCACTCAGCACCACCACAGCATCACTCAGCAACACCACATCATCACTCAGGGCCAAGAATGCATCACTCAGCACCACCACAGCATCACTTCGCATCACCACAGCATCACTCTGCACCACTACAGCATCACTCTGCACCACAAAACATCACTCTGCACCACCACAGCATCACTCTGCACCACCACAGCATCACTCAGCACTACCACAGCATCACTCAGCACCACCACAGCATCACTCAGCACCACCACAGCATCACTCAGCGCCACCACAGCATCACTCAGCGCCACCACAGGAACACTCTGCACCACCACAGCATCACTCAGCACCACCACAGCATCACTATGCACCACCACAGCATCACTCTGCACCACCACAGCATCATTCCGCAACACCACAGCATCACTCATCAACACCACATCATCACTCAGGGCCAAGAATGCATCACTCAGCACCACCACAGCATCACTCAGCAACACCACATCATCACTCAGGGCCAAGAATGCATCACTCAGCGCCACCACAGCATCACTTCGCATCACCACAGCATCACTCTGCACCACCACAGCATCACTCTGCACCACCACAGCATCACTCTGCACCACCACAGCATCACTCTGCAGCACCACAGCGTCACTCAGCACTACCACAGCATCACTCAGCACCACCACAGCATCACTCAGCACCATGACAGCATCACTCAGCGCCACCACAGCATCACTCAGCGCCACCACAGGATCACTCAGCACCACCACGGGATCACTCAGCACTACCACAGCATCACTCAGCACCACCACAGCATCACTCAGCACCACCACAGCATCATTCAGCGCCATCACAGCATCACTCAGCGCCATCACATCATCACTCAGCACCACCACAGCATCACTTAGCACCACCACAGCATCACTCAGCACCACCACCGCATCACTCAGCACCACCATAGCATTACTCTGCAATCAACAATATCACTCAGGGCCACCACAGCATCACTCAGCACCACCACAGCATCACTCAGCACCACCACAGCATCACTCAGCACCACCACAGCATCACTCAGCACCACCATAGCAACACTCACCACGACCACAGCATTACTCAACACACAAAAATATCGCTCAGGGCCACCACAGCATCACTCAGCAACACCACATCATCACTCAGGGCCATGAATGCATCACTCAACACCACCACCGGATAACTCTGCACCACCACAGCATCACTCAGCAACTTCACTTCATCACTCAGGGCCAAGAATGCATCACTCAGCATCACTCTACACCACTACAGCATCACTCTGCATCACCACAGCAGCACTCTGCACCACCACAGCATCACTCTGCACCATCGCAGCATCACTCAGCAACACCACAGCATCACTCAGCAACACCACATCATCACTCAGGGCTAAGAATGCATCACTCAGCACCACCACAGCATCACTCAGCAACACCACATCATCACTCAGGGACAAGAATGCATCACTCAGCGCCACCACAGCATCACTCGGCACCACCACAGGATCACTCAGCACCACCACAGGATCACTCAGCACTACCACAGCATCACTCAGCACTACCACAGCATCACTCAGCACCACCACAGCATCACTCAGCACCACCACAGCGTCACTCAGCACCACCACAGCATCACTCAGCGCCACCACAGCATCACTCAGCACCACCACAGCATCACTCAGCACCACCACAGCATCACTCAGCGCCACCATAGCATCACTCAGGGCCACCAGAGCATCACTCAGCACCACCACATCATTACTCAGCACACAACAATATCGCTCAGGGTCACCGCAGCATCACTCAGGGCCACCGCAGCATCACTCAGGGCCACCACAGCATCACTCAGCACCACCACAGCATCACTCAGCACCACCACAGCAACACTCACCACTACCACAGCATCACTCAGCACCACCACAGTATCACTTAGCAACACCACAGTATCACTCAGCAATACCACATCATCACTGAGGGCCAAGATGCATCACTCAGCAGACCCACAGCATCACTCAGCAGTACCACAGCATCACTCAGCAGCACAACAGCATCACTCAGCAGCACCACAGCATCACTCAGCACCACCACAGTATCACTCAGCAACACCACAGTATCACTCAGCAACACCACATCATCACTCAGGACCAAGAATGCATCCCTCAGCACCACCACAGCATCACTCAGCGCAACCACAGCAACACCCAGCGCAACCCCAGGATCACTCAGTGCAACCACAGCATCACTCAGAGCAACCACAGCATCACTCAGCGCAACCACAGCATCACTCAGAGTAACCACAGCATCACTCAGCATAACCACAGCATCACTCAGTGAAACCACAGCATCACTCAGCACCACCCCAGCATCCCTGGTTCAAATATGTTCTCTCAATGTTTCAAGCTTTATTACAAGTGTCACAAAAAGATGTTAATATTTCACTTCTGTTCTTGGATTTTCGTCACAATAAAATACACTGAACATAATCTTCACAAAAGTTATTTACAAAAGTTTAAGCTATTGCCATTATAAATTACAATAACTTTTATTTAAGTATTAATTATTAAAAAAATAAAAGCCATTGTTATTTGTAATAGCAATACATGTAAGTCACGTAAATACAACACATATTGCATTACAAATGCTATAGGTGTCACATTTGTGAAAGTTATAACTATTGGCATTATAAATGACAAAGCTATTAATTTCGCTATTTTCAAAACCTACACATAAATAAAAAATTTGTCATTAAAATACCAATAGCTCAAACTTTCCTAATGCGAGACCTATTGCATTCCAAATGCTTGTTTTTAGATTGATACAGGCCTGGTATATAACCAAACAATGACCATGCCAAACAAAACAAGAATTGCTTAGTGCGCCTTGCATCGCAAAATGCAATGCAGTGCGAGCTACGAAATTCGTTTTATTAATTAAATTGTTTACTTACCTGCAATTATCCATATGCCGGTTTTTAGCAACCTCCGCCCTGCCCCTCCCCCTCCCCGCCCTCCTGCCCCACCGTAACTCCCTCCACGAGCCGTCGCTGATATATATATGCTACCTACTGGCGGTCGCCAGTAGGTAGTTATAGTTAGGATTTTTTTCAATGCAAAATCTCAAAATTCTATTTGGAATAACTTTGCCGCCGGTTGACGAATCTGCCTGAAAATTTCCTCAAATTTGCCTCAGGGAGCTCCGGTCCTTCCTTAAACGTTTCAGGGGGATTCGTCAAGAGGGGGCCAAGATAAAAGGGGGGTCCCAAAACGTGTTTTCCCCATGTTAATTTCCATAGGGCGGTCAAACTCACTTTTAGCCCGAACGGCTGAATGGTTTTCCACCAAACTTGGCAAAATTGTAGGGAGTGGTAGCCCGATGTGCCTTTGCTATGTCTCAAGATATGTGCTCCAGTGGATTTTGAGTAATTTAGGTTAAAGAAAATATATATCTATAGGCGCGCCCTGGTGTGCGCACCGGGGAGCGCACCGGGCGCGACACGCGACTTGCGTGCGGAAAGCTGATTGGCTCACGGGTGTCTGTAAACATTCGAAACAGTCCGGAGCGGCCGCCATCTTGTGTCTCGGTAGGATCGAGACACAAGAGGTGGCCAAAAAAAAAGGGGGAAATGACTATAAGGGGGCAGGGTAGACCCCCCCTGACCCCCTAGGTTTGATGTGGAACTATAATAGGGTCCCGCGGGGCCAAACAAAAAATTCGATTTGCGCGGGGGAGCGCCCGGTACGCGCACCGGGGAGCGGACCGGGGAGCGAAGCATGGGGAAAACCCAGTTTATTCACTGTGTCACCTCTACGACCCTTTCTTGCGTCAATACGTCCCTTCTGCATACATTACACCTGACGTAGGAATAATGTGGCGCAGGGGCTTACAAAGTGACGCATCTACCTAGATGCGTCACTTTGTAAATATGACTGAATAAGGTGCATTTTTTACAGCACTGGTGCGTCACAAAAAGAGATGATCCGGTGGCGTAAAAGTGACGCATGGCCTCATAAATGAGGCCTTCAGTCTTCTACTCATGCGTCATATTAAATATATAACGCATTATGTCACAAATACTTACAGATACGTCAGTATTTCAGACATATCTGTAAGCGCAAAAGTGATGCATTGCTGGAGTGTGTCTCAAAAATGAAGCAACTCCAGCAATGCATGCTTTCACATGGGGCCAGGCCCCATGTGAAAGGGCTTGCACGCCTGCTGTGAAACAGGCGTAATATTTGGACGCAACAGCGTCATAAAAGTGATGCAGTGATATCTCATAGATTTCACCGCGTCACCTCTAAGACCCTTTCTTGCGTCAATACGTCCCTTTTGCATACTTTACACTTGACGTAGGTATAATGTGGCGCAGGGGCTTACAAAGTGACGCATCTACCTAGATGTGTCACTTTGTAAATATGACTGAATAAGGTGCATTTTTTACAGCACTGGTGCGTCACAAAAAGTGACGCTCTGGTGGCGTAAAAGTGACGCATAGCATCATAAATGAGGCCTTCAGTCTTCAACTCCAGCAATGCATCTTTTCTTACCCTTCCACACCCCTGTTCCTTTTCAACATTTTCTTTGAATATCCACATTCCCCACATTCACTCTCCTTCTCCTTTCTTTCCTTCCCAACACTCACCTTTTTTCAGTCCCCCTACTTCACTTCCTTTCTCCTCTCATACTTTTCTGTTCTTTCGTACTCATTTTCCTTTCCATTATCAATGCACTCCACTTCACTTAATATAGCTCTTTGATGAGAACTGGAGGTAGTTCTGAAAATAACTTTTTTTTTCTTCTTTTTTCTTTTTTAAGAACATAAACAAAAACAGGGAATGGAAACTGCTCAACAGGAGCAAAAAAAACAAATAAAATTAGGGCTGGGAACGGCAGTGATGGTTCTCCAATGCTCGAACCATGAGCAGGACATTTTGCTCCCCATTGGTAAGGAGTTGATCGCAGTATCTGCATTTCAGGACACCTTTGTTAAAAGCAGGTTGAATATTTGGAACCAGCTCCTGCGATCGCCCCCTCACAGCAGTAGTTGCTCCTCCGGTGGATGTAGAGGCCCCATCACTGGGAACCTCTTGTGCCAGAGCCCTGACACTTTCCCGGGCAAAATTCTGGGGGTGCCTCCTCTCCACGTGCCGTATCATTGTGAAGTTCCCAAAATAATATTTCTTTTTGGGGTCACCCCGTGACAGGACTTTTTTGCAGATCCTGCACTCCACTTTTGGAGCATTCACCTTTTTCTGGTCAGGTGGTATTGAAAAAAAATTCCAAATGAAATGCTCCTTCACCTTTGGCTGAGGAGGCTCTTCATCGATGAATTCAGGCTCATCTTCACTACTGGATGGTCTGGCAGCCACGATTAACCCAGAAAGATGCAAGAGCAAAAAGGCAGGTCTTTCAGTCACAAAAGTGAAAGAAGTAGTGAAGGAAATGGGTGGGGATTTCATTCTTTATAAAAAAAACTGTTAGCAACCAATGAAAAGTGTTATTTTAAGGTCACATGACTTGACGTGCTGACGCTGCGCGCACCGGAGCGCTTCTGGGTGCGCACACGCGGCGCGAACGTAAGCGCTTCCGGGGCGCATATGCGGCGCGAACGTAGGCGCTCCCGGGGGCGCTTACGCGGCGCGCCGAAGTGACGTTTTGATAGTTTCACGGGAATGCAGAATCATTATCATTTCCTTATTTTAAAAAAACTGCTTTTATATGTATGGTACTAAATGTCTTGCGTTATTATTTACTTTTCATTCATATTTTTTTTCACGAACGAAAGTAGCGCTCTGGGTGCACTTTCCGGAGAGCTTACTGGAGCGCGCACACAGAGCGCCCCAGGAAAAAATGATTTTAAAAAAAACTAAAAAAAATATAATAATTAATACTTACTCAAAACAGCAAATTTATTAAAAAATCGTAGGTTAGAACCTCGATATAGAAAGGAATTAGCATTTAAAAAACCTAAATGTTTAAATAAGTGTCTTAATGGATGTTTTTTTTTTTTAAATGTATTGGTTAACTGGCTTATTAAGTGTATTTTAGTGAATACATATATTAGCGAATATTGTTTAAATATTTAAATGTTTGTATCAGTGTTTCACTTTGTGTATAAGTGGCTGCATGGGTTGGTGAGTCGCTACATGTGTGTGTATATGGGTTATTAGATGTTTTTTTTAGTATCAGTAGGAGTGTCTGTATGGTTTGGTGGGGGTATTACTTAGCACATAGATGCATCAATGACTGACTCACTGTTTGTATGTGTTTGGAAGACGGCATATGTGCAGGACTGTATGGATGGATGAGTGTGTATATGTGTGTGTTAGTGAGTGAATGACTGTCTCAGTAGTGTCTTTATCAGTAACTACATATGTTTTAATCTAGTATATGTGAGTATTGATGTATATAAGTGAGTATATGTGAGAGTGAGAGATTGTAAGAGTTCCTGTTTAAATAAGTATGTGTTTCGATAAGTGATTGTTTAAGAGAGTAAGTATGTGTAAGTTTCCTTAGAAGTAAGGTGGTAGTGTGTGTATAGCTGTATATGCAAAGAAATGGATGTTCAATAGTTTATTTGCATGTGTGAGTATGCGTGTGAGCAACTTTTGGAAGACTGTCGATGTGTTACAGGATGAATAGGTGTATCACTACATATGATGAGTGAGTATATGTATGAGTGACTACATAGAACTGTTGGTGAATTAGTGGATGTGTATATACATGGTGGAATTACTGAAATGGTTGTTGTAACTAGTATGGGTATCTCCTTTTTTTTGAAAATGTTAGTTTCTATTTTTGAATATGTGTTTCAAGGGTTACAGTGAAAGGAGGTCTGTCACTCTGTCACAAGGATGGTGTCATCAGAGATGTCATGAGTGATGTCACTGACCATGTCATGAGTGATGTAATATGTGACGTCATCAGCAGTGCATTACACGCGCAAGCTATAGTGAGTCCAACTAACTATAACGTGGAATTTCAATGGTTTTATGTCAGTAAAATTTCCAGCTAACTATAACTGGTGTGAAACCTATGGCTTTTTCAGTGAATTTAATAGGTTTTTTAAATGCTAATTCCTAACTATAACTGGTGTGAAACCTATGGTTTTTTCAGTGAATATATATATATATATATATGTAGTTAGACAGTTAAAAACAAATAAACAACCATAAATGCACTGTATTACATTAAATGTCATGTAACCTGTGATATACTGTGCACAACTGCTCGTGAAGAAGTGATCTGCGCTGGTGACACATGAAGGAGTATATACAGTGGGAAGGAAGGCTCAAAAGGTAAGTTTTTATATACAGTCTGCTCTTAATGATGCCAGCACATTCGGTACAATACGAACAATTATTTCTTCTGGGCAATCATGAGGGAGGCGCCATGAATTACGCTGTAAGGGTCGATGGCGTTTCGGCCTTTAGACAATGTTAGGCCATCATCAGTACCAGGTTATATTTTTAGGTTACAGTGCTGTGTAAACAAGCATTTCCAATGCAATAGGTCTCGCATTAGGAAAGTTTGAGCTATTGGTATTGTAAATGACACATTTTTTATTTATGTGTTGGTTTTGAACATAGCGAAATTAATAGCTTTGTCATTTACAATGCCAATAGGTTAACTTTCTCAAATGTGGCACCTATAGCATTTGTAATGCAATATGTGTTAAATTTACGTGACTTAGATGTATTGATATTACTAATAACAATGGCTTTTAATTGTTTTAAATAATTAATACTTCAATAAAAGTTATTGTAATTTATAATGGCAATAGCGTAAACTTTTGTAAATAACTTTTGTGAAGATTATGTTCAGTGTATTTTATTGTAACCAATATCCAAGAACAGAAGTGAAATATTAACATCTTTTTGTGACATATGTAATAAAGCTTAAAACATTGAGAGAAC
>NC_141685.1:2008267421-2008274921 GCF_964263255.1 Lissotriton vulgaris | reverse complement strand
AGATAGAGTGAGGGCGATAGATAGATAGATAGAGTGAGGGTGATAGATAGAGTGAGGGCCATAGATAGATAGAGTAAGGGCGATAGATGGATAGATAGATAGAGTGAGGGCAATAGATGGATAGATAGAAAGAGTGAGGGCGATAGATAGATAGAGTGAGGGCAGTAGATATAGTGAGGGCGATAGATAGATAGATAGAGAGAGTGAGGGCAAAAGATAGATAGATAGAGTGAGGGCGATAGATAGAGTGAGGGCGATAGATAGAGTGAGGGCAATAGATGGATAGATAGATAAAGTGAGGGCGATAGATAGATAGAGTGAGGGCGATAGATAGATAGATAGAGTGAGGGCGATAGATAGAGTGAGGGCCATAGATAGATAGAGTAAGGGCGATAGATGGATAGATAGATAGAGTGAGGGCAATAGATGGATAGATAGAAAGAGTGAGGGCGATAGATAGATAGAGTGAGGGCGATAGATATAGTGAGGGCGATAGATAGATAGATAGAGAGAGTGAGGGCAAAAGATAGATAGATAGAGTGAGGGCGATAGATCGATAGAGTGAGGGCGATAGATAGATAGAGTGAGGGCGATAGATCGATAGAGTGAGGGCGATAGATAGATAGATAGAGTGAGGGCAATAGATAGATAGATAGATAGATAGATAGAGTGTGGGCAATAGATGGATAGATAGATAGAGTGAAGGCAATAGATGGATAGATAGAGTGAGGGCGATAGATAGATAGATAGAGCGAGGGCAATAGTTAGATAGATAGAGTGAGGGCGATAGATAGATAGATAGATAGATAGATAGATAGATAGATAGATAGATAGATAGATAGATAGATAGATAGATAGATAGATGGATAGATAGAGTGAGGGCGATAGATGGATAGATAAATAGAGTGAGGGCAATAGATGGATAGATAGATAGAGTGAGGGCGATAGATAGATAGAGTGAGGGCGATAGATAGAGTGAGGGCAATAGATAGATAGAGTGAGGGCGATAGATAGATAGAAAGAGTGAGGGCGATAGATAGAGTCAGGGCGATAGATAGATAGAGTGAGGGCGATAGATAGATAGAGTGAGGGCAATAGGTAGATAGATAGAGTGAGGGCGATAGATAGATAGATAGATAGATAGATAGATAGATAGATAGATAGATAGATAGATAGATAGAGCGATAGATACATAGATAGATAGATAGATAGATAGATAGATAGATAGATAGATATATAGATAGATAGATAGATAGATAGATAGATAGATAGATAGATAGATAGATAGATAGATAGATAGATAGATAGATAGATAGATAGATAGATAGATAGATAGATAGATAGATAGATAGATAGATAGATAGATAGATAGATAGATAGATAGATAGATAGATAGATAGATAGTGAGGGCAATAGATGGATAGATAGATAGAGTGAGGGCGATAGATAGATAGAGTGAGGGCGATAGATAGATAGAGTGAGGGCGATAGATAGATAGAGTAAGGGCGATAGATAGATAGATAGAGTGAGGGCGATAGATAGAGTGAAGGCGATAGATAGATAGTGTGAGGGCAATAGATAGATAGAGAGAGCGATAGATATATAGATGGCTAGATAGAGTGAGGGCGATAGATGGATAGATAGATAGAGTGAGGGCAATAAATGGATAGATAGATAGAGTGAGGGCGATAGATAGATAGAGTGAGGGCGATAGATAAATAGATAGAGTGAGGGCGATAGATAGAGTGAGGGCGATAGATAGATAGAGTGAGGGCGATAGATAGATAGAGTGAGGGCAATAGATAGATAGGTAGAGTGAGGGTAATGGATGGATAGATAGAGTGAGGGCGATAGATAGATAGATAGATAGATAGATAGATAGATAGATAGATAGATAAGTAGATAGAGTGAGGGCGATAGATAGATAGAGCGAGAGCAAAAGTTAGATAGATAGATAGAGTGAGGGAGATACATAGATAGATATATAGATATATAGATGGATAGATAGAGTAAGGGCGATAGATGGATAGATAACTAGAGTGAGGGCAATAGATGGATAGATAGATAGAGTGAGGGCGATAGATAGATAGAGTGAGGGCAATAGATAGATAGAGTGAGGGCCATAAATAGATAGAGTGAGGGCGATAGATAGATAGAGTGAGGGCGATAGATAGTCAGGGCGATAGATAGATAGAGTGAGGGCGATAGATAGAGTCAGGGCGATAGATAGATAGAGTGAGGGTGATAGATAGATAGAGTGCAATAGATAGATAGATAGAGTGAGGGCGATAGATAGATAGATAGATAGGTAGATAGATAGATAGATAGATAGATAGATAGATAGATAGATAGATAGATAGATAGATAGATAGATAGATAGATAGATAGATAGAGTGAGGGCGATAGATAGATAGAGTGAGGGCGGTAGATAGATAGATAGATGGATAGATAGAGTGAGGGCGATAGAAAGATAGAGTGAGGGCGATGGATAGATAGATAGATAGATAGATAGATAGATAGATAGATAGATAGATAGATAGATAGATAGATAGATAGATAGATAGATAGATAGATACATAGATACATAGATACATAGATACATAGATACATAGATAGATAGAGTGAGGGCGATAGATAGAGCGAGGGCAAAAGTTAGATAGATAGATAGATAGAGTGAGGGCGATAGATAGATAGATAGATAGATAGATAGATAGATAGATAGATAGATAGATAGATAGATAGATAGATAGATAGATAGATAGATAGATAGATAGATAGATAGATATCTAGATATATAGATGGATAGATAGAGTGAGGGCGATAGATGGATAGATAAATAGAGTGAGGGCAATAGATGGATAGAGTGAGGGCGATAGATGGATAGGGTGAAGGCAATAGATAGATAGAGTGAGGGCGATAGATAGAGTGAGAGCGATAGATAGATAGATAGAGTGAGGGCGATAGATAGAGTGAGAGCGATAGATAGATAGATAGAGTGAGGGCGATAGATAGATAGATAGAGTGAGGGCAATAGATAGATAGGTAGAGTGAGGACAATAGATAGATAGATAGATAGATAGATAGATAGATAGATAGATAGATAGAGTGAGGGCAATAGATGGATATAGATAGTGAGGGCAATAGATGGATAGATAGAGTGAGGGCGATAGATAGATAGATAGATAGATAGATAGATAGATAGATAGATAGATAGATAGATAGATAGATAGATGGAGTGAGGGCGATAGATAGAGCGAGGGCAATAGTTAGATAGATAGATAGAGTGAGGGCGATAGATAGATAGATAGATATATAGATATATAGATGGATAGATAGAGTGAGGGCGATAGATGGATAGATAAATAGAGTGAGGGCAATATATGGATAGATAGATAGAGTGAGGGCGATAGATAGATAGAGTGAGGGCGATAGATAGATAGAGTGAGGGCGATAGATAGATAGAGTGAAGGCGATAGATAGATAGATAGAGTGAGGGTGATAGATAGAGTCAGGGCGATAGATAGATAGAGTGAGGGCAATAGATAGATAGAGTGAGGGTGATAGATAGAGTGAGGGCGATAGATAGATAGATAGATAGATAGATAGATAGATAGATAGATAGATAGATAGATAGATAGATAGATAGATAGATAGATAGATAGATAGATAGATAGATAGAGTGAGGGCAATAGATGGATAGATAGAGTGAGTGCCATAGATAGATAGATAGATAGATAGATAGATAGATAGATAGATAGATAGATAGATAGATAGATAGATAGATAGATAGATAGATAGATAGATAGATAGATAGATAGATAGATAGAGTGAGGGCGATAGATAGATAGAGCGAGGGCAATAGTTAGATAGATAGAGTGAGGGCGATAGATAGATAGATAGATAGATAGATAGATATATAGATGGATAGATAGAGTGAGGGCGATAGATCGATAGATAAATAGAGTGAGGGCAATAGATGGATAGAGTGAGGGCGATAGATAGATAGAGTGAAGGCGATAGATAGATAGAGTGAGGGCGATAGATAGATAGATAGAGTGAGGGCGATAGATAGAGTGAGAGCGATAGATAGATAGAGTGAGGGCGATAGATAGATAGATAGAGTGAGGGCAATAGATAGATAGGTAGAGTGAGGACAATAGATAGATAGATAGATAGATAGATAGATAGAGTGAGGGCAATAGATGGATAGATAGATAGTGAGGGCAATAGATGGATAGATAGAGTGAGGGCGATAGATAGATAGATAGATAGATAGATAGATAGATAGATAGATAGATAGATAGATAGGTAGATAGATAGATAGATAGATAGATAGAGTGAGGGAGATACATAGATAGATATATAGATATATAGATGGATAGATAGAGTAAGGGCGATAGATGGATAGATAACTAGAGTGAGGGCAATAGATGGATAGATAGATAGAGTGAGGGCGATAGATAGATAGAGTGAGGGCAATAGATAGATAGAGTGAGGGCCATAAATAGATAGAGTGAGGGCGATAGATAGATAGAGTGAGGGCGATAGATAGTCAGGGCGATAGATAGATAGAGTGAGGGCGATAGATAGAGTCAGGGCGATAGATAGATAGAGTGAGGGTGATAGATAGATAGAGTGCAATAGATAGATAGATAGAGTGAGGGCGATAGATAGATAGATAGATAGGTAGATAGATAGATAGATAGATAGATAGATAGATAGATAGATAGATAGATAGATAGATAGATAGATAGATAGATAGATAGATAGATAGATAGATAGATAGATAGAGTGAGGGCGATAGATAGATAGAGTGAGGGCGGTAGATAGATAGATAGATGGATAGATAGAGTGAGGGCGATAGAAAGATAGAGTGAGGGCGATGGATAGATAGATAGATAGATAGATAGATAGATAGATAGATAGATAGATAGATAGATAGATAGATAGATACATAGATACATAGATACATAGATACATAGATACATAGATAGATAGAGTGAGGGCGATAGATAGAGCGAGGGCAAAAGTTAGATAGATAGATAGATAGAGTGAGGGCGATAGATAGATAGATAGATAGATAGATAGATAGATAGATAGATAGATAGATAGATAGATAGATAGATAGATAGATAGATAGATATCTAGATATATAGATGGATAGATAGAGTGAGGGCGATAGATGGATAGATAAATAGAGTGAGGGCAATAGATGGATAGAGTGAGGGCGATAGATGGATAGGGTGAAGGCAATAGATAGATAGAGTGAGGGCGATAGATAGAGTGAGAGCGATAGATAGATAGATAGAGTGAGGGCGATAGATAGAGTGAGAGCGATAGATAGATAGATAGAGTGAGGGCGATAGATAGATAGATAGAGTGAGGGCAATAGATAGATAGGTAGAGTGAGGACAATAGATAGATAGATAGATAGATAGATAGATAGATAGATAGATAGAGTGAGGGCAATAGATGGATATAGATAGTGAGGGCAATAGATGGATAGATAGAGTGAGGGCGATAGATAGATAGATAGATAGATAGATAGATAGATAGATAGATAGATAGATAGATAGATAGAGTGAGGGCGATAGATAGAGCGAGGGCAATAGTTAGATAGATAGATAGAGTGAGGGCGATAGATAGATAGATAGATATATAGATATATAGATGGATAGATAGAGTGAGGGCGATAGATGGATAGATAAATAGAGTGAGGGCAATATATGGATAGATAGATAGAGTGAGGGCGATAGATAGATAGAGTGAGGGCGATAGATAGATAGAGTGAGGGCGATAGATAGATAGAGTGAAGGCGATAGATAGATAGATAGAGTGAGGGTGATAGATAGAGTCAGGGCGATAGATAGATAGAGTGAGGGCAATAGATAGATAGAGTGAGGGTGATAGATAGAGTGAGGGCGATAGATAGATAGATAGATAGATAGATAGATAGATAGATAGATAGATAGATAGATAGATAGATAGAGTGAGGGCAATAGATGGATAGATAGAGTGAGTGCCATAGATAGATAGATAGATAGATAGATAGATAGATAGATAGATAGATAGATAGATAGATAGATAGAGTGAGGGCGATAGATAGATAGAGCGAGGGCAATAGTTAGATAGATAGAGTGAGGGCGATAGATAGATAGATAGATAGATAGATAGATATATAGATGGATAGATAGAGTGAGGGCGATAGATCGATAGATAAATAGAGTGAGGGCAATAGATGGATAGAGTGAGGGCGATAGATAGATAGAGTGAAGGCGATAGATAGATAGAGTGAGGGCGATAGATAGATAGATAGAGTGAGGGCGATAGATAGAGTGAGAGCGATAGATAGATAGAGTGAGGGCGATAGATAGATAGATAGAGTGAGGGCAATAGATAGATAGGTAGAGTGAGGACAATAGATAGATAGATAGATAGATAGATAGAGTGAGGGCAATAGATGGATAGATAGATAGTGAGGGCAATAGATGGATAGATAGAGTGAGGGCGATAGATAGATAGATAGATAGATAGATAGATAGATAGATAGATAGATAGATAGATAGATAGATAGATAGGTAGATAGATAGATAGATAGATAGATAGATAGAGTGAGGGCGATAGATAGAGCGAGGGCAATAGTTAGATAGATAGATAGATAGATAGATAGATAGATAGATAGATAGATAGATAGATAGATAGATAGATAGATAGATAGATAGAGTGAGGGCGATAGATAGATAGATATATAGATATATAGATGGATAGATAGAGTGAGGGCGATAGATGGATAGATAAATAGAGTGAGGGCAATAGATGGATAGATAGATAGAGTGAGGGCGATAGATAGATAGAGTGAGGGCAATAGATAGAGTGAGGGTGATAGATAGAGTGAGGGCAATAGATAGATAGAGTGAAGGCGATAGATAGATAGATAGATAGAGTGAGGGTGATAGATAGAGTCAGGGCGATAGATAGATAGAGTGAGGGCGATAGATAGATAGAGTGAGGGCGGTAGATAGATAGATAGATGGATAGATAGAGTGAGGGCGATAGAAAGATAGAGTGAGGGCGATGGATAGATAGATAGATAGATAGATAGATAGATAGATAGATAGATAGATAGATAGATAGATAGATAGATAGATAGATAGATAGATAGATACATAGATACATAGATACATAGATACATAGATAGATAGAGTGAGGGCGATATATAGAGCGAGGGCAAAAGTTAGATAGATAGATAGATAGAGTGAGGGCGATAGATAGATAGATAGATAGATAGATAGATAGATAGATAGATAGATAGATATCTAGATATATAGATGGATAGATAGAGTGAGGGCGATAGATGGATAGATAAATAGAGTGAGGGCAATAGATGGATAGAGTGAGGGCGATAGATGGATAGGGTGAAGGCAATAGATAGATAGAGTGAGGGCGATAGATAGAGTGAGAGCGATAGATAGATAGATAGAGTGAGGGCGATAGATAGAG
>NC_141685.1:2008249921-2008262421 GCF_964263255.1 Lissotriton vulgaris | reverse complement strand
AGATAGATAGAGTGAGGGCGATAGATAGATAGATAGAGTGAGGGCGATAGATAGAGTGAGGGCCATAGATAGATAGAGTAAGGGCGATAGATGGATAGATAGATAGAGTGAGGGCAATAGATGGATAGATAGAAAGAGTGAGGGCGATAGATAGATAGAGTGAGGGCAATAGATATAGTGAGGGCGATAGATAGATAGATAGAGAGAGTGAGGGCAAAAGATAGATAGATAGAGTGAGGGCGATAGATAGAGTGAGGGCGATAGATAGAGTGAGGGCAATAGATGGATAGATAGATAAAGTGAGGGCGATAGATAGATAGAGTGAGGGCGATAGATAGATAGAGTGAGGGCGATAGATAGATAGATAGAGTGAGGGCGATAGATAGAGTGAGGGCCATAGATAGATAGAGTAAGGGCGATAGATGGATAGATAGATAGAGTGAGGGCAATAGATGGATAGATAGAAAGAGTGAGGGCGATAGATAGATAGAGTGAGGGCGATAGATATAGTGAGGGCGATAGATAGATAGATAGAGAGAGTGAGGGCAAAAGATAGATAGATAGAGTGAGGGCGATAGATCGATAGAGTGAGGGCGATAGATAGATAGAGTGAGGGCGATAGATCGATAGAGTGAGGGCGATAGATAGATAGATAGAGTGAGGGCAATAGATAGATAGATAGATAGATAGATAGAGTGTGGGCAATAGATGGATAGATAGATAGAGTGAAGGCAATAGATGGATAGATAGAGTGAGGGCGATAGATAGATAGATAGAGCGAGGGCAATAGTTAGATAGATAGAGTGAGGGCGATAGATAGATAGATAGATAGATAGATAGATAGATAGATAGATAGATAGATAGATAGATAGATAGATAGATAGATGGATAGATAGAGTGAGGGCGATAGATGGATAGATAAATAGAGTGAGGGCAATAGATGGATAGATAGATAGAGTGAGGGCGATAGATAGATAGAGTGAGGGCGATAGATAGAGTGAGGGCAATAGATAGATAGAGTGAGGGCGATAGATAGATAGAAAGAGTGAGGGCGATAGATAGAGTCAGGGCGATAGATAGATAGAGTGAGGGCGATAGATAGATAGAGTGAGGGCAATAGGTAGATAGATAGAGTGAGGGCGATAGATAGGTAGATAGATAGATAGATAGATAGATAGATAGATAGATAGATAGATAGATAGATAGAGAGAGCGATAGATACATAGATAGATAGATAGATAGATAGATAGATAGATAGATAGATAGATAGATAGATAGATATATAGATAGATAGATAGATAGATAGATAGATAGATAGATAGATAGATAGATAGATAGATAGATAGATAGATAGATAGATAGATAGATAGATAGATAGTGAGGGCAATAGATGGATAGATAGATAGAGTGAGGGCGATAGATAGATAGAGTGAGGGCGATAGATAGATAGAGTGAGGGCGATAGATAGATAGAGTAAGGGCGATAGATAGATAGATAGAGTGAGGGCGATAGATAGAGTGAAGGCGATAGATAGATAGTGTGAGGGCAATAGATAGATAGAGAGAGCGATAGATATATAGATGGCTAGATAGAGTGAGGGCGATAGATGGATAGATAGATAGAGTGAGGGCAATAAATGGATAGATAGATAGAGTGAGGGCGATAGATAGATAGAGTGAGGGCGATAGATAAATAGATAGAGTGAGGGCGATAGATAGAGTGAGGGCGATAGATAGATAGAGTGAGGGCGATAGATAGATAGAGTGAGGGCAATAGATAGATAGGTAGAGTGAGGGTAATGGATGGATAGATAGAGTGAGGGCGATAGATAGATAGATAGATAGATAGATAGATAGATAGATAGATAGATAGATAGATAGATAGATAGATAGATAGATAGATAGATAAGTAGATAGAGTGAGGGCGATAGATAGATAGAGCGAGAGCAAAAGTTAGATAGATAGATAGAGTGAGGGAGATACATAGATAGATATATAGATATATAGATGGATAGATAGAGTAAGGGCGATAGATGGATAGATAACTAGAGTGAGGGCAATAGATGGATAGATAGATAGAGTGAGGGCGATAGATAGATAGAGTGAGGGCAATAGATAGATAGAGTGAGGGCCATAAATAGATAGAGTGAGGGCGATAGATAGATAGAGTGAGGGCGATAGATAGTCAGGGCGATAGATAGATAGAGTGAGGGCGATAGATAGAGTCAGGGCGATAGATAGATAGAGTGAGGGTGATAGATAGATAGAGTGCAATAGATAGATAGATAGAGTGAGGGCGATAGATAGATAGATAGATAGGTAGATAGATAGATAGATAGATAGATAGATAGATAGATAGATAGATAGATAGATAGATAGATAGATAGATAGATAGATAGATAGATAGAGTGAGGGCGATAGATAGATAGAGTGAGGGCGGTAGATAGATAGATAGTTGGATAGATAGAGTGAGGGCGATAGAAAGATAGAGTGAGGGCGATGGATAGATAGATAGATAGATAGATAGATAGATAGATAGATAGATAGATAGATAGATAGATAGATACATAGATACATAGATACATAGATACATAGATAGATAGAGTGAGGGCGATAGATAGAGCGAGGGCAAAAGTTAGATAGATAGATAGATAGAGTGAGGGCGATAGATAGATAGATAGATAGATAGATAGATAGATAGATAGATAGATAGATAGATAGATAGATATCTAGATATATAGATGGATAGATAGAGTGAGGGCGATAGATGGATAGATAAATAGAGTGAGGGCAATAGATGGATAGAGTGAGGGCGATAGATGGATAGGGTGAAGGCAATAGATAGATAGAGTGAGGGCGATAGATAGAGTGAGAGCGATAGATAGATAGATAGAGTGAGGACGATAGATAGAGTGAGAGCGATAGATAGATAGATAGAGTGAGGGCGATAGATAGATAGATAGAGTGAGGGCAATAGATAGATAGGTAGAGTGAGGACAATAGATAGATAGATAGATAGATAGATAGATAGATAGATAGATAGATAGATAGATAGATAGATAGATAGAGTGAGGGCAATAGATGGATATAGATAGTGAGGGCAATAGATGGATAGATAGAGTGAGGGCGATAGATAGATAGATAGATAGATAGATAGATAGATAGATAGATAGATAGATAGATAGATAGATAGATAGATAGATAGATAGATAGATAGATAGATAGATAGATAGATAGAGTGAGGGCGATAGATAGAGCGAGGGCAATAGTTAGATAGATAGATAGATAGAGTGAGGGCGATAGATAGATAGATAGATATATAGATATATAGATGGATAGATAGAGTGAGGGCGATAGATGGATAGATAAATAGAGTGAGGGCAATATATGGATAGATAGATAGAGTGAGGGCGATAGATAGATAGAGTGAGGGCGATAGATAGATAGAGTGAGGGCGATAGATAGATAGAGTGAAGGCGATAGATAGATAGATAGAGTGAGGGTGATAGATAGAGTCAGGGCGATAGATAGATAGAGTGAGGGCAATAGATAGATAGAGTGAGGGTGATAGATAGAGTGAGGGCGATAGATAGATAGATAGATAGATAGATAGATAGATAGATAGATAGATAGATAGATAGATAGATAGATAGATAGATAGATAGATAGATAGAGTGAGGGCAATAGATGGATAGATAGAGTGAGGGCCATAGATAGATAGATAGATAGATAGATAGATAGATAGATAGATAGATAGATAGATAGATAGATAGATAGATAGATAGATAGATAGAGTGAGGGCGATAGATAGATAGAGCGAGGGCAATAGTTAGATAGATAGAGTGAGGGCGATAGATAGATAGATAGATAGATAGATAGATAGATAGATAGATAGATAGATAGATAGATAGATAGATAGATAGATAGATATATAGATGGATAGATAGAGTGAGGGCGATAGATCGATAGATAAATAGAGTGAGGGCAATAGATGGATAGAGTGAGGGCGATAGATAGATAGAGTGAAGGCGATAGATAGATAGAGTGAGGGCGATAGATAGATAGATAGAGTGAGGGCGATAGATAGAGTGAGAGCGATAGATAGATAGAGTGAGGGCGATAGATAGATAGATAGAGTGAGGGCAATAGATAGATAGGTAGAGTGAGGACAATAGATAGATAGATAGATAGATAGATAGATAGATAGATAGATAGATAGATAGATAGAGTGAGGGCAATAGATGGATAGATAGATAGTGAGGGCAATAGATGGATAGATAGAGTGAGGGCGATAGATAGATAGATAGATAGATAGATAGATAGATAGATAGATAGATAGATAGATAGATAGATAGATAGATAGATAGATAGATAGATAGATAGATAGATAGATAGGTAGATAGATAGATAGATAGATAGATAGATAGAGTGAGGGCGATAGATAGAGCGAGGGCAATAGTTAGATAGATAGATAGATAGATAGATAGATAGATAGATAGATAGATAGATAGATAGATAGATAGATAGATAGATAGATAGATAGATAGATAGATAGATAGATAGATAGATAGATAGATAGATAGATAGATAGATAGATAGATAGATAGAGTGAGGGCGATAGATAGATAGATATATAGATATATAGATGGATAGATAGAGTGAGGGCGATAGATGGATAGATAAATAGAGTGAGGGCAATAGATGGATAGATAGATAGAGTGAGGGCGATAGATAGATAGAGTGAGGGCAATAGATAGAGTGAGGGTGATAGATAGAGTGAGGGCAATAGATAGATAGAGTGAAGGCGATAGATAGATAGATAGATAGAGTGAGGGTGATAGATAGAGTCAGGGCGATAGATAGATAGAGTGAGGGCGATAGATAGATAGAGTGAGGGCGGTAGATAGATAGATAGATGGATAGATAGAGTGAGGGCGATAGAAAGATAGAGTGAGGGCGATGGATAGATAGATAGATAGATAGATAGATAGATAGATAGATAGATAGATAGATAGATAGATAGATAGATAGATAGATAGATAGATAGATAGATAGATAGATAGATAGATAGATAGATAGATAGATAGATACATAGATACATAGATAGATAGAGTGAGGGCGATAGATAGAGCGAGGGCAAAAGTTAGATAGATAGATAGATAGAGTGAGGGCGATAGATAGATAGATAGATAGATAGATAGATATCTAGATATATAGATGGATAGATAGAGTGAGGGCGATAGATGGATAGATAAATAGAGTGAGGGCAATAGATGGATAGAGTGAGGGCGATAGATGGATAGGGTGAAGGCAATAGATAGATAGAGTGAGGGCGATAGATAGAGTGAGAGCGATAGATAGATAGATAGAGTGAGGGCGATAGATAGAGTGAGAGCGATAGATAGATAGAGTGAGGGCGATAGATAGATAGATAGAGTGAGGGCAATAGATAGATAGGTAGAGTGAGGACAATAGATAGATAGATAGATAGATAGATAGATAGATAGATAGATAGATAGATAGATAGATAGATAGATAGATAGATAGATAGATAGATAGATAGATAGATAGATAGAGTGAGGGCAATAGATGGATAGATAGATAGTGAGGGCAATAGATGGATAGATAGAGTGAGGGCGATAGATAGATAGATAGATAGATAGATAGATAGATAGATAGATAGATAGAGTGAGGGCGATAGATAGAGCGAGGGCAATAGTTAGATAGATAGATAGAGTGAGGGCGATAGATAGATAGATAGATATATAGATATATAGATGGATAGATAGAGTGAGGGCGATAGATGGATAGATAAATAGAGTGAGGGCAATATATGGATAGATAGATAGAGTGAGGGCGATAGATAGATAGAGTGAGGGCGATAGATAGATAGAGTGAGGGCGATAGATAGATAGAGTAAGGGCGATAGATAGATAGAGTGAGGGCGATAGATAGAGTGAAGGCGATAGATAGATAGAGTGAGGGCAATAGATAGATAGAGAGAGCGATAGATATATAGATGGCTAGATAGAGTGAGGGCGATAGATGGATAGATAGATAGAGTGAGGGCAATAAATGGATAGATAGATAGAGTGAGGGCGATAGATAGATAGAGTGAGGGCGATAGATAAATAGATAGAGTGAGGGCGATAGATAGAGTGAGGGCAGTAGATGGATAGATAGATAGAGTGAGGGCGATAGATAGATAGAGTGAGGGCAATAGATAGATAGAGTGAGGGCCATAGATAGATAGAGTGAGGGCGATAGATAGAAAGAGTGAGGGCGATAGATAGATAGATAGATAGATAGATAGATAGATAGATAGATAGATAGATAGATAGATAGATAGATAGATAGATAGATAGATGGATAGATAGATAGATAGATGGATAGATAGATGGCTAGATAGAGTGAGGGAGATAGATAGATGGCTAGATAGAGTGAGGGAGATAGATAGATAGATAGATAGATAGATAGATAGATAGATAGATAGATAGAGTGAGGGCGATAGATGGATAGATAGATAGAGTGAGGGTGATAGATGGATAGAGTGAGGGCGGTAGATAGATAGATAGATGGATAGATAGAGTGAGGGCGATAGAAAGATAGAGTGAGGGCGATAAATAGATAGAGTGAGGGCGATAGAGTGAGGGCGATAGATAGGGTGAGGGCGAAAGATAGATAGATAGATAGAGAGATAGGGCGATAGATAGAGTCAGGGCGATAGATAGATAGAGTGAGGGCGATAGATAGATAGAGTGAGGGCAATAGGTAGATAGATAGAGTGAGGGCGATAGATAGGTAGATAGATAGATAGATAGATAGATAGATAGATAGATAGATAGATAGATAGATAGATAGATAGATAGATAGATAGATAGATAGATAGATAGATAGATAGATAGATAGATAGATAGATAGAGTGAGGGCAATAGATGGATAGATAGATAGTGAGGGCAATAGATGGATAGATAGAGTGAGGGCGATAGATAGATAGATAGATAGATAGATAGATAGATAGATAGATAGATAGATAGATAGATAGATAGATAGATAGATAGATAGATAGAGTGAGGGCGATAGATAGAGCGAGGGCAATAGTTAGATAGATAGATAGAGTGAGGGCGATAGATAGATAGATAGATATATAGATATATAGATGGATAGATAGAGTGAGGGCAATAGATGGATAGATAAATAGAGTGAGGGCAATATATGGATAGATAGATAGAGTGAGGGCGATAGATAGATAGAGTGAGGGCGATAGATAGATAGAGTGAGGGCGATAGATAGATAGAGTAAGGGCGATAGATAGATAGAGTGAGGGCGATAGATAGAGTGAAGGCGATAGATAGATAGAGTGAGGGCAATAGATAGATAGAGAGAGCGATAGATATATAGATGGCTAGATAGAGTGAGGGCGATAGATGGATAGATAGATAGAGTGAGGGCAATAAATGGATAGATAGATAGAGTGAGGGCGATAGATAGATAGAGTGAGGGCGATAGATAAATAGATAGAGTGAGGGCGATAGATAGAGTGAGGGCAGTAGATGGATAGATAGATAGAGTGAGGGCGATAGATAGATAGAGTGAGGGCAATAGATAGATAGAGTGAGGGCCATAGATAGATAGAGTGAGGGCGATAGATAGAAAGAGTGAGGGCGATAGATAGATAGATAGATAGATAGATAGATAGATAGATAGATAGATAGATAGATAGATAGATAGATAGATAGATAGATAGATAGATGGATAGATAGATAGATAGATGGATAGATAGATGGCTAGATAGAGTGAGGGAGATAGATAGATGGCTAGATAGAGTGAGGGAGATAGATAGATAGATAGATAGATAGATAGATAGATAGATAGATAGATAGATAGATAGAGTGAGGGCGATAGATGGATAGATAGATAGAGTGAGGGTGATAGATGGATAGAGTGAGGGCGGTAGATAGATAGATAGATGGATAGATAGAGTGAGGGCGATAGAAAGATAGAGTGAGGGCGATAAATAGATAGAGTGAGGGCGATAGAGTGAGGGCGATAGATAGGGTGAGGGCGAAAGATAGATAGATAGATAGAGAGATAGGGCGATAGATAGAGTCAGGGCGATAGATAGATAGAGTGAGGGCGATAGATAGATAGAGTGAGGGCAATAGGTAGATAGATAGAGTGAGGGCGATAGATAGGTAGATAGATAGATAGATAGATAGATAGATAGATAGATAGATAGATAGATAGATAGATAGATAGATAGATAGATAGATAGGGTGAGGGCGATAGATAGATAGAGCGAGGGCAATAATTAGATAGATAGATAGAGTGAGGGCGATAGATAGATAGATAGATAGATAGATAGATAGATAGATAGATAGATAGATAGATAGATAGATAGATAGATAGATAGATAGATCGATAGATAGAGGGCTATAGACGGATAGATAGAAAGAGTGAGGGCAATAGATAGATAGATAGAGTGAGGGCGATAGATAGATAGATAGATAGATAGATAGATAGATAGATAGATAGATAGATAGATAGATAGATAGATAGATAGATGGCTAGATAGAGTGAGGGAGATAGATAGATGGCTAGATAGAGTGGGGGAGATAGATAGATAGATAGATAGATAGATAGATAGATAGATAGATAGATAGATAGATAGATAGATAGATAGATAGATAGATAGATAGATAGATAGATAGATAGATAGATAGATAGATAGATAGATAGATAGAGTGAGGGCAATAGATAGATAGAGCGAGGGCAATAGTTAGATAGATAGAGTGAGGGCGATAGATAGATACATATATAGATATATAGATGGATAGATAGAGTGAAGGCGATAGATGGATATATAGATAGAGTGAGGGCAATAGATGGATAGATAGATAAAGTGAGGGCGATAGATAGATAGAGTGAGGGCGATAGATAGATAGAGTGAGGGCGATAGATAGATAGATAGAGTGAGGGCGATAGATAGAGTGAGGGCCATAGATAGATAGAGTAAGGGCGATAGATGGATAGATAGATAGAGTGAGGGCAATAGATGGATAGATAGAAAGAGTGAGGGCGATAGATAGATAGAGTGAGGGCAATAGATATAGTGAGGGCGATAGATAGATAGAGGGAGAGAGTGAGGGCAAAAGATAGATAGATAGAGTGAGGGCGATAGATAGAGTGAGGGCGATAGATAGAGTGAGGGCAATAGATGGATAGATAGATAAAGTGAGGGCGATAGATAGATAGAGTGAGGGCGATAGATAGATAGAGTGAGGGCGATAGATAGATAGATAGAGTGAGGGCGATAGATAGAGTGAGGGCCATAGATAGATAGAGTAAGGGCGATAGATGGATAGATAGATAGAGTGAGGGCAATAGATGGATAGATAGAAAGAGTGAGGGCGATAGATAGATAGATAGAGTGAGGGCGATAGATATAGTGAGGGCGATTGATAGATAGATAGAGAGAGTGAGGGCAAAAGATAGATAGATAGAGTGAGGGCGATAGATCGATAGAGTGAGGGCGATAGATAGATAGAGTGAGGGCGATAGATCGATAGAGTGAGGGCGATAGATAGATAGATAGAGTGAGGGCAATAGATAGATAGATAGATAGATAGATAGAGTGTGGGCAATAGATGGATAGATAGATAGAGTGAAGGCAATAGATGGATAGATAGAGTGAGGGCGATAGATAGATAGATAGAGCGAGGGCAATAGTTAGATAGATAGAGTGAGGGCGATAGATAGATAGATAGATAGATAGATAGATAGATAGATAGATAGATAGATAGATAGATAGATAGATAGATAGATAGATAGATAGATAGATGGATAGATAGAGTGAGGGCGATAGATGGATAGATAAATAGAGTGAGGGCAATAGATGGATAGATAGATAGAGTGAGGGCGATAGATAGATAGAGTGAGGGCGATAGATAGAGTGAGGGCAATAGATAGATAGAGTGAGGGCGATAGATAGATAGAAAGAGTGAGGGCGATAGATAGAGTCAGGGCGATAGATAGATAGAGTGAGGGCGATAGATAGATAGAGTGAGGGCAATAGGTAGATAGATAGAGTGAGGGCGATAGATAGGTAGATAGATAGATAGATAGATAGATAGATAGATAGATAGATAGAGAGAGCGATAGATACATAGATAGATAGATAGATAGATAGATAGATAGATAGATAGATAGATATATAGATAGATAGATAGATAGATAGATAGATAGATAGATAGATAGATAGATAGATAGATAGATAGATAGATAGATAGATAGATAGATAGATAGATAGATAGATAGTGAGGGCAATAGATGGATAGATAGATAGAGTGAGGGCGATAGATAGATAGAGTGAGGGCGATAGATAGATAGAGTGAGGGCGATAGATAGATAGAGTAAGGGCGATAGATAGATAGATAGAGTGAGGGCGATAGATAGAGTGAAGGCGATAGATAGATAGTGTGAGGGCAATAGATAGATAGAGAGAGCGATAGATATATAGATGGCTAGATAGAGTGAGGGCGATAGATGGATAGATAGATAGAGTGAGGGCAATAAATGGATAGATAGATAGAGTGAGGGCGATAGATAGATAGAGTGAGGGCGATAGATAAATAGATAGAGTGAGGGCGATAGATAGAGTGAGGGCGATAGATAGATAGAGTGAGGGCGATAGATAGATAGAGTGAGGGCAATAGATAGATAGGTAGAGTGAGGGTAATGGATGGATAGATAGAGTGAGGGCGATAGATAGATAGATAGATAGATAGATAGATAGATAGATAGATAGATAGATAGATAGATAGATAGATAGATAGATAGATAGATAGATAGATAGATAGATAGATAGATAGATAGATAGATAGATAAGTAGATAGAGTGAGGGCGATAGATAGATAGAGCGAGAGCAAAAGTTAGATAGATAGATAGAGTGAGGGAGATACATAGATAGATATATAGATATATAGATGGATAGATAGAGTAAGGGCGATAGATGGATAGATAACTAGAGTGAGGGCAATAGATGGATAGATAGATAGAGTGAGGGCGATAGATAGATAGAGTGAGGGCAATAGATAGATAGAGTGAGGGCCATAAATAGATAGAGTGAGGGCGATAGATAGATACAGTGAGGGCGATAGATAGTCAGGGCGATAGATAGATAGAGTGAGGGCGATAGATAGAGTCAGGGCGATAGATAGATAGAGTGAGGGTGATAGATAGATAGAGTGCAATAGATAGATAGATAGAGTGAGGGCGATAGATAGATAGATAGATAGGTAGATAGATAGATAGATAGATAGATAGATAGATAGATAGATAGATAGATAGATAGATAGATAGATAGATAGATAGATAGATAGATAGATAGATAGATAGAGTGAGGGCAATAGATAGATAGAGCGAGGGCAATAGTTAGATAGATAGAGTGAGGGCGATAGATAGATACATATATAGATATATAGATGGATAGATAGAGTGAAGGCGATAGATGGATATATAGATAGAGTGAGGGCAATAGATGGATAGATAGATAAAGTGAGGGCGATAGATAGATAGAGTGAGGGCGATAGATAGATAGAGTGAGGGCGATAGATAGATAGATAGAGTGAGGGCGATAGATAGAGTGAGGGCCATAGATAGATAGAGTAAGGGCGATAGATGGATAGATAGATAGAGTGAGGGCAATAGATGGATAGATAGAAAGAGTGAGGGCGATAGATAGATAGAGTGAGGGCGATAGATATAGTGAGGGCGATAGATAGATAGATAGAGAGAGTGAGGGCAAAAGATAGATAGATAGAGTGAGGGCGATAGATAGAGTGAGGGCGATAGATAGAGTGAGGGCAATAGATGGATAGATAGATAAAGTGAGGGCGATAGATAGATAGAGTGAGGGCGATAGATAGATAGAGTGAGGGCGATAGATAGATAGATAGAGTGAGGGCGATAGATAGAGTGAGGGCCATAGATAGATAGAGTAAGGGCGATAGATGGATAGATAGATAGAGTGAGGGCAATAGATGGATAGATAGAAAGAGTGAGGGCGATAGATAGATAGAGTGAGGGCGATAGATATAGTGAGGGCGATAGATAGATAGATAGATAGAGAGAGTGAGGGCAAAAGATAGATAGATAGAGTGAGGGCGATAGATCGATAGAGTGAGGGCGATAGATAGATAGAGTGAGGGCGATAGATCGATAGAGTGAGGGCGATAGATAGATAGATAGAGTGAGGGCAATAGATAGATAGATAGATAGATAGATAGATAGAGTGAGGGCAATAGATGGATAGATAGAGTGAGGGCGATAGATAGATAGATAGATAGATAGATAGATAGATAGATAGATAGATAGATAGATAGATAGATAGATAGATAGATAGATAGATAGATAGATAGATAGATAGATAGATAGATAGAGGGCGATAGATAGATAAAGCGAGGGCAATAGTTAGATAGATAGAGTGAGGGCGATAGATAG
>NC_141685.1:2008234921-2008242421 GCF_964263255.1 Lissotriton vulgaris | reverse complement strand
AGATAGATAGATAGATAGATAGATGGCTAGATAGAGTGAGGGAGATAGATAGATGGCTAGATAGAGTGAGGGAGATAGATAGATAGATAGATAGATAGATAGATAGATAGATAGATAGATAGATAGATAGATAGATAGATAGATAGATAGATAGATAGATAGATAGATAGATAGATAGAGTGAGGGCAATAGATAGATAGAGCGAGGGCAATAGTTAGATAGATAGAGTGAGGGCGATAGATAGATACATATATAGATATATAGATGGATAGATAGAGTGAAGGCGATAGATGGATATATAGATAGAGTGAGGGCAATAGATGGATAGATAGATAAAGTGAGGGCGATAGATAGATAGAGTGAGGGCGATAGATAGATAGAGTGAGGGCGATAGATAGATAGATAGAGTGAGGGTGATAGATAGAGTGAGGGCCATAGATAGATAGAGTAAGGGCGATAGATGGATAGATAGATAGAGTGAGGGCAATAGATGGATAGATAGAAAGAGTGAGGGCGATAGATAGATAGAGTGAGGGCAATAGATATAGTGAGGGCGATAGATAGATAGATAGAGAGAGTGAGGGCAAAAGATAGATAGATAGAGTGAGGGCGATAGATAGAGTGAGGGCGATAGATAGAGTGAGGGCAATAGATGGATAGATAGATAAAGTGAGGGCGATAGATAGATAGAGTGAGGGCGATAGATAGATAGAGTGAGGGCGATAGATAGATAGATAGAGTGAGGGCGATAGATAGAGTGAGGGCCATAGATAGATAGAGTAAGGGCGATAGATGGATAGATAGATAGAGTGAGGGCAATAGATGGATAGATAGAAAGAGTGAGGGCGATAGATAGATAGAGTGAGGGCGATAGATATAGTGAGGGCGATAGATAGATAGATAGAGAGAGTGAGGGCAAAAGATAGATAGATAGAGTGAGGGCGATAGATCGATAGAGTGAGGGCGATAGATAGATAGAGTGAGGGCGATAGATCGATAGAGTGAGGGCGATAGATAGATAGATAGAGTGAGGGCAATAGATAGATAGATAGATAGATAGATAGAGTGTGGGCAATAGATGGATAGATAGATAGAGTGAAGGCAATAGATGGATAGATAGAGTGAGGGCGATAGATAGATAGATAGAGCGAGGGCAATAGTTAGATAGATAGAGTGAGGGCGATAGATAGATAGATAGATAGATAGATAGATAGATAGATAGATAGATAGATAGATAGATAGATAGATAGATGGATAGATAGAGTGAGGGCGATAGATGGATAGATAAATAGAGTGAGGGCAATAGATGGATAGATAGATAGAGTGAGGGCGATAGATAGATAGAGTGAGGGCGATAGATAGAGTGAGGGCAATAGATAGATAGAGTGAGGGCGATAGATAGATAGAAAGAGTGAGGGCGATAGATAGAGTCAGGGCGATAGATAGATAGAGTGAGGGCGATAGATAGATAGAGTGAGGGCAATAGGTAGATAGATAGAGTGAGGGCGATAGATAGATAGATAGATAGATAGATAGATAGATAGATAGATAGATAGAGAGAGCGATAGATACATAGATAGATAGATAGATAGATAGATAGATAGATAGATAGATAGATAGATAGATAGATAGATAGATAGATAGATAGATAGATAGATAGATAGATAGATAGATAGATAGATAGATAGATAGATAGATAGATAGATAGATAGTGAGGGCAATAGATGGATAGATAGATAGAGTGAGGGCGATAGATAGATAGAGTGAGGGCGATAGATAGATAGAGTGAGGGCGATAGATAGATAGAGTAAGGGCGATAGATAGATAGATAGAGTGAGGGCGATAGATAGAGTGAAGGCGATAGATAGATAGTGTGAGGGCAATAGATAGATAGAGAGAGCGATAGATATATAGATGGCTAGATAGAGTGAGGGCGATAGATGGATAGATAGATAGAGTGAGGGCAATAAATGGATAGATAGATAGAGTGAGGGCGATAGATAGATAGAGTGAGGGCGATAGATAAATAGATAGAGTGAGGGCGATAGATAGAGTGAGGGCGATAGATAGATAGAGTGAGGGCGATAGATAGATAGAGTGAGGGCAATAGATAGATAGGTAGAGTGAGGGTAATGGATGGATAGATAGAGTGAGGGCGATAGATAGATAGATAGATAGATAGATAGATAGATAGATAGATAGATAAGTAGATAGAGTGAGGGCGATAGATAGATAGAGCGAGAGCAAAAGTTAGATAGATAGATAGAGTGAGGGAGATACATAGATAGATATATAGATATATAGATGGATAGATAGAGTAAGGGCGATAGATGGATAGATAACTAGAGTGAGGGCAATAGATGGATAGATAGATAGAGTGAGGGCGATAGATAGATAGAGTGAGGGCAATAGATAGATAGAGTGAGGGCCATAAATAGATAGAGTGAGGGCGATAGATAGATAGAGTGAGGGCGATAGATAGTCAGGGCGATAGATAGATAGAGTGAGGGCGATAGATAGAGTCAGGGCGATAGATAGATAGAGTGAGGGTGATAGATAGATAGAGTGCAATAGATAGATAGATAGAGTGAGGGCGATAGATAGATAGATAGATAGGTAGATAGATAGATAGATAGATAGATAGATAGATAGATAGATAGATAGATAGATAGATAGATAGATAGATAGATAGATAGATAGAGTGAGGGCGATAGATAGATAGAGTGAGGGCGGTAGATAGATGGATAGATAGAGTGAGGGCGATAGAAAGATAGAGTGAGGGCGATGGATAGATAGATAGATAGATAGATAGATAGATAGATAGATAGATAGATAGATAGATAGATAGATAGATAGATAGATAGATACATAGATACATAGATACATAGATACATAGATAGATAGAGTGAGGGCGATAGATAGAGCGAGGGCAAAAGTTAGATAGATAGATAGATAGAGTGAGGGCGATAGATAGATAGATAGATAGATAGATAGATAGATAGATAGATAGATAGATAGATAGATAGATAGATAGATAGATATCTAGATATATAGATGGATAGATAGAGTGAGGGCGATAGATGGATAGATAAATAGAGTGAGGGCAATAGATGGATAGAGTGAGGGCGATAGATGGATAGGGTGAAGGCAATAGATAGATAGAGTGAGGGCGATAGATAGAGTGAGAGCGATAGATAGATAGATAGAGTGAGGGCGATAGATAGAGTGAGAGCGATAGATAGATAGATAGAGTGAGGGCGATAGATAGATAGATAGAGTGAGGGCAATAGATAGATAGGTAGAGTGAGGACAATAGATAGATAGATAGATAGATAGATAGATAGATAGATAGATAGATAGATAGATAGATAGAGTGAGGGCAATAGATGGATATAGATAGTGAGGGCAATAGATGGATAGATAGAGTGAGGGCGATAGATAGATAGATAGATAGATAGATAGATAGATAGATAGATAGATAGATAGATAGATGGAGTGAGGGCGATAGATAGAGCGAGGGCAATAGTTAGATAGATAGATAGAGTGAGGGCGATAGATAGATAGATAGATATATAGATATATAGATGGATAGATAGAGTGAGGGCGATAGATGGATAGATAAATAGAGTGAGGGCAATATATGGATAGATAGATAGAGTGAGGGCGATAGATAGATAGAGTGAGGGCGATAGATAGATAGAGTGAGGGCGATAGATAGATAGAGTGAAGGCGATAGATAGATAGATAGAGTGAGGGTGATAGATAGAGTCAGGGCGATAGATAGATAGAGTGAGGGCAATAGATAGATAGAGTGAGGGTGATAGATAGAGTGAGGGCGATAGATAGATAGATAGATAGATAGATAGATAGATAGATAGATAGATAGATAGATAGATAGATAGAGTGAGGGCAATAGATGGATAGATAGAGTGAGTGCCATAGATAGATAGATAGATAGATAGATAGATAGATAGATAGATAGATAGATAGATAGATAGATAGATAGATAGATAGATAGATAGATAGATAGATACATAGATACATAGATACATAGATACATAGATAGATAGAGTGAGGGCGATAGATAGAGCGAGGGCAAAAGTTAGATAGATAGATAGATAGAGTGAGGGCGATAGATAGATAGATAGATAGATAGATAGATAGATAGATAGATAGATAGATAGATAGATAGATAGATAGATAGATAGATATCTAGATATATAGATGGATAGATAGAGTGAGGGCGATAGATGGATAGATAAATAGAGTGAGGGCAATAGATGGATAGAGTGAGGGCGATAGATGGATAGGGTGAAGGCAATAGATAGATAGAGTGAGGGCGATAGATAGAGTGAGAGCGATAGATAGATAGATAGAGTGAGGGCGATAGATAGAGTGAGAGCGATAGATAGATAGATAGAGTGAGGGCGATAGATAGATAGATAGAGTGAGGGCAATAGATAGATAGGTAGAGTGAGGACAATAGATAGATAGATAGATAGATAGATAGATAGATAGATAGATAGATAGATAGATAGATAGAGTGAGGGCAATAGATGGATATAGATAGTGAGGGCAATAGATGGATAGATAGAGTGAGGGCGATAGATAGATAGATAGATAGATAGATAGATAGATAGATAGATAGATAGATAGATAGATGGAGTGAGGGCGATAGATAGAGCGAGGGCAATAGTTAGATAGATAGATAGAGTGAGGGCGATAGATAGATAGATAGATATATAGATATATAGATGGATAGATAGAGTGAGGGCGATAGATGGATAGATAAATAGAGTGAGGGCAATATATGGATAGATAGATAGAGTGAGGGCGATAGATAGATAGAGTGAGGGCGATAGATAGATAGAGTGAGGGCGATAGATAGATAGAGTGAAGGCGATAGATAGATAGATAGAGTGAGGGTGATAGATAGAGTCAGGGCGATAGATAGATAGAGTGAGGGCAATAGATAGATAGAGTGAGGGTGATAGATAGAGTGAGGGCGATAGATAGATAGATAGATAGATAGATAGATAGATAGATAGATAGATAGATAGATAGATAGATAGATAGAGTGAGGGCAATAGATGGATAGATAGAGTGAGTGCCATAGATAGATAGATAGATAGATAGATAGATAGATAGATAGATAGATAGATAGATAGATAGATAGATAGATAGATAGATAGATAGATAGATAGATAGATAGATAGAGTGAGGGCGATAGATAGATAGAGCGAGGGCAATAGTTAGATAGATAGAGTGAGGGCGATAGATAGATAGATAGATAGATAGATAGATATATAGATGGATAGATAGAGTGAGGGCGATAGATCGATAGATAAATAGAGTGAGGGCAATAGATGGATAGAGTGAGGGCGATAGATAGATAGAGTGAAGGCGATAGATAGATAGAGTGAGGGCGATAGATAGATAGATAGAGTGAGGGCGATAGATAGAGTGAGAGCGATAGATAGATAGAGTGAGGGCGATAGATAGATAGATAGAGTGAGGGCAATAGATAGATAGGTAGAGTGAGGACAATAGATAGATAGATAGATAGATAGATAGAGTGAGGGCAATAGATGGATAGATAGATAGTGAGGGCAATAGATGGATAGATAGAGTGAGGGCGATAGATAGATAGATAGATAGATAGATAGATAGATAGATAGATAGGTAGATAGATAGATAGATAGATAGATAGAGTGAGGGAGATACATAGATAGATATATAGATATATAGATGGATAGATAGAGTAAGGGCGATAGATGGATAGATAACTAGAGTGAGGGCAATAGATGGATAGATAGATAGAGTGAGGGCGATAGATAGATAGAGTGAGGGCAATAGATAGATAGAGTGAGGGCCATAAATAGATAGAGTGAGGGCGATAGATAGATAGAGTGAGGGCGATAGATAGTCAGGGCGATAGATAGATAGAGTGAGGGCGATAGATAGAGTCAGGGCGATAGATAGATAGAGTGAGGGTGATAGATAGATAGAGTGCAATAGATAGATAGATAGAGTGAGGGCGATAGATAGATAGATAGATAGGTAGATAGATAGATAGATAGATAGATAGATAGATAGATAGATAGATAGATAGATAGATAGATAGATAGATAGATAGATAGATAGATAGATAGATAGATAGATAGATAGATAGATAGATAGAGTGAGGGCGATAGATAGATAGAGTGAGGGCGGTAGATAGATAGATAGATGGATAGATAGAGTGAGGGCGATAGAAAGATAGAGTGAGGGCGATGGATAGATAGATAGATAGATAGATAGATAGATAGATAGATAGATAGATAGATAGATAGATAGATAGATACATAGATACATAGATACATAGATACATAGATACATAGATAGATAGAGTGAGGGCGATAGATAGAGCGAGGGCAAAAGTTAGATAGATAGATAGATAGAGTGAGGGCGATAGATAGATAGATAGATAGATAGATAGATAGATAGATAGATAGATAGATAGATAGATAGATAGATAGATAGATAGATAGATATCTAGATATATAGATGGATAGATAGAGTGAGGGCGATAGATGGATAGATAAATAGAGTGAGGGCAATAGATGGATAGAGTGAGGGCGATAGATGGATAGGGTGAAGGCAATAGATAGATAGAGTGAGGGCGATAGATAGAGTGAGAGCGATAGATAGATAGATAGAGTGAGGGCGATAGATAGAGTGAGAGCGATAGATAGATAGATAGAGTGAGGGCGATAGATAGATAGATAGAGTGAGGGCAATAGATAGATAGGTAGAGTGAGGACAATAGATAGATAGATAGATAGATAGATAGATAGATAGATAGAGTGAGGGCAATAGATGGATATAGATAGTGAGGGCAATAGATGGATAGATAGAGTGAGGGCGATAGATAGATAGATAGATAGATAGATAGATAGATAGATAGATAGATAGATAGATAGATAGATAGATAGATAGATAGATAGATAGATAGAGTGAGGGCGATAGATAGAGCGAGGGCAATAGTTAGATAGATAGATAGAGTGAGGGCGATAGATAGATAGATAGATATATAGATATATAGATGGATAGATAGAGTGAGGGCGATAGATGGATAGATAAATAGAGTGAGGGCAATATATGGATAGATAGATAGAGTGAGGGCGATAGATAGATAGAGTGAGGGCGATAGATAGATAGAGTGAGGGCGATAGATAGATAGAGTGAAGGCGATAGATAGATAGATAGAGTGAGGGTGATAGATAGAGTCAGGGCGATAGATAGATAGAGTGAGGGCAATAGATAGATAGAGTGAGGGTGATAGATAGAGTGAGGGCGATAGATAGATAGATAGATAGATAGATAGATAGATAGATAGATAGATAGATAGATAGATAGATAGATAGATAGAGTGAGGGCAATAGATGGATAGATAGAGTGAGTGCCATAGATAGATAGATAGATAGATAGATAGATAGATAGATAGATAGATAGATAGAT
>NC_141685.1:2008214921-2008229921 GCF_964263255.1 Lissotriton vulgaris | reverse complement strand
AGATAGATAGAGTGAGGGCGATAGATAGAGTGAAGGCGATAGATAGATAGAGTGAGGGCAATAGATAGATAGAGAGAGCGATAGATATATAGATGGCTAGATAGAGTGAGGGCGATAGATGGATAGATAGATAGAGTGAGGGCAATAAATGGATAGATAGATAGAGTGAGGGCGATAGATAGATAGAGTGAGGGCGATAGATAAATAGATAGAGTGAGGGCGATAGATAGAGTGAGGGCAATAGATGGATAGATAGATAGAGTGAGGGCGATAGATAGATAGAGTGAGGGCAATAGATAGATAGAGTGAGGGCCATAGATAGATAGAGTGAGGGCGATAGATAGAAAGAGTGAGGGCGATAGATAGATAGATAGATAGATAGATAGATAGATAGATAGATAGATAGATAGATAGATGGATAGATAGATAGATAGATGGATAGATAGATGGCTAGATAGAGTGAGGGAGATAGATAGATGGCTAGATAGAGTGAGGGAGATAGATAGATAGATAGATAGATAGATAGATAGATAGATAGAGTGAGGGCGATAGATGGATAGATAGATAGAGTGAGGGTGATAGATGGATAGAGTGAGGGCGGTAGATAGATAGATAGATGGATAGATAGAGTGAGGGCGATAGAAAGATAGAGTGAGGGCGATAAATAGATAGAGTGAGGGCGATAGAGTGAGGGCGATAGATAGGGTGAGGGCGAAAGATAGATAGATAGATAGAGAGATAGATAGATAGATAGATAGATAGATAGATAGATAGATAGATAGATAGATAGATAGATAGATAGATAGATAGATAGATAGATAGATAGGGTGAGGGCGATAGATAGATAGAGCGAGGGCAATAATTAGATAGATAGATAGAGTGAGGGCGATAGATAGATAGATAGATAGATAGATAGATAGATAGATAGATAGATAGATAGATAGATAGATAGATAGATCGATAGATAGAGGGCTATAGACGGATAGATAGAAAGAGTGAGGGCAATAGATAGATAGATAGAGTGAGGGCGATAGATAGATAGATAGATAGATAGATAGATAGATAGATGGCTAGATGGAGTGAGGGAGATAGATAGATGGCTAGATAGAGTGGGGGAGATAGATAGATAGATAGATAGATAGATAGATAGATAGATAGATAGATAGATAGATAGATAGATAGATAGATAGATAGATAGATAGATAGATAGATAGATAGATAGATAGATAGATAGATAGATAGAGTGAGGGCAATAGATAGATAGAGCGAGGGCAATAGTTAGATAGATAGAGTGAGGGCGATAGATAGATACATATATAGATATATAGATGGATAGATAGAGTGAAGGCGATAGATGGATATATAGATAGAGTGAGGGCAATAGATGGATAGATAGATAAAGTGAGGGCGATAGATAGATAGAGTGAGGGCGATAGATAGATAGAGTGAGGGCGATAGATAGATAGATAGAGTGAGGGCGATAGATAGAGTGAGGGCCATAGATAGATAGAGTAAGGGCGATAGATGGATAGATAGATAGAGTGAGGGCAATAGATGGATAGATAGAAAGAGTGAGGGCGATAGATAGATAGAGTGAGGGCAATAGATATAGTGAGGGCGATAGATAGATAGATAGAGAGAGTGAGGGCAAAAGATAGATAGATAGAGTGAGGGCGATAGATAGAGTGAGGGCGATAGATAGAGTGAGGGCAATAGATGGATAGATAGATAAAGTGAGGGCGATAGATAGATAGAGTGAGGGCGATAGATAGATAGAGTGAGGGCGATAGATAGATAGATAGAGTGAGGGCGATAGATAGAGTGAGGGCCATAGATAGATAGAGTAAGGGCGATAGATGGATAGATAGATAGAGTGAGGGCAATAGATGGATAGATAGAAAGAGTGAGGGCGATAGATAGATAGAGTGAGGGCGATAGATATAGTGAGGGCGATAGATAGATAGATAGAGAGAGTGAGGGCAAAAGATAGATAGATAGAGTGAGGGCGATAGATCGATAGAGTGAGGGCGATAGATAGATAGAGTGAGGGCGATAGATCGATAGAGTGAGGGCGATAGATAGATAGATAGAGTGAGGGCAATAGATAGATAGATAGATAGATAGATAGATAGAGTGTGGGCAATAGATGGATAGATAGATAGAGTGAAGGCAATAGATGGATAGATAGAGTGAGGGCGATAGATAGATAGATAGAGCGAGGGCAATAGTTAGATAGATAGAGTGAGGGCGATAGATAGATAGATAGATAGATAGATAGATAGATAGATAGATAGATAGATAGATAGATAGATAGATAGATAGATAGATAGATAGATAGATAGATAGATAGATAGATAGATGGATAGATAGAGTGAGGGCGATAGATGGATAGATAAATAGAGTGAGGGCAATAGATGGATAGATAGATAGAGTGAGGGCGATAGATAGATAGAGTGAGGGCGATAGATAGAGTGAGGGCAATAGATAGATAGAGTGAGGGCGATAGATAGATAGAAAGAGTGAGGGCGATAGATAGAGTCAGGGCGATAGATAGATAGAGTGAGGGCGATAGATAGATAGAGTGAGGGCAATAGGTAGATAGATAGAGTGAGGGCGATAGATAGGTAGATAGATAGATAGATAGATAGATAGATAGATAGATAGATAGATAGATAGATAGATAGATAGATAGATAGATAGATAGATAGATAGATAGATAGATAGATAGATAGATAGATAGATAGATAGATAGATAGATAGATAGATAGATAGATAGATAGATAGATAGATAGATAGATAGATAGATAGATAGATAGATAGATAGATAGATAGATAGATAGATAGATAGTGAGGGCAATAGATGGATAGATAGATAGAGTGAGGGCGATAGATAGATAGAGTGAGGGCGATAGATAGATAGAGTGAGGGCGATAGATAGATAGAGTAAGGGCGATAGATAGATAGATAGAGTGAGGGCGATAGATAGAGTGAAGGCGATAGATAGATAGTGTGAGGGCAATAGATAGATAGAGAGAGCGATAGATATATAGATGGCTAGATAGAGTGAGGGCGATAGATGGATAGATAGATAGAGTGAGGGCAATAAATGGATAGATAGATAGAGTGAGGGCGATAGATAGATAGAGTGAGGGCGATAGATAAATAGATAGAGTGAGGGCGATAGATAGAGTGAGGGCGATAGATAGATAGAGTGAGGGCGATAGATAGATAGAGTGAGGGCAATAGATAGATAGGTAGAGTGAGGGTAATGGATGGATAGATAGAGTGAGGGCGATAGATAGATAGATAGATAGATAGATAGATAGATAGATAGATAGATAGATAGATAGATAGATAGATAGATAGATAGATAGATAAGTAGATAGAGTGAGGGCGATAGATAGATAGAGCGAGAGCAAAAGTTAGATAGATAGATAGAGTGAGGGAGATACATAGATAGATATATAGATATATAGATGGATAGATAGAGTAAGGGCGATAGATGGATAGATAACTAGAGTGAGGGCAATAGATGGATAGATAGATAGAGTGAGGGCGATAGATAGATAGAGTGAGGGCAATAGATAGATAGAGTGAGGGCCATAAATAGATAGAGTGAGGGCGATAGATAGATAGAGTGAGGGCGATAGATAGTCAGGGCGATAGATAGATAGAGTGAGGGCGATAGATAGAGTCAGGGCGATAGATAGATAGAGTGAGGGTGATAGATAGATAGAGTGCAATAGATAGATAGATAGAGTGAGGGCGATAGATAGATAGATAGATAGGTAGATAGATAGATAGATAGATAGATAGATAGATAGATAGATAGATAGATAGATAGATAGATAGATAGATAGATAGATAGATAGATAGAGTGAGGGCGATAGATAGATAGAGTGAGGGCGGTAGATAGATAGATAGTTGGATAGATAGAGTGAGGGCGATAGAAAGATAGAGTGAGGGCGATGGATAGATAGATAGATAGATAGATAGATAGATAGATAGATAGATAGATACATAGATACATAGATACATAGATACATAGATAGATAGAGTGAGGGCGATAGATAGAGCGAGGGCAAAAGTTAGATAGATAGATAGATAGAGTGAGGGCGATAGATAGATAGATAGATAGATAGATAGATAGATAGATAGATAGATAGATAGATAGATAGATAGATAGATAGATATCTAGATATATAGATGGATAGATAGAGTGAGGGCGATAGATGGATAGATAAATAGAGTGAGGGCAATAGATGGATAGAGTGAGGGCGATAGATGGATAGGGTGAAGGCAATAGATAGATAGAGTGAGGGCGATAGATAGAGTGAGAGCGATAGATAGATAGATAGAGTGAGGACGATAGATAGAGTGAGAGCGATAGATAGATAGATAGAGTGAGGGCGATAGATAGATAGATAGAGTGAGGGCAATAGATAGATAGGTAGAGTGAGGACAATAGATAGATAGATAGATAGATAGATAGATAGATAGATAGATAGATAGATAGATAGATAGATAGATAGATAGATAGATAGAGTGAGGGCAATAGATGGATATAGATAGTGAGGGCAATAGATGGATAGATAGAGTGAGGGCGATAGATAGATAGATAGATAGATAGATAGATAGATAGATAGATAGATAGATAGATAGATAGATAGATAGATAGATAGATAGATAGATAGATAGAGTGAGGGCGATAGATAGAGCGAGGGCAATAGTTAGATAGATAGATAGATAGAGTGAGGGCGATAGATAGATAGATAGATATATAGATATATAGATGGATAGATAGAGTGAGGGCGATAGATGGATAGATAAATAGAGTGAGGGCAATATATGGATAGATAGATAGAGTGAGGGCGATAGATAGATAGAGTGAGGGCGATAGATAGATAGAGTGAGGGCGATAGATAGATAGAGTGAAGGCGATAGATAGATAGATAGAGTGAGGGTGATAGATAGAGTCAGGGCGATAGATAGATAGAGTGAGGGCAATAGATAGATAGAGTGAGGGTGATAGATAGAGTGAGGGCGATAGATAGATAGATAGATAGATAGATAGATAGATAGATAGATAGATAGATAGATAGATAGATAGATAGATAGATAGATAGATAGATAGATAGATAGATAGATAGAGTGAGGGCAATAGATGGATAGATAGAGTGAGGGCCATAGATAGATAGATAGATAGATAGATAGATAGATAGATAGATAGATAGATAGATAGATAGATAGATAGATAGATAGATAGATAGATAGATAGATAGATAGAGTGAGGGCGATAGATAGATAGAGCGAGGGCAATAGTTAGATAGATAGAGTGAGGGCGATAGATAGATAGATAGATAGATAGATAGATAGATAGATAGATAGATAGATAGATATATAGATGGATAGATAGAGTGAGGGCGATAGATCGATAGATAAATAGAGTGAGGGCAATAGATGGATAGAGTGAGGGCGATAGATAGATAGAGTGAAGGCGATAGATAGATAGAGTGAGGGCGATAGATAGATAGATAGAGTGAGGGCGATAGATAGAGTGAGAGCGATAGATAGATAGAGTGAGGGCGATAGATAGATAGATAGAGTGAGGGCAATAGATAGATAGGTAGAGTGAGGACAATAGATAGATAGATAGATAGATAGATAGATAGATAGATAGATAGATAGATAGATAGATAGATAGATAGAGTGAGGGCAATAGATGGATAGATAGATAGTGAGGGCAATAGATGGATAGATAGAGTGAGGGCGATAGATAGATAGATAGATAGATAGATAGATAGATAGATAGATAGATAGATAGATAGATAGATAGATAGATAGATAGATAGATAGATAGATAGATAGATAGATAGGTAGATAGATAGATAGATAGATAGATAGAGTGAGGGCGATAGATAGAGCGAGGGCAATAGTTAGATAGATAGATAGATAGATAGATAGATAGATAGATAGATAGATAGATAGATAGATAGATAGATAGATAGATAGATAGATAGATAGATAGATAGATAGAGTGAGGGCGATAGATAGATAGATATATAGATATATAGATGGATAGATAGAGTGAGGGCGATAGATGGATAGATAAATAGAGTGAGGGCAATAGATGGATAGATAGATAGAGTGAGGGCGATAGATAGATAGAGTGAGGGCAATAGATAGAGTGAGGGTGATAGATAGAGTGAGGGCAATAGATAGATAGAGTGAAGGCGATAGATAGATAGATAGATAGAGTGAGGGTGATAGATAGAGTCAGGGCGATAGATAGATAGAGTGAGGGCGATAGATAGATAGAGTGAGGGCGGTAGATAGATAGATAGATGGATAGATAGAGTGAGGGCGATAGAAAGATAGAGTGAGGGCGATAGATAGATAGATAGATAGATAGATAGATAGATAGATAGATAGATAGATAGATAGATAGATAGATAGATAGATAGATAGATAGATAGATAGATAGATAGATACATAGATACATAGATACATAGATAGATAGAGTGAGGGCGATAGATAGAGCGAGGGCAAAAGTTAGATAGATAGATAGATAGAGTGAGGGCGATAGATAGATAGATAGATAGATAGATAGATATCTAGATATATAGATGGATAGATAGAGTGAGGGCGATAGATGGATAGATAAATAGAGTGAGGGCAATAGATGGATAGAGTGAGGGCGATAGATGGATAGGGTGAAGGCAATAGATAGATAGAGTGAGGGCGATAGATAGAGTGAGAGCGATAGATAGATAGATAGAGTGAGGGCGATAGATAGAGTGAGAGCGATAGATAGATAGAGTGAGGGCGATAGATAGATAGATAGAGTGAGGGCAATAGATAGATAGGTAGAGTGAGGACAATAGATAGATAGATAGATAGATAGATAGATAGATAGATAGATAGATAGATAGATAGATAGATAGATAGATAGATAGATAGATAGATAGATAGATAGATAGATAGATAGATAGAGTGAGGGCAATAGATGGATAGATAGATAGTGAGGGCAATAGATGGATAGATAGAGTGAGGGCGATAGATAGATAGATAGATAGATAGATAGATAGATAGATAGATAGATAGATAGATAGATAGATAGATAGATAGATAGATAGATAGATAGATAGATAGATAGATAGATAGAGTGAGGGCGATAGATAGAGCGAGGGCAATAGTTAGATAGATAGATAGAGTGAGGGCGATAGATAGATAGATAGATATATAGATATATAGATGGATAGATAGAGTGAGGGCGATAGATGGATAGATAAATAGAGTGAGGGCAATATATGGATAGATAGATAGAGTGAGGGCGATAGATAGATAGAGTGAGGGCGATAGATAGATAGAGTGAGGGCGATAGATAGATAGAGTAAGGGCGATAGATAGATAGAGTGAGGGCGATAGATAGAGTGAAGGCGATAGATAGATAGAGTGAGGGCAATAGATAGATAGAGAGAGCGATAGATATATAGATGGCTAGATAGAGTGAGGGCGATAGATGGATAGATAGATAGAGTGAGGGCAATAAATGGATAGATAGATAGAGTGAGGGCGATAGATAGATAGAGTGAGGGCGATAGATAAATAGATAGAGTGAGGGCGATAGATAGAGTGAGGGCAGTAGATGGATAGATAGATAGAGTGAGGGCGATAGATAGATAGAGTGAGGGCAATAGATAGATAGAGTGAGGGCCATAGATAGATAGAGTGAGGGCGATAGATAGAAAGAGTGAGGGCGATAGATAGATAGATAGATAGATAGATAGATAGATAGATAGATAGATAGATAGATAGATAGATAGATAGATAGATAGATAGATAGATAGATAGATAGATAGATAGATGGATAGATAGATAGATAGATGGATAGATAGATGGCTAGATAGAGTGAGGGAGATAGATAGATGGCTAGATAGAGTGAGGGAGATAGATAGATAGATAGATAGATAGATAGATAGATAGATAGATAGATAGATAGATAGATAGAGTGAGGGCGATAGATGGATAGATAGATAGAGTGAGGGTGATAGATGGATAGAGTGAGGGCGGTAGATAGATAGATAGATGGATAGATAGAGTGAGGGCGATAGAAAGATAGAGTGAGGGCGATAAATAGATAGAGTGAGGGCGATAGAGTGAGGGCGATAGATAGGGTGAGGGCGAAAGATAGATAGATAGATAGAGAGATAGGGCGATAGATAGAGTCAGGGCGATAGATAGATAGAGTGAGGGCGATAGATAGATAGAGTGAGGGCAATAGGTAGATAGATAGAGTGAGGGCGATAGATAGGTAGATAGATAGATAGATAGATAGATAGATAGATAGATAGATAGATAGATAGATAGATAGATAGATAGATAGATAGATAGATAGATAGATAGATAGATAGATAGATAGGGTGAGGGCGATAGATAGATAGAGCGAGGGCAATAATTAGATAGATAGATAGAGTGAGGGCGATAGATAGATAGATAGATAGATAGATAGATAGATAGATAGATAGATAGATAGATAGATCGATAGATAGAGGGCTATAGACGGATAGATAGAAAGAGTGAGGGCAATAGATAGATAGATAGAGTGAGGGCGATAGATAGATAGATAGATAGATAGATAGATAGATAGATAGATAGATAGATAGATAGATAGATAGATAGATGGCTAGATAGAGTGAGGGAGATAGATAGATGGCTAGATAGAGTGGGGGAGATAGATAGATAGATAGATAGATAGATAGATAGATAGATAGATAGATAGATAGATAGATAGATAGATAGATAGATAGATAGATAGATAGATAGATAGATAGATAGATAGATAGAGTGAGGGCAATAGATAGATAGAGCGAGGGCAATAGTTAGATAGATAGAGTGAGGGCGATAGATAGATACATATATAGATATATAGATGGATAGATAGAGTGAAGGCGATAGATGGATATATAGATAGAGTGAGGGCAATAGATGGATAGATAGATAAAGTGAGGGCGATAGATAGATAGAGTGAGGGCGATAGATAGATAGAGTGAGGGCGATAGATAGATAGATAGAGTGAGGGCGATAGATAGAGTGAGGGCCATAGATAGATAGAGTAAGGGCGATAGATGGATAGATAGATAGAGTGAGGGCAATAGATGGATAGATAGAAAGAGTGAGGGCGATAGATAGATAGAGTGAGGGCAATAGATATAGTGAGGGCGATAGATAGATAGAGGGAGAGAGTGAGGGCAAAAGATAGATAGATAGAGTGAGGGCGATAGATAGAGTGAGGGCGATAGATAGAGTGAGGGCAATAGATGGATAGATAGATAAAGTGAGGGCGATAGATAGATAGAGTGAGGGCGATAGATAGATAGAGTGAGGGCGATAGATAGATAGATAGAGTGAGGGCGATAGATAGAGTGAGGGCCATAGATAGATAGAGTAAGGGCGATAGATGGATAGATAGATAGAGTGAGGGCAATAGATGGATAGATAGAAAGAGTGAGGGCGATAGATAGATAGATAGAGTGAGGGCGATAGATATAGTGAGGGCGATAGATAGATAGATAGAGAGAGTGAGGGCAAAAGATAGATAGATAGAGTGAGGGCGATAGATCGATAGAGTGAGGGCGATAGATAGATAGACTGAGGGCGATAGATCGATAGAGTGAGGGCGATAGATAGATAGATAGAGTGAGGGCAATAGATAGATAGATAGATAGATAGATAGAGTGTGGGCAATAGATGGATAGATAGATAGAGTGAAGGCAATAGATGGATAGATAGAGTGAGGGCGATAGATAGATAGATAGAGCGAGGGCAATAGTTAGATAGATAGAGTGAGGGCGATAGATAGATAGATAGATAGATAGATAGATAGATAGATAGATAGATAGATAGATAGATAGATAGATGGATAGATAGAGTGAGGGCGATAGATGGATAGATAAATAGAGTGAGGGCAATAGATGGATAGATAGATAGAGTGAGGGCGATAGATAGATAGAGTGAGGGCGATAGATAGAGTGAGGGCAATAGATAGATAGAGTGAGGGCGATAGATAGATAGAAAGAGTGAGGGCGATAGATAGAGTCAGGGCGATAGATAGATAGAGTGAGGGCGATAGATAGATAGAGTGAGGGCAATAGGTAGATAGATAGAGTGAGGGCGATAGATAGGTAGATAGATAGATAGATAGATAGATAGATAGATAGAGAGAGCGATAGATACATAGATAGATAGATAGATAGATAGATAGATAGATAGATAGATAGATATATAGATAGATAGATAGATAGATAGATAGATAGATAGATAGATAGATAGATAGATAGATAGATAGATAGATAGATAGATAGATAGATAGATAGATAGATAGATAGATAGATAGATAGATAGATAGATAGATAGATAGTGAGGGCAATAGATGGATAGATAGATAGAGTGAGGGCGATAGATAGATAGAGTGAGGGCGATAGATAGATAGAGTGAGGGCGATAGATAGATAGAGTAAGGGCGATAGATAGATAGATAGAGTGAGGGCGATAGATAGAGTGAAGGCGATAGATAGATAGTGTGAGGGCAATAGATAGATAGAGAGAGCGATAGATATATAGATGGCTAGATAGAGTGAGGGCGATAGATGGATAGATAGATAGAGTGAGGGCAATAAATGGATAGATAGATAGAGTGAGGGCGATAGATAGATAGAGTGAGGGCGATAGATAAATAGATAGAGTGAGGGCGATAGATAGAGTGAGGGCGATAGATAGATAGAGTGAGGGCGATAGATAGATAGAGTGAGGGCAATAGATAGATAGGTAGAGTGAGGGTAATGGATGGATAGATAGAGTGAGGGCGATAGATAGATAGATAGATAGATAGATAGATAGATAGATAGATAGATAGATAGATAGATAGATAGATAGATAGATAGATAGATAGATAGATAGATAGATAAGTAGATAGAGTGAGGGCGATAGATAGATAGAGCGAGAGCAAAAGTTAGATAGATAGATAGAGTGAGGGAGATACATAGATAGATATATAGATATATAGATGGATAGATAGAGTAAGGGCGATAGATGGATAGATAACTAGAGTGAGGGCAATAGATGGATAGATAGATAGAGTGAGGGCGATAGATAGATAGAGTGAGGGCAATAGATAGATAGAGTGAGGGCCATAAATAGATAGAGTGAGGGCGATAGATAGATACAGTGAGGGCGATAGATAGTCAGGGCGATAGATAGATAGAGTGAGGGCGATAGATAGAGTCAGGGCGATAGATAGATAGAGTGAGGGTGATAGATAGATAGAGTGCAATAGATAGATAGATAGAGTGAGGGCGATAGATAGATAGATAGATAGGTAGATAGATAGATAGATAGATAGATAGATAGATAGATAGATAGATAGATAGATAGATAGATAGATAGATAGATAGATAGATAGATAGATAGATAGAGTGAGGGCGATAGATAGATAGAGTGAGGGCGGTAGATAGATAGATAGTTGGATAGATAGAGTGAGGGCGATAGAAAGATAGAGTGAGGGCGATGGATAGATAGATAGATAGATAGATAGATAGATAGATAGATAGATAGATAGATAGATAGATAGATAGATACATAGATACATAGATACATAGATACATAGATAGATAGAGTGAGGGCGATAGATAGAGCGAGGGCAAAAGTTAGATAGATAGAGTGAGGGCGATAGATAGATAGATAGATAGATAGATAGATAGATAGATAGATAGATAGATAGATAGATAGATAGATAGATAGATAGATATCTAGATATATAGATGGATAGATAGAGTGAGGGCGATAGATGGATAGATAAATAGAGTGAGGGCAATAGATGGATAGAGTGAGGGCGATAGATGGATAGGGTGAAGGCAATAGATAGATAGAGTGAGGGCGATAGATAGAGTGAGAGCGATAGATAGATAGATAGAGTGAGGACGATAGATAGAGTGAGAGCGATAGATAGATAGATAGAGTGAGGGCGATAGATAGATAGATAGAGTGAGGGCAATAGATAGATAGGTAGAGTGAGGACAATAGATAGATAGATAGATAGATAGATAGATAGATAGATAGATAGATAGATAGATAGATAGATAGATAGATAGATAGATAGAGTGAGGGCAATAGATGGATATAGATAGTGAGGGCAATAGATGGATAGATAGAGTGAGGGCGATAGATAGATAGATAGATAGATAGATAGATAGATAGATAGATAGATAGATAGATAGATAGATAGATAGATAGATAGATAGAGTGAGGGCGATAGATAGAGCGAGGGCAATAGTTAGATAGATAGATAGAGTGAGGGCGATAGATAGATAGATAGATATATAGATATATAGATGGATAGATAGAGTGAGGGCGATAGATGGATAGATAAATAGAGTGAGGGCAATATATGGATAGATAGATAGAGTGAGGGCGATAGATAGATAGAGTGAGGGCGATAGATAGATAGAGTGAGGGCGATAGATAGATAGAGTGAAGGCGATAGATAGATAGATAGAGTGAGGGTGATAGATAGAGTCAGGGCGATAGATAGATAGAGTGAGGGCAATAGATAGATAGAGTGAGGGTGATAGATAGAGTGAGGGCGATAGATAGATAGATAGATAGATAGATAGATAGATAGATAGATAGATAGATAGATAGATAGATAGATAGATAGATAGATAGAGTGAGGGCAATAGATGGATAGATAGAGTGAGGGCCATAGATAGATAGATAGATAGATAGATAGATAGATAGATAGATAGATAGATAGATAGATAGATAGAGTGAGGGCGATAGATAGATAGAGCGAGGGCAATAGTTAGATAGATAGAGTGAGGGCGATAGATAGATAGATAGATAGATAGATAGATAGATAGATAGATAGATAGATAGATATATAGATGGATAGATAGAGTGAGGGCGATAGATCGATAGATAAATAGAGTGAGGGCAATAGATGGATAGAGTGAGGGCGATAGATAGATAGAGTGAAGGCGATAGATAGATAGAGTGAGGGCGATAGATAGATAGATAGAGTGAGGGTGATAGATAGAGTGAGAGCGATAGATAGATAGAGTGAGGGCGATAGATAGATAGATAGAGTGAGGGCAATAGATAGATAGGTAGAGTGAGGACAATAGATAGATAGATAGATAGATAGATAGATAGATAGATAGATAGATAGATAGATAGATAGATAGATAGATAGATAGAGTGAGGGCAATAGATGGATAGATAGATAGTGAGGGCAATAGATGGATAGATAGAGTGAGGGCGATAGATAGATAGATAGATAGATAGATAGATAGATAGATAGATAGATAGATAGATAGATAGATAGATAGATAGATAGATAGATAGATAGATAGATAGGTAGATAGATAGATAGATAGATAGATAGAGTGAGGGCGATAGATAGAGCGAGGGCAATAGTTAGATAGATAGATAGATAGATAGATAGATAGATAGATAGATAGATAGATAGATAGATAGATAGATAGATAGATAGATAGATAGATAGATAGATAGATAGATAGATAGATAGATAGATAGATAGATAGATAGATAGAGTGAGGGCGATAGATAGATAGATATATAGATATATAGATGGATAGATAGAGTGAGGGCGATAGATGGATAGATAAATAGAGTGAGGGCAATAGATGGATAGATAGATAGAGTGAGGGCGATAGATAGATAGAGTGAGGGCAATAGATAGAGTGAGGGTGATAGATAGAGTGAGGGCAATAGATAGATAGAGTGAAGGCGATAGATAGATAGATAGATAGAGTGAGGGTGATAGATAGAGTCAGGGCGATAGATAGATAGAGTGAGGGCGATAGATAGATAGAGTGAGGGCGGTAGATAGATAGATAGATGGATAGATAGAGTGAGGGCGATAGAAAGATAGAGTGAGGGCGATGGATAGATAGATAGATAGATAGATAGATAGATAGATAGATAGATAGATAGATAGATAGATAGATAGATAGATAGATAGATAGATAGATAGATAGATAGATAGATAGATAGATAGATAGATAGATACATAGATACATAGATACATAGATAGATAGAGTGAGGGCGATAGATAGAGCGAGGGCAAAAGTTAGATAGATAGATAGATAGAGTGAGGGCGATAGATAGATAGATAGATAGATAGATAGATAGATAGATAGATAGATAGATAGATATCTAGATATATAGATGGATAGATAGAGTGAGGGCGATAGATGGATAGATAAATAGAGTGAGGGCAATAGATGGATAGAGTGAGGGCGATAGATGGATAGGGTGAAGGCAATAGATAGATAGAGTGAGGGCGATAGATAGAGTGAGAGCGATAGATAGATAGATAGAGTGAGGGCGATAGATAGAGTGAGAGCGATAGATAGATAGAGTGAGGGCGATAGATAGATAGATAGAGTGAGGGCAATAGATAGATAGGTAGAGTGAGGACAATAGATAGATAGATAGATAGATAGATAGATAGATAGATAGATAGATAGATAGATAGATAGATAGATAGATAGATAGATAGATAGATAGATAGATAGATAGATAGATAGATAGATAGATAGATAGAGTGAGGGCAATAGATGGATAGATAGATAGTGAGGGCAATAGATGGATAGATAGAGTGAGGGCGATAGATAGATAGATAGATAGATAGATAGATAGATAGATAGATAGATAGATAGATAGATAGATAGAGTGAGGGCGATAGATAGAGCGAGGGCAATAGTTAGATAGATAGATAGAGTGAGGGCGATAGATAGATAGATAGATATATAGATATATAGATGGATAGATAGAGTGAGGGCGATAGATGGATAGATAAATAGAGTGAGGGCAATATATGGATAGATAGATAGAGTGAGGGCGATAGATAGATAGAGTGAGGGCGATAGATAGATAGAGTGAGGGCGATAGATAGATAGAGTGAAGGCGATAGATAGAT
>NC_141685.1:2008184921-2008189921 GCF_964263255.1 Lissotriton vulgaris | reverse complement strand
AGATAGATAGATAGGTAGATAGATAGATAGATAGATAGATAGATAGATAGATAGATAGATAGATAGATAGATCGATAGATAGAGGGCTATAGACGGATAGATAGAAAGAGTGAGGGCAATAGATAGATAGATAGAGTGAGGGCGATAGATAGATAGATAGATAGATAGATAGATAGATAGATAGATAGATAGATAGATAGATAGATAGATAGATAGATAGATGGCTAGATAGAGTGAGGGAGATAGATAGATGGCTAGATAGAGTGAGGGAGATAGATAGATAGATAGATAGATAGATAGATAGATAGATAGATAGATAGATAGATAGATAGATAGATAGATAGATAGATAGATAGATAGATAGATAGATAGTGAGGGCAATAGATGGATAGATAGATAGAGTGAGGGCGATAGATAGATAGAGTGAGGGCGATAGATAGATAGAGTGAGGGCGATAGATAGATAGAGTAAGGGCGATAGATAGATAGATAGAGTGAGGGCGATAGATAGAGTGAAGGCGATAGATAGATAGTGTGAGGGCAATAGATAGATAGAGAGAGCGATAGATATATAGATGGCTAGATAGAGTGAGGGCGATAGATGGATAGATAGATAGAGTGAGGGCAATAAATGGATAGATAGATAGAGTGAGGGCGATAGATAGATAGAGTGAGGGCGATAGATAAATAGATAGAGTGAGGGCGATAGATAGAGTGAGGGCGATAGATAGATAGAGTGAGGGCGATAGATAGATAGAGTGAGGGCAATAGATAGATAGGTAGAGTGAGGGTAATGGATGGATAGATAGAGTGAGGGCGATAGATAGATAGATAGATAGATAGATAGATAGATAGATAGATAGATAGATAGATAGATAGATAGATAGATAGATAAGTAGATAGAGTGAGGGCGATAGATAGATAGAGCGAGAGCAAAAGTTAGATAGATAGATAGAGTGAGGGAGATACATAGATAGATATATAGATATATAGATGGATAGATAGAGTAAGGGCGATAGATGGATAGATAACTAGAGTGAGGGCAATAGATGGATAGATAGATAGAGTGAGGGCGATAGATAGATAGAGTGAGGGCAATAGATAGATAGAGTGAGGGCCATAAATAGATAGAGTGAGGGCGATAGATAGATAGAGTGAGGGCGACAGATAGTCAGGGCGATAGATAGATAGAGTGAGGGCGATAGATAGAGTCAGGGCGATAGATAGATAGAGTGAGGGTGATAGATAGATAGAGTGCAATAGATAGATAGATAGAGTGAGGGCGATAGATAGATAGATAGATAGGTAGATAGATAGATAGATAGATAGATAGATAGATAGATAGATAGATAGATAGATAGATAGATAGATAGATAGATAGATAGATAGATAGATAGATAGATAGATAGATAGATAGATAGATAGATAGATAGATAGATAGATAGATAGATAGATAGATAGAGTGAGGGCGATAGATAGATAGAGTGAGGGCGGTAGATAGATAGATAGTTGGATAGATAGAGTGAGGGCGATAGAAAGATAGAGTGAGGGCGATGGATAGATAGATAGATAGATAGATAGATAGATAGATAGATAGATAGATAGATAGATAGATAGATAGATAGATAGATAGATACATAGATACATAGATACATAGATACATAGATACATAGATAGATAGAGTGAGGGCGATAGATAGAGCGAGGGCAAAAGTTAGATAGATAGATAGATAGAGTGAGGGCGATAGATAGATAGATAGATAGATAGATAGATAGATAGATAGATAGATAGATAGATATCTAGATATATAGATGGATAGATAGAGTGAGGGCGATAGATGGATAGATAAATAGAGTGAGGGCAATAGATGGATAGAGTGAGGGCGATAGATGGATAGGGTGAAGGCAATAGATAGATAGAGTGAGGGCGATAGATAGAGTGAGAGCGATAGATAGATAGATAGAGTGAGGGCGATAGATAGAGTGAGAGCGATAGATAGATAGATAGAGTGAGGGCGATAGATAGATAGATAGAGTGAGGGCAATAGATAGATAGGTAGAGTGAGGACAATAGATAGATAGATAGATAGATAGATAGATAGATAGATAGATAGATAGATAGAGTGAGGGCAATAGATGGATATAGATAGTGAGGGCAATAGATGGATAGATAGAGTGAGGGCGATAGATAGATAGATAGATAGATAGATAGATAGATAGATAGATAGATAGATAGATAGATAGATAGATAGATAGATAGATAGATAGATAGATAGATAGATAGAGTGAGGGCGATAGATAGAGCGAGGGCAATAGTTAGATAGATAGATAGAGTGAGGGCGATAGATAGATAGATAGATATATAGATATATAGATGGATAGATAGAGTGAGGGCGATAGATGGATAGATAAATAGAGTGAGGGCAATATATGGATAGATAGATAGAGTGAGGGCAATAGATAGATAGAGTGAGGGCGATAGATAGATAGAGTGAGGGCGATAGATAGATAGAGTGAAGGCGATAGATAGATAGATAGAGTGAGGGTGATAGATAGAGTCAGGGCGATAGATAGATAGAGTGAGGGCAATAGATAGATAGAGTGAGGGTGATAGATAGAGTGAGGGCGATAGATAGATAGATAGATAGATAGATAGATAGATAGATAGATAGATAGATAGATAGATAGATAGATAGATAGAGTGAGGGCAATAGATGGATAGATAGAGTGAGGGCCATAGATAGATAGATAGATAGATAGATAGATAGATAGATAGATAGATAGATAGATAGATAGATAGATAGATAGATAGATAGATAGAGTGAGGGCGATAGATAGATAGAGCGAGGGCAATAGTTAGATAGATAGAGTGAGGGCGATAGATAGATAGATAGATAGATAGATAGATAGATATATAGATGGATAGATAGAGTGAGGGCGATAGATCGATAGATAAATAGAGTGAGGGCAATAGATGGATAGAGTGAGGGCGATAGATAGATAGAGTGAAGGCGATAAATAGATAGAGTGAGGGCGATAGATAGATAGATAGAGTGAGGGCGATAGATAGAGTGAGAGCGATAGATAGATAGAGTGAGGGCGATAGATAGATAGATAGAGTGAGGGCAATAGATAGATAGGTAGAGTGAGGACAATAGATAGATAGATAGATAGATAGATAGATAGATAGATAGATAGATAGATAGATAGATAGATAGATAGATAGATAGATAGATAGATAGAGTGAGGGCAATAGATGGATAGATAGATAGTGAGGGCAATAGATGGATAGATAGAGTGAGGGCGATAGATAGATAGATAGATAGATAGATAGATAGATAGATAGATAGATAGATAGATAGATAGATAGATAGATAGATAGATAGATAGATAGATAGATAGATAGATAGGTAGATAGATAGATAGATAGATAGATAGAGTGAGGGCGATAGATAGAGCGAGGGCAATAGTTAGATAGATAGATAGATAGATAGATAGATAGATAGATAGATAGATAGATAGATAGATAGATAGATAGATAGATAGATAGATAGATAGATAGATAGATAGATAGATAGATAGATAGATAGATAGATAGATAGATAGATAGAGTGAGGGCGATAGATAGATAGATATATAGATATATAGATGGATAGATAGAGTGAGGGCGATAGATGGATAGATAAATAGAATGAGGGCAATAGATGGATAGATAGATAGAGTGAGGGCGATAGATAGATAGAGTGAGGGCAATAGATAGAGTGAGGGTGATAGATAGAGTGAGGGCAATAGATAGATAGAGTGAAGGCGATAGATAGATAGATAGATAGAGTGAGGGTGATAGATAGAGTCAGGGCGATAGATAGATAGAGTGAGGGCGATAGATAGATAGAGTGAGGGCGGTAGATAGATAGATGGATGGATAGATAGAGTGAGGGCGATAGAAAGATAGAGTGAGGGCGATGGATAGATAGATAGATAGATAGATAGATAGATAGATAGATAGATAGATAGATAGATAGATAGATAGATAGATAGATAGATAGATAGATAGATAGATAGATAGATACATAGATAGATACATAGATACATAGATACATAGATAGATAGAGTGAGGGCGATAGATAGAGCGAGGGCAAAAGTTAGATAGATAGATAGATAGAGTGAGGGCGATAGATAGATAGATAGATAGATAGATAGATAGATATCTAGATATATAGATGGATAGATAGAGTGAGGGCGATAGATGGATAGATAAATAGAGTGAGGGCAATAGATGGATAGAGTGAGGGCGATAGATGGATAGGGTGAAGGCAATAGATAGATAGAGTGAGGGCGATAGATAGAGTGAGAGCGATAGATAGATAGATAGAGTGAGGGCGATAGATAGAGTGAGAGCGATAGATAGATAGAGTGAGGGCGATAGATAGATAGATAGAGTGAGGGCAATAGATAGATAGGTAGAGTGAGGACAATAGATAGATAGATAGATAGATAGATAGATAGATAGATAGATAGATAGATAGATAGATAGATAGATAGATAGATAGATAGAGTGAGGGCAATAGATGGATAGATAGATAGTGAGGGCAATAGATGGATAGATAGAGTGAGGGCGATAGATAGATAGATAGATAGATAGATAGATAGATAGATAGATAGATAGATAGATAGATAGATAGATAGAGTGAGGGCGATAGATAGAGCGAGGGCAATAGTTAGATAGATAGATAGAGTGAGGGCGATAGATAGATAGATAGATATATAGATATATAGATGGATAGATAGAGTGAGGGCGATAGATGGATAGATAAATAGAGTGAGGGCAATATATGGATAGATAGATAGAGTGAGGGCGATAGATAGATAGAGTGAGGGCGATAGATAGATAGAGTGAGGGCGATAGATAGATAGAGTGAAGGCGATAGATAGATAGATAGAGTGAGGGTGATAGATAGAGTCAGGGCGATAGATAGATAGAGTGAGGGCAATAGATAGATAG
>NC_141685.1:2008162421-2008167421 GCF_964263255.1 Lissotriton vulgaris | reverse complement strand
AGGGCGATAGATAGATAGAGTGAGGGCGATAGATCGATAGAGTGAGGGCGATAGATAGATAGATAGAGTGAGGGCAATAGATAGATAGATAGATAGATAGATAGATAGAGTGTGGGCAATAGATGGATAGATAGATAGAGTGAAGGCAATAGATGGATAGATAGAGTGAGGGCGATAGATAGATAGATAGAGCGAGGGCAATAGTTAGATAGATAGAGTGAGGGCGATAGATAGATAGATAGATAGATAGATAGATAGATAGATAGATAGATAGATAGATAGATAGATAGATAGATAGATAGATAGATAGATAGATAGATAGATAGATAGATGGATAGATAGAGTGAGGGCGATAGATGGATAGATAAATAGAGTGAGGGCAATAGATGGATAGATAGATAGAGTGAGGGCGATAGATAGATAGAGTGAGGGCGATAGATAGAGTGAGGGCAATAGATAGATAGAGTGAGGGCGATAGATAGATAGAAAGAGTGAGGGCGATAGATAGAGTCAGGGCGATAGATAGATAGAGTGAGGGCGATAGATAGATAGAGTGAGGGCAATAGGTAGATAGATAGAGTGAGGGCGATAGATAGGTAGATAGATAGATAGATAGATAGATAGATAGATAGATAGATAGATAGATAGATAGATAGATAGATAGATAGATAGATAGAGAGAGCGATAGATACATAGATAGATAGATAGATAGATAGATAGATAGATAGATAGATAGATAGATAGATAGATAGATAGATAGATAGATAGATAGATAGATAGATAGATAGATAGATAGATAGATAGATAGATAGTGAGGGCAATAGATGGATAGATAGATAGAGTGAGGGCGATAGATAGATAGAGTGAGGGCGATAGATAGATAGAGTGAGGGCGATAGATAGATAGAGTGAGGGCGATAGATAGATAGAAAGAGTGAGGGCGATAGATAGAGTCAGGGCGATAGATAGATAGAGTGAGGGCGATAGATAGATAGAGTGAGGGCAATAGGTAGATAGATAGAGTGAGGGCGATAGATAGGTAGATAGATAGATAGATAGATAGATAGATAGATAGATAGATAGATAGATAGATAGATAGAGAGAGCGATAGATACATAGATAGATAGATAGATAGATAGATAGATAGATAGATAGATAGATAGATAGATAGATAGATAGATAGATAGATAGATAGATAGATAGATAGATAGATAGATAGATAGATAGATAGATAGATAGATAGATAGATAGATAGATAGATAGATAGTGAGGGCAATAGATGGATAGATAGATAGAGTGAGGGCGATAGATAGATAGAGTGAGGGCGATAGATAGATAGAGTGAGGGCGATAGATAGATAGAGTAAGGGCGATAGATAGATAGATAGAGTGAGGGCGATAGATAGAGTGAAGGCGATAGATAGATAGTGTGAGGGCAATAGATAGATAGAGAGAGCGATAGATATATAGATGGCTAGATAGAGTGAGGGCGATAGATGGATAGATAGATAGAGTGAGGGCAATAAATGGATAGATAGATAGAGTGAGGGCGATAGATAGATAGAGTGAGGGCGATAGATAAATAGATAGAGTGAGGGCGATAGATAGAGTGAGGGCGATAGATAGATAGAGTGAGGGCGATAGATAGATAGAGTGAGGGCAATAGATAGATAGGTAGAGTGAGGGTAATGGATGGATAGATAGAGTGAGGGCGATAGATAGATAGATAGATAGATAGATAGATAGATAGATAGATAGATAGATAGATAGATAGATAGATAGATAGATAGATAGATAGATAGATAGATAGATAGATAAGTAGATAGAGTGAGGGCGATAGATAGATAGAGCGAGAGCAAAAGTTAGATAGATAGATAGAGTGAGGGAGATACATAGATAGATATATAGATATATAGATGGATAGATAGAGTAAGGGCGATAGATGGATAGATAACTAGAGTGAGGGCAATAGATGGATAGATAGATAGAGTGAGGGCGATAGATAGATAGAGTGAGGGCAATAGATAGATAGAGTGAGGGCCATAAATAGATAGAGTGAGGGCGATAGATAGATAGAGTGAGGGCGATAGATAGTCAGGGCGATAGATAGATAGAGTGAGGGCGATAGATAGAGTCAGGGCGATAGATAGATAGAGTGAGGGTGATAGATAGATAGAGTGCAATAGATAGATAGATAGAGTGAGGGCGATAGATAGATAGATAGATAGATAGATAGGTAGATAGATAGATAGATAGATAGATAGATAGATAGATAGATAGATAGATAGATAGATAGATAGATAGATAGATAGATAGATAGATAGATAGATAGATAGATAGATAGATAGATAGATAGATAGATAGAGTGAGGGCGATAGATAGATAGAGTGAGGGCGGTAGATAGATAGATAGATGGATAGATAGAGTGAGGGCGATAGAAAGATAGAGTGAGGGCGATGGATAGATAGATAGATAGATAGATAGATAGATAGATAGATAGATAGATAGATAGATAGATAGATAGATAGATAGATAGATAGATACATAGATACATAGATACATAGATACATAGATAGATAGAGTGAGGGCGATAGATAGAGCGAGGGCAAAAGTTAGATAGATAGATAGATAGAGTGAGGGCGATAGATAGATAGATAGATAGATAGATAGATAGATAGATAGATAGATAGATAGATAGATAGATAGATATCTAGATATATAGATGGATAGATAGAGTGAGGGCGATAGATGGATAGATAAATAGAGTGAGGGCAATAGATGGATAGAGTGAGGGCGATAGATGGATAGGGTGAAGGCAATAGATAGATAGAGTGAGGGCGATAGATAGAGTGAGAGCGATAGATAGATAGATAGAGTGAGGGCAATAGATAGAGTGAGAGCGATAGATAGATAGATAGAGTGAGGGCGATAGATAGATAGATAGAGTGAGGGCAATAGATAGATAGGTAGAGTGAGGACAATAGATAGATAGATAGATAGATAGATAGATAGATAGATAGATAGATAGATAGATAGATAGATAGATAGATAGAGTGAGGGCAATAGATGGATATAGATAGTGAGGGCAATAGATGGATAGATAGAGTGAGGGCGATAGATAGATAGATAGATAGATAGATAGATAGATAGATAGATAGATAGATAGATAGATAGATAGATAGATAGATAGATAGATAGAGTGAGGGCGATAGATAGAGCGAGGGCAATAGTTAGATAGATAGATAGAGTGAGGGTGATAGATAGATAGATAGATATATAGATATATAGATGGATAGATAGAGTGAGGGCGATAGATGGATAGATAAATAGAGTGAGGGCAATATATGGATAGATAGATAGATAGAGTGAGGGCGATAGATAGATAGAGTGAGGGCGATAGATAGATAGAGTGAGGGTGATAGATAGATAGAGTGAAGGCGATAGATAGATAGATAGAGTGAGGGTGATAGATAGAGTCAGGGCGATAGATAGATAGAGTGAGGGCAATAGATAGATAGAGTGAGGGTGATAGATAGAGTGAGGGCGATAGATAGATAGATAGATAGATAGATAGATAGATAGATAGATAGATAGATAGATAGATAGATAGATAGATAGATAGATAGATAGATAGATAGATAGAGTGAGGGCAATAGATGGATAGATAGAGTGAGGGCCATAGATAGATAGATAGATAGATAGATAGATAGATAGATAGATAGATAGATAGATAGATAGATAGATAGATAGATAGATAGATAGAGTGAGGGCGATAGATAGATAGAGCGAGGGCAATAGTTAGATAGATAGAGTGAGGGCGATAGATAGATAGATAGATAGATAGATAGATAGATATATAGATGGATAGATAGAGTGAGGGCGATAGATCGATAGATAAATAGAGTGAGGGCAATAGATGGATAGAGTGAGGGCGATAGATAGATAGAGTGAAGGCGATAGATAGATAGAGTGAGGGCGATAGATAGATAGATAGAGTGAGGGCGATAGATAGAGTGAGAGCGATAGATAGATAGAGTGAGGGCGATAGATAGATAGATAGAGTGAGGGCAATAGATAGATAGGTAGAGTGAGGACAATAGATAGATAGATAGATAGATAGATAGATAGATAGATAGATAGATAGATAGATAGAGTGAGGGCAATAGATGGATAGATAGATAGTGAGGGCAATAGATGGATAGATAGAGTGAGGGCGATAGATAGATAGATAGATAGATAGATAGATAGATAGATAGATAGATAGATAGATAGATAGGTAGATAGATAGATAGATAGATAGATAGATAGATAGATAGATAGATAGATAGATAGATAGATAGATAGAGTGAGGGCGATAGATAGAGCGAGGGCAATAGTTAGATAGATAGATAGATAGATAGATAGATAGATAGATAGATAGATAGATAGATAGATAGATAGATAGATAGATAGATAGATAGATAGATAGATAGATAGATAGATAGATAGATAGATAGATAGATAGATAGAGTGAGGGCGATAGATAGATAGATATATAGATATATAGATGGATAGATAGAGTGAGGGCGATAGATGGATAGATAAATAGAGTGAGGGCAATAGATGGATAGATAGATAGAGTGAGGGCGATAGATAGATAGAGTGAGGGCAATAGATAGAGTGAGGGTGATAGATAGAGTGAGGGCAATAGATAGATAGAGTGAAGGCGATAGATAGATAGATAGATAGATAGAGTGAGGGTGATAGATAGAGTCAGGGCGATAGATAGATAGAGTGAGGGCGATAGATAGATAGAGTGAGGGCGGTAGATAGATAGATAGATGGATAGATAGAGTGAGGGCGATAGAAAGATAGAGTGAGGGCGATGGATAGATAGATAGATAGATAGATAGATAGATAGATAGATAGATAGATAGATAGATAGATAGATAGATAGATAGATAGATAGATAGATAGATAGATAGATAGATAGATAGATAGATAGATAGATAGATAGATAGAT
>NC_141685.1:2008142421-2008157421 GCF_964263255.1 Lissotriton vulgaris | reverse complement strand
GGGCGATAGATAGAGTGAGGGCCATAGATAGATAGAGTAAGGGCGATAGATGGATAGATAGATAGAGTGAGGGCAATAGATGGATAGATAGAAAGAGTGAGGGCGATAGATAGATAGAGTGAGGGCAATAGATATAGTGAGGGCGATAGATAGATAGATAGAGAGAGTGAGGGCAAAAGATAGATAGATAGAGTGAGGGCGATAGATAGAGTGAGGGCGATAGATAGAGTGAGGGCAATAGATGGATAGATAGATAAAGTGAGGGCGATAGATAGATAGAGTGAGGGCGATAGATAGATAGAGTGAGGGCGATAGATAGATAGATAGAGTGAGGGCGATAGATAGAGTGAGGGCCATAGATAGATAGAGTAAGGGCGATAGATGGATAGATAGATAGAGTGAGGGCAATAGATGGATAGATAGAAAGAGTGAGGGCGATAGATAGATAGAGTGAGGGCGATAGATATAGTGAGGGCGATAGATAGATAGATAGAGAGAGTGAGGGCAAAAGATAGATAGATAGAGTGAGGGCGATAGATCGATAGAGTGAGGGCGATAGATAGATAGAGTGAGGGCGATAGATCGATAGAGTGAGGGCGATAGATAGATAGATAGAGTGAGGGCAATAGATAGATAGATAGATAGATAGATAGAGTGTGGGCAATAGATGGATAGATAGATAGAGTGAAGGCAATAGATGGATAGATAGAGTGAGGGCGATAGATAGATAGATAGAGCGAGGGCAATAGTTAGATAGATAGAGTGAGGGCGATAGATAGATAGATAGATAGATAGATAGATAGATAGATAGATAGATAGGTAGATAGATAGATAGATAGATAGAGTGAGGGCGATAGATAGAGCGAGGGCAATAGTTAGATAGATAGATAGATAGATAGATAGATAGATAGATAGATAGATAGATAGATAGATAGATAGATAGATAGATAGATAGATAGATAGATAGATAGATAGATAGAGTGAGGGCGATAGATAGATAGATATATAGATATATAGATGGATAGATAGAGTGAGGGCGATAGATGGATAGATAAATAGAGTGAGGGCAATAGATGGATAGATAGATAGAGTGAGGGCGATAGATAGATAGAGTGAGGGCAATAGATAGAGTGAGGGTGATAGATAGAGTGAGGGCAATAGATAGATAGAGTGAAGGCGATAGATAGATAGATAGATAGATAGATAGATAGAGTGAGGGTGATAGATAGAGTCAGGGCGATAGATAGATAGAGTGAGGGCGATAGATAGATAGAGTGAGGGCGGTAGATAGATAGATGGATAGATAGAGTGAGGGCGATAGAAAGATAGAGTGAGGGCGATGGATAGATAGATAGATAGATAGATAGATAGATAGATAGATAGATAGATAGATAGATAGATAGATAGATAGATAGATAGATAGATAGATAGATAGATAGATAGATACATAGATACATAGATACATAGATAGATAGAGTGAGGGCGATAGATAGAGCGAGGGCAAAAGTTAGATAGATAGATAGATAGAGTGAGGGCGATAGATAGATAGATAGATAGATAGATAGATAGATAGATAGATAGATAGATAGATAGATAGATAGATATCTAGATATATAGATGGATAGATAGAGTGAGGGCGATAGATGGATAGATAAATAGAGTGAGGGCAATAGATGGATAGAGTGAGGGCGATAGATGGATAGGGTGAAGGCAATAGATAGATAGAGTGAGGGCGATAGATAGAGTGAGAGCGATAGATAGATAGATAGAGTGAGGGCGATAGATAGAGTGAGAGCGATAGATAGATAGAGTGAGGGCGATAGATAGATAGATAGAGTGAGGGCAATAGATAGATAGGTAGAGTGAGGACAATAGATAGATAGATAGATAGATAGATAGATAGATAGATAGATAGATAGATAGATAGATAGAGTGAGGGCAATAGATGGATAGATAGATAGTGAGGGCAATAGATGGATAGATAGAGTGAGGGCGATAGATAGATAGATAGATAGATAGATAGATAGATAGATAGATAGATAGATAGATAGATAGATAGATAGATAGATAGATAGATAGATAGATAGATAGATAGATAGATAGAGTGAGGGCGATAGATCGATAGATAAATAGAGTGAGGGCAATAGATGGATAGAGTGAGGGCGATAGATAGATAGAGTGAGAGCGATAGATAGATAGATAGAGTGAGGGCGATAGATAGAGTGAGAGCGATAGATAGATAGATAGAGTGAGGGCGATAGATAGATAGATAGAGTGAGGGCAATAGATAGATAGGTAGAGTGAGGACAATAGATAGATAGATAGATAGATAGATAGATAGATAGATAGATAGATAGATAGATAGATAGATAGATAGATAGAGTGAGGGCAATAGATGGATATAGATAGTGAGGGCAATAGATGGATAGATAGAGTGAGGGCGATAGATAGATAGATAGATAGATAGATAGATAGATAGATAGATAGATAGATAGATAGATAGATAGATAGATAGATAGATAGAGTGAGGGCGATAGATAGAGCGAGGGCAATAGTTAGATAGATAGATAGAGTGAGGGCGATAGATAGATAGATAGATATATAGATATATAGATGGATAGATAGAGTGAGGGCGATAGATGGATAGATAAATAGAGTGAGGGCAATATATGGATAGATAGATAGAGTGAGGGCGATAGATAGATAGAGTGAGGGCGATAGATAGATAGAGTGAGGGCGATAGATAGATAGAGTGAAGGCGATAGATAGATAGATAGAGTGAGGGTGATAGATAGAGTCAGGGCGATAGATAGATAGAGTGAGGGCAATAGATAGATAGAGTGAGGGTGATAGATAGAGTGAGGGCGATAGATAGATAGATAGATAGATAGATAGATAGATAGATAGATAGATAGATAGATAGATAGATAGAGTGAGGGCAATAGATGGATAGATAGAGTGAGGGCCATAGATAGATAGATAGATAGATAGATAGATAGATAGATAGATAGATAGATAGATAGATAGATAGATAGATAGATAGATAGATAGATAGATAGATAGATAGAGTGAGGGCGATAGATAGATAGAGCGAGGGCAATAGTTAGATAGATAGAGTGAGGGCGATAGATAGATAGATAGATAGATAGATAGATAGATAGATAGATGGATAGATAGAGTGAGGGCGATAGATCGATAGATAAATAGAGTGAGGGCAATAGATGGATAGAGTGAGGGCGATAGATAGATAGAGTGAAGGCGATAGATAGATAGAGTGAGGGCGATAGATAGATAGATAGAGTGAGGGCGATAGATAGAGTGAGAGCGATAGATAGATAGAGTGAGGGCGATAGATAGATAGATAGAGTGAGGGCAATAGATAGATAGGTAGAGTGAGGACAATAGATAGATAGATAGATAGATAGATAGATAGATAGATAGATAGATAGATAGATAGATAGATAGATAGATAGATAGAGTGAGGGCAATAGATGGATAGATAGATAGTGAGGGCAATAGATGGATAGATAGAGTGAGGGCGATAGATAGATAGATAGATAGATAGATAGATAGATAGATAGATAGATAGATAGATAGATAGATAGATAGATAGATAGATAGATAGATAGATAGATAGATAGATAGATAGATAGAGTGAGGGCGATAGATAGAGCGAGGGCAATAGTTAGATAGATAGATAGAGTGAGGGCGATAGATAGATAGATAGATATATAGATATATAGATGGATAGATAGAGTGAGGGCGATAGATGGATAGATAAATAGAGTGAGGGCAATATATGGATAGATAGATAGAGTGAGGGCGATAGATAGATAGAGTGAGGGCGATAGATAGATAGAGTGAGGGCGATAGATAGATAGAGTGAAGGCGATAGATAGATAGATAGAGTGAGGGTGATAGATAGAGTCAGGGCGATAGATAGATAGAGTGAGGGCAATAGATAGATAGAGTGAGGGTGATAGATAGAGTGAGGGCGATAGATAGATAGATAGATAGATAGATAGATAGATAGATAGATAGATAGATAGATAGATAGATAGATAGATAGAGTGAGGGCAATAGATGGATAGATAGAGTGAGGGCCATAGATAGATAGATAGATAGATAGATAGATAGATAGATAGATAGATAGATAGATAGATAGATAGATAGATAGATAGATAGATAGATAGATAGATAGATAGATAGATAGATAGATAGAGTGAGGGCGATAGATAGATAGAGCGAGGGCAATAGTTAGATAGATAGAGTGAGGGCGATAGATAGATAGATAGATAGATAGATAGATAGATAGATAGATAGATGGATAGATAGAGTGAGGGCGATAGATCGATAGATAAATAGAGTGAGGGCAATAGATGGATAGAGTGAGGGCGATAGATAGATAGAGTGAAGGCGATAGATAGATAGAGTGAGGGCGATAGATAGATAGATAGAGTGAGGGCGATAGATAGAGTGAGAGCGATAGATAGATAGAGTGAGGGCGATAGATAGATAGATAGAGTGAGGGCAATAGATAGATAGGTAGAGTGAGGACAATAGATAGATAGATAGATAGATAGATAGATAGATAGATAGATAGATAGATAGATAGATAGATAGATAGATAGAGTGAGGGCAATAGATGGATAGATAGATAGTGAGGGCAATAGATGGATAGATAGAGTGAGGGCGATAGATAGATAGATAGATAGATAGATAGATAGATAGATAGATAGATAGATAGATAGATAGATAGATAGATAGATAGATAGGTAGATAGATAGATAGATAGATAGATAGATAGATAGATAGAGTGAGGGCGATAGATAGAGCGAGGGCAATAGTTAGATAGATAGATAGATAGATAGATAGATAGATAGATAGATAGATAGATAGATAGATAGATAGATAGATAGATAGATAGATAGATAGATAGATAGATAGATAGATAGATAGATAGATAGATAGATAGATAGATAGATAGATAGATAGATAGATAGATAGATAGATAGAGTGAGGGCAATAGATAGATAGAGTGAGGGCCATAGATAGATAGAGTGAGGGCGATAGATAGAAAGAGTGAGGGCGATAGATAGATAGATAGATAGATAGATAGATAGATAGATAGATAGATAGATAGATAGATAGATAGATAGATAGATAGATAGATAGATAGATGGATAGATAGATAGATGGATAGATAGATGGCTAGATAGAGTGAGGGAGATAGATAGATGGCTAGATAGAGTGAGGGAGATAGATAGATAGATAGATAGATAGATAGATAGATAGATAGATAGATAGATAGATAGATAGATAGATAGATAGATAGATAGATAGATAGATAGATAGAGTGAGGGCGATAGATGGATAGATAGATAGAGTGAGGGTGATAGATGGATAGAGTGAGGGCGGTAGATAGATAGATAGATGGATAGATAGAGTGAGGGCGATAGAAAGATAGAGTGAGGGCGATAGAGTGAGGGCGATAGATAGGGTGAGGGCGAAAGATAGATAGATAGATAGAGAGATAGATAGATAGATAGATAGATAGATAGATAGATAGATAGATAGATAGATAGATAGATAGATAGATAGATAGATAGATAGATAGATAGATAGATAGATAGATAGATAGGGTGAGGGCGATAGATAGATAGAGCGAGGGCAATAATTAGATAGATAGATAGAGTGAGGGCGATAGATAGATAGATAGATAGATAGATAGATAGATAGATAGATAGATAGATAGATAGATAGATAGATAGATAGATAGATAGATAGATAGATAGATAGATAGATAGATAGATAGATAGATAGATAGGTCGATAGATAGAGGGCTATAGACGGATAGATAGAAAGAGTGAGGCAATAGATAGATAGATAGAGTGAGGGCAATAGATAGATAGATAGATAGATAGATAGATAGATAGATAGATAGATAGATAGATAGATAGATAGATAGATAGATGGCTAGATAGAGTGAGGGAGATAGATAGATGGCTAGATAGAGTGAGGGAGATAGATAGATAGATAGATAGATAGATAGATAGATAGATAGATAGATAGATAGATAGATAGATAGATAGATAGATAGATAGATAGATAGATAGATAGATAGATAGATAGATAGATAGATAGTGTGAGGGCAATAGATAGATAGAGCGAGGGCAATAGTTAGATAGATAGAGTGAGGGCGATAGATAGATACATATATAGATATATAGATGGATAGATAGAGTGAAGGCGATATATGGATATATAGATAGAGTGAGGGCAATAGATGGATAGATAGATAAAGTGAGGGCGATAGATAGATAGAGTGAGGGCGATAGATAGATAGAGTGAGGGCGATAGATAGATAGATAGAGTGAGGGCGATAGATAGAGTGAGGGCCATAGATAGATAGAGTAAGGGCGATAGATGGATAGATAGATAGAGTGAGGGCAATAGATGGATAGATAGAAAGAGTGAGGGCGATAGATAGATAGAGTGAGGGCAATAGATATAGTGAGGGCGATAGATAGATAGATAGAGAGAGTGAGGGCAAAAGATAGATAGATAGAGTGAGGGCGATAGATAGAGTGAGGGCGATAGATAGAGTGAGGGCAATAGATGGATAGATAGATAAAGTGAGGGCGATAGATAGATAGAGTGAGGGCGATAGATAGATAGAGTGAGGGCGATAGATAGATAGATAGAGTGAGGGCGATAGATAGAGTGAGGGCCATAGATAGATAGAGTAAGGGCGATAGATGGATAGATAGATAGAGTGAGGGCAATAGATGGATAGATAGAAAGAGTGAGGGCGATAGATAGATAGAGTGAGGGCGATAGATATAGTGAGGGCGATAGATAGATAGATAGAGAGAGTGAGGGCAAAAGATAGATAGATAGAGTGAGGGCGATAGATCGATAGAGTGAGGGCGATAGATAGATAGAGTGAGGGCGATAGATCGATAGAGTGAGGGCGATAGATAGATAGATAGAGTGAGGGCAATAGATAGATAGATAGATAGATAGATAGAGTGTGGGCAATAGATGGATAGATAGATAGAGTGAAGGCAATAGATGGATAGATAGAGTGAGGGCGATAGATAGATAGATAGAGCGAGGGCAATAGTTAGATAGATAGAGTGAGGGCGATAGATAGATAGATAGATAGATAGATAGATAGATAGATAGATAGATAGATAGATAGATAGATAGATAGATAGATAGATAGATAGATAGAGTGAGGGCGATAGATAGAGCGAGGGCAATAGTTAGATAGATAGATAGATAGATAGATAGATAGATAGATAGATAGATAGATAGATAGATAGATAGATAGAGTGAGGGCGATAGATAGATAGATATATAGATATATAGATGGATAGATAGAGTGAGGGCGATAGATGGATAGATAAATAGAGTGAGGGCAATAGATGGATAGATAGATAGAGTGAGGGCGATAGATAGATAGAGTGAGGGCAATAGATAGAGTGAGGGTGATAGATAGAGTGAGGGCAATAGATAGATAGAGTGAAGGCGATAGATAGATAGATAGATAGATAGAGTGAGGGTGATAGATAGAGTCAGGGCGATAGATAGATAGAGTGAGGGCGATAGATAGATAGAGTGAGGGCGGTAGATAGATAGATAGATGGATAGATAGAGTGAGGGCGATAGAAAGATAGAGTGAGGGCGATGGATAGATAGATAGATAGATAGATAGATAGATAGATAGATAGATAGATAGATAGATAGATAGATAGATAGATAGATAGATAGATAGATAGATAGATAGATAGATAGATAGATAGATAGATAGATACATAGATAGATACATAGATACATAGATACATAGATAGATAGAGTGAGGGCGATAGATAGAGCGAGGGCAAAAGTTAGATAGATAGAGTGAGGGCGATAGATAGATAGATAGATAGATAGATAGATAGATAGATAGATAGATAGATATCTAGATATATAGATGGATAGATAGAGTGAGGGCGATAGATGGATAGATAAATAGAGTGAGGGCAATAGATGGATAGAGTGAGGGCGATAGATGGATAGGGTGAAGGCAATAGATAGATAGAGTGAGGGCGATAGATAGAGTGAGAGCGATAGATAGATAGATAGAGTGAGGGCGATAGATAGAGTGAGAGCGATAGATAGATAGAGTGAGGGCGATAGATAGATAGATAGAGTGAGGGCAATAGATAGATAGGTAGAGTGAGGACAATAGATAGATAGATAGATAGATAGATAGATAGATAGATAGATAGATAGATAGATAGATAGATAGAGTGAGGGCAATAGATGGATAGATAGATAGTGAGGGCAATAGATGGATAGATAGAGTGAGGGCGATAGATAGATAGATAGATAGATAGATAGATAGATAGATAGATAGATAGATAGATAGATAGATAGATAGATAGATAGATAGATAGATAGATAGAGTGAGGGCGATAGATCGATAGATAAATAGAGGGAGGGCAATAGATGGATAGAGTGAGGGCGATAGATAGATAGAGTGAGAGCGATAGATAGATAGATAGAGTGAGGGCGATAGATAGAGTGAGAGCGATAGATAGATAGATAGAGTGAGGGTGATAGATAGATAGATAGAGTGAGGGCAATAGATAGATAGGTAGAGTGAGGACAATAGATAGATAGATAGATAGATAGATAGATAGATAGATAGATAGATAGATAGATAGATAGATAGATAGATAGATAGATAGATAGATAGATAGATAGATAGATAGATAGATAGAGTGAGGGCAATAGATGGATATAGATAGTGAGGGCAATAGATGGATAGATAGAGTGAGGGCGATAGATAGATAGATAGATAGATAGATAGATAGATAGATAGATAGATAGATAGATAGATAGATAGATAGATAGATAGATAGATAGATAGATAGATAGAGTGAGGGCGATAGATAGAGCGAGGGCAATAGTTAGATAGATAGATAGAGTGAGGGCGATAGATAGATAGATAGATATATAGATATATAGATGGATAGATAGAGTGAGGGCGATAGATGGATAGATAAATAGAGTGAGGGCAATATATGGATAGATAGATAGAGTGAGGGCGATAGATAGATAGAGTGAGGGTGATAGATAGAGTCAGGGCGATAGATAGATAGAGTGAGGGCAATAGATAGATAGAGTGAGGGTGATAGATAGAGTGAGGGCGATAGATAGATAGATAGATAGATAGATAGATAGATAGATAGATAGATAGATAGATAGATAGATAGATAGATAGATAGATAGATAGATAGATAGATAGATAGATAGATAGATAGATAGAGTGAGGGCAATAGATGGATAGATAGAGTGAGGGCCATAGATAGATAGATAGATAGATAGATAGATAGATAGATAGATAGATAGATAGATAGATAGATAGATAGATAGATAGATAGATAGATAGATAGATGGATAGATAGAGTGAGGGCGATAGATCGATAGATAAATAGAGTGAGGGCAATAGATGGATAGAGTGAGGGCGATAGATAGATAGAGTGAAGGCGATAGATAGATAGAGTGAGGGCGATAGATAGATAGATAGAGTGAGGGCGATAGATAGAGTGAGAGCGATAGATAGATAGAGTGAGGGCGATAGATAGATAGATAGAGTGAGGGCAATAGATAGATAGGTAGAGTGAGGACAATAGATAGATAGATAGATAGATAGATAGATAGATAGATAGATAGATAGATAGATAGATAGATAGATAGATAGATAGAGTGAGGGCAATAGATGGATAGATAGATAGTGAGGGCAATAGATGGATAGATAGAGTGAGGGCGATAGATAGATAGATAGATAGATAGATAGATAGATAGATAGATAGATAGATAGATAGATAGATAGATAGATAGATAGATAGATAGATAGATAGATAGATAGATAGAGTGAGGGCGATAGATAGAGCGAGGGCAATAGTTAGATAGATAGATATATAGATAGATAGATAGATAGATAGATAGATAGATAGATAGATAGATAGATAGATAGATAGATAGATAGATAGATAGATAGATAGATAGATAGATAGATAGAGTGAGGGCGATAGATAGATAGATATATAGATATATAGATGGATAGATAGAGTGAGGGCGATAGATGGATAGATAAATAGAGTGAGGGCAATAGATGGATAGATAGATAGAGTGAGGGCGATAGATAGATAGAGTGAGGGCAATAGATAGAGTGAGGGTGATAGATAGAGTGAGGGCAATAGATAGATAGAGTGAAGGCGATAGATAGATAGATAGATAGAGTGAGGGTGATAGATAGAGTCAGGGCGATAGATAGATAGAGTGAGGGCGATAGATAGATAGAGTGAGGGCGGTAGATAGATAGATAGATGGATAGATAGAGTGAGGGCGATAGAAAGATAGAGTGAGGGCGATGGATAGATAGATAGATAGATAGATAGATAGATAGATAGATAGATAGATAGATAGATAGATAGATAGATAGATAGATAGATAGATAGATAGATAGATAGATAGATAGATAGATAGATAGAGTGAGGGCAATAGATGGATATAGATAGTGAGGGCAATAGATGGATAGATAGAGTGAGGGCGATAGATAGATAGATAGATAGATAGATAGATAGATAGATAGATAGATAGATAGATAGATAGATAGATAGATAGATAGATAGATAGATAGAGTGAGGGCGATAGATAGAGCGAGGGCAATAGTTAGATAGATAGATAGAGTGAGGGCGATAGATAGATAGATAGATATATAGATATATAGATGGATAGATAGAGTGAGGGCGATAGATGGATAGATAAATAGAGTGAGGGCAATATATGGATAGATAGATAGAGTGAGGGCGATAGATAGATAGAGTGAGGGCGATAGATAGATAGAGTGAGGGCGATAGATAGATAGAGTGAAGGCGATAGATAGATAGATAGAGTGAGGGTGATAGATAGAGTCAGGGCGATAGATAGATAGAGTGAGGGCAATAGATAGATAGAGTGAGGGTGATAGATAGAGTGAGGGCGATAGATAGATAGATAGATAGATAGATAGATAGATAGATAGATAGATAGATAGATAGATAGATAGATAGATAGATAGATAGATAGATAGATAGATAGATAGATAGATAGATAGAGTGAGGGCAATAGATGGATAGATAGAGTGAGGGCCATAGATAGATAGATAGATAGATAGATAGATAGATAGATAGATAGATAGATAGATAGATAGATAGATAGATAGATAGATAGATAGATAGATAGATAGATAGATAGATAGATAGATAGAGTGAGGGCGATAGATAGATAGAGCGAGGGCAATAGTTAGATAGATAGAGTGAGGGCGATAGATAGATAGATAGATAGATAGATAGATAGATAGATAGATAGATAGATGGATAGATAGAGTGAGGGCGATAGATCGATAGATAAATAGAGTGAGGGCAATAGATGGATAGAGTGAGGGCGATAGATAGATAGAGTGAAGGCGATAGATAGATAGAGTGAGGGCGATAGATAGATAGATAGAGTGAGGGCGATAGATAGAGTGAGAGCGATAGATAGATAGAGTGAGGGCGATAGATAGATAGATAGAGTGAGGGCAATAGATAGATAGGTAGAGTGAGGACAATAGATAGATAGATAGATAGATAGATAGATAGATAGATAGATAGATAGATAGATAGATAGATAGATAGATAGATAGAGTGAGGGCAATAGATGGATAGATAGATAGTGAGGGCAATAGATGGATAGATAGAGTGAGGGCGATAGATAGATAGATAGATAGATAGATAGATAGATAGATAGATAGATAGATAGATAGATAGATAGATAGATAGATAGATAGATAGATAGATAGATAGAGTGAGGGCGATAGATAGAGCGAGGGCAATAGTTAGATAGATAGATAGATAGATAGATAGATAGATAGATAGATAGATAGATAGATAGATAGATAGATAGATAGATAGATAGATAGATAGATAGATAGATAGATAGATAGATAGATAGATAGAGTGAGGGCGATAGATAGATAGATATATAGATATATAGATGGATAGATAGAGTGAGGGCGATAGATGGATAGATAAATAGAGTGAGGGCAATAGATGGATAGATAGATAGAGTGAGGGCGATAGATAGATAGAGTGAGGGCAATAGATAGAGTGAGGGTGATAGATAGAGTGAGGGCAATAGATAGATAGAGTGAAGGCGATAGATAGATAGATAGATAGAGTGAGGGTGATAGATAGAGTCAGGGCGATAGATAGATAGAGTGAGGGCGATAGATAGATAGAGTGAGGGCGGTAGATAGATAGATAGATGGATAGATAGAGTGAGGGCGATAGAAAGATAGAGTGAGGGCGATGGATAGATAGATAGATAGATAGATAGATAGATAGATAGATAGATAGATAGATAGATAGATAGATAGATAGATAGATAGATAGATAGATACATAGATACATAGATACATAGATAGATAGAGTGAGGGCGATAGATAGAGCGAGGGCAAAAGTTAGATAGATAGATAGATAGAGTGAGGGCGATAGATAGATAGATAGATAGATAGATAGATAGATAGATAGATATCTAGATATATAGATGGATAGATAGAGTGAGGGCGATAGATGGATAGATAAATAGAGTGAGGGCAATAGATGGATAGAGTGAGGGCGATAGATGGATAGGGTGAAGGCAATAGATAGATAGAGTGAGGGCGATAGATAGAGTGAGAGCGATAGATAGATAGATAGATAGAGTGAGGGCGATAGATAGAGTGAGAGCGATAGATAGATAGAGTGAGGGCGATAGATAGATAGATAGAGTGAGGGCAATAGATAGATAGGTAGAGTGAGGACAATAGATAGATAGATAGATAGATAGATAGATAGATAGATAGATAGATAGATAGATAGATAGATAGATAGATAGATAGAGTGAGGGCAATAGATGGATAGATAGATAGTGAGGGCAATAGATGGATAGATAGAGTGAGGGCGATAGATAGATAGATAGATAGATAGATAGATAGATAGATAGATAGATAGAGTGAGGGCGATAGATAGAGCGAGGGCAATAGTTAGATAGATAGATAGAGTGAGGGCGATAGATAGATAGATAGATATATAGATATATAGATGGATAGATAGAGTGATGGCGATAGATGGATAGATAAATAGAGTGAGGGCAATATATGGATAGATAGATAGAGTGAGGGCGATAGTGAGGGCGATAGATAGATAGAGTGAGGGCGATAGATAGATAGAGTGAGGGCGATAGATAGATAGAGTGAAGGCGATAGATAGATAGATAGAGTGAGGGTGATAGATAGAGTCAGGGCGATAGATAGATAGAGTGAGGGCAATAGATAGATAGAGTGAGGGTGATAGATAGAGTGAGGGCGATAGATAGATAGATAGATAGATAGATAGATAGATAGATAGATAGATAGATAGATAGATAGATAGATAGATAGATAGATAGATAGAGTGAGGGCAATAGATGGATAGATAGAGTGAGGGCCATAGATAGATAGATAGATAGATAGATAGATAGATAGATAGATAGATAGATAGATAGATAGATAGATAGATAGATAGATAGATAGATAGATAGATAGATAGATAGATAGAGTGAGGGCGATAGATAGATAGAGCGAGGGCAATAGTTAGATAGATAGAGTGAGGGCGATAGATAGATAGATAGATAGATAGATAGATAGATAGATAGATAGATAGATAGATATATAGATGGATAGATAGAGTGAGGGCGATAGATCGATAGATAAATAGAGTGAGGGCAATAGATGGATAGAGTGAGGGCGATAGATAGATAGAGTGAAGGCGATAGATAGATAGAGTGAGGGCGATAGATAGATAGATAGAGTGAGGGCGATAGATAGAGTGAGAGCGATAGATAGAGTGAGGGCGATAGATAGATAGATAGAGTGAGGGCAATAGATAGATAGGTAGAGTGAGGACAATAGATAGATAGATAGATAGATAGATAGATAGATAGATAGATAGATAGATAGATAGATAGATAGATAGATAGATAGATAGATAGATAGATAGATAGATAGATAGATAGATAGAGTGAGGGCAATAGATGGATAGATAGATAGTGAGGGCAATAGATGGATAGATAGAGTGAGGGCGATAGATAGATAGATAGATAGATAGATAGATAGATAGATAGATAGATAGATAGATAGATAGATAGATAGATAGATAGATAGATAGGTAGATAGATAGATAGATAGATAGATAGAGTGAGGGCGATAGATAGAGCGAGGGCAATAGTTAGATAGATAGATAGATAGATAGATAGATAGATAGATAGATAGATAGATAGATAGATAGATAGATAGATAGATAGATAGATAGATAGATAGATAGATAGATAGATAGATAGATAGATAGATAGATAGATAGAGTGAGGGCGATAGATAGATAGATATATAGATATATAGATGGATAGATAGAGTGAGGGCGATAGATGGATAGATAAATAGAGTGAGGGCAATAGATGGATAGATAGATAGAGTGAGGGCGATAGATAGATAGAGTGAGGGCAATAGATAGAGTGAGGGTGATAGATAGAGTGAGGGCAATAGATAGATAGAGTGAAGGCGATAGATAGATAGATAGATAGATAGAGTGAGGGTGATAGATAGAGTCAGGGCGATAGATAGATAGAGTGAGGGCGATAGATAGATAGAGTGAGGGCGATAGATAGAGTGAGGGCGATAGATAGATAGATAGATAGATAGATAGATAGATAGATAGATAGATAGATAGATAGATAGATAGAGTGAGTGAGGGCAATAGATGGATAGATAGAGTGAGGGCGATAGATAGATAGATAGATAGATAGATAGATAGATAGATAGATAGATAGATAGATAGATAGATAGATAGATAGATAGATAGATAGAGTGAGGGCGATAGATAGATAGAGCGAGGGCAATAGTTAGAT
>NC_141685.1:2008134921-2008137421 GCF_964263255.1 Lissotriton vulgaris | reverse complement strand
ATAGAGTGAGGGTGATAGATAGAGTCAGGGCGATAGATAGATAGAGTGAGGGCAATAGATAGATAGAGTGAGGGTGATAGATAGAGTGAGGGCGATAGATAGATAGATAGATAGATAGATAGATAGATAGATAGATAGATAGATAGATAGATAGATAGATAGATAGATAGATAGATAGATAGATAGATAGATAGATAGATAGATAGATAGAGTGAGGGCAATAGATGGATAGATAGAGTGAGGGCCATAGATAGATAGATAGATAGATAGATAGATAGATAGATAGATAGATAGATAGATAGATAGATAGATAGATAGATAGATAGATAGATAGATAGATAGATAGATAGATAGATAGATAGATAGAGTGAGGGCGATAGATAGATAGAGCGAGGGCAATAGTTAGATAGATAGAGTGAGGGCGATAGATAGATAGATAGATAGATAGATAGATAGATAGATAGATAGATAGATGGATAGATAGAGTGAGGGCGATAGATCGATAGATAAATAGAGTGAGGGCAATAGATGGATAGAGTGAGGGCGATAGATAGATAGAGTGAAGGCGATAGATAGATAGAGTGAGGGCGATAGATAGATAGATAGAGTGAGGGCGATAGATAGAGTGAGAGCGATAGATAGAGTGAGGGCGATAGATAGATAGATAGAGTGAGGGCAATAGATAGATAGGTAGAGTGAGGACAATAGATAGATAGATAGATAGATAGATAGATAGATAGATAGATAGATAGATAGATAGATAGATAGATAGATAGATAGATAGATAGATAGATAGATAGATAGATAGATAGATAGATAGATAGAGTGAGGGCAATAGATGGATAGATAGATAGTGAGGGCAATAGATGGATAGATAGAGTGAGGGCGATAGATAGATAGATAGATAGATAGATAGATAGATAGATAGATAGATAGATAGATAGATAGATAGATAGATAGATAGATAGATAGATAGATAGATAGATAGAGTGAGGGCGATAGATAGAGCGAGGGCAATAGTTAGATAGATAGATAGATAGATAGATAGATAGATAGATAGATAGATAGATAGATAGATAGATAGATAGATAGATAGATAGATAGATAGATAGATAGATAGATAGATAGATAGATAGATAGATAGATAGATAGATAGATAGATAGATAGATAGATAGATAGATAGATAGATAGAGTGAGGGCGATAGATAGATAGATATATAGATATATAGATGGATAGATAGAGTGAGGGCGATAGATGGATAGATAAATAGAGTGAGGGCAATAGATGGATAGATAGATAGAGTGAGGGCGATAGATAGATAGAGTGAGGGCAATAGATAGAGTGAGGGTGATAGATAGAGTGAGGGCAATAGATAGATAGAGTGAAGGCGATAGATAGATAGATAGATAGATAGAGTGAGGGTGATAGATAGAGTCAGGGCGATAGATAGATAGAGTGAGGGCGATAGATAGATAGAGTGAGGGCGATAGATAGAGTGAGGGCGATAGATAGATAGATAGATAGATAGATAGATAGATAGATAGATAGATAGATAGATAGATAGATAGATAGAGTGAGTGAGGGCAATAGATGGATAGATAGAGTGAGGGCGATAGATAGATAGATAGATAGATAGATAGATAGATAGATAGATAGATAGATAGATAGATAGATAGATAGATAGAGTGAGGGCGATAGATAGATAGATAGAGCGAGGGCAATAGTTAGATAGATAGATAGAGTGACAGCGATAGATAGATAGATAGATATATAGATATATAGATGGATAGATAGAGTGAGGGCGATAGATGGATAGATAAATAGAGTGAGGGCAATAGATGGATAGAGTGAGAGCAATAGATGGATAGAGTGAGGGTGATAGATAGATAGAGTGAAGGCGATAGATAGATAGAGTGAGGGCGATAGATAGAGTGAGGGCGATAGATAGATAGATAGAGTGAGGGCGATAGATAGAGTGAGAGCGATAGATAGATAGAGTGAGGGCGATAGATAGATAGATAGATACATAGAGTGAGGGCAATAGATAGATAGGTAGAGCGAGGACAATAGATAGATAGATAGATAGATAGATAGATAGATAGATAGATAGATAGATAGATAGATAGATAGATAGATAGATAGAGTGAGGGCAATAGATGGATAGATAGATAGTGAGGGCAATAGATGGATAGATAGAGTGAGGGCAATAGATAGATAGATAGATAGATAGATAGATAGATAGATAGATAGATAGATAGATAGATAGATAGATAGATAGATAAATAAATAGATAGATAGATAGATAGAGTGAGGGCGATAGATAGAGCGAGGGCAATAGTTAGATAGATAGATAGAGTGAGGGCGATAGATAGATAGATAGATAGATAGATAGATAGATAGATAGATAGATAGATAGATAGATAGATAGATAGATAGACATATAGATATATAGATGGATAGATAGAGTGAGGGCGATAGATGGATAGATAGATAGTGAG
>NC_141685.1:2008124921-2008127421 GCF_964263255.1 Lissotriton vulgaris | reverse complement strand
AGATAGATAGATAGATAGATAGATAGATAGATAGATAGATAGATAGATAGATAGATAGATAGATAGATAGATAGATAGATAGATAGATAGATAGATAGATAGATAGATAGAGTGAGGGCGATAGATAGATAGAGCGAGGGCAATAGTTAGATAGATAGAGTGAGGGCGATAGATAGATAGATAGATAGATAGATAGATAGATAGATAGATATATAGATGGATAGATAGAGTGAGGGCGATAGATCGATAGATAAATAGAGTGAGGGCAATAGATGGATAGAGTGAGGGCGATAGATAGATAGAGTGAAGGCGATAGATAGATAGAGTGAGGGCGATAGATAGATAGATAGAGTGAGGGCGATAGATAGAGTGAGAGCGATAGATAGAGTGAGGGCGATAGATAGATAGATAGAGTGAGGGCAATAGATAGATAGGTAGAGTGAGGACAATAGATAGATAGATAGATAGATAGATAGATAGATAGATAGATAGAGTGAGGGCAATAGATGGATAGATAGATAGTGAGGGCAATAGATGGATAGATAGAGTGAGGGCGATAGATAGATAGATAGATAGATAGATAGATAGATAGATAGATAGATAGATAGATAGATAGATAGATAGATAGATAGATAGATAGATAGATAGATAGATAGATAGATAGATAGATAGATAGATAGATAGATAGATAGATAGAGTGAGGGCGATAGATAGAGCGAGGGCAATAGTTAGATAGATAGATAGATAGATAGATAGATAGATAGATAGATAGATAGATAGATAGATAGATAGATAGATAGATAGATAGATAGATAGATAGATAGATAGATAGATAGATAGATAGATAGATAGAGTGAGGGCGATAGATAGATAGATATATAGATATATAGATGGATAGATAGAGTGAGGGCGATAGATGGATAGATAAATAGAGTGAGGGCAATAGATGGATAGATAGATAGAGTGAGGGCGATAGATAGATAGAGTGAGGGCAATAGATAGAGTGAGGGTGATAGATAGAGTGAGGGCAATAGATAGATAGAGTGAAGGCGATAGATAGATAGATAGATAGATAGAGTGAGGGTGATAGATAGAGTCAGGGCGATAGATAGATAGAGTGAGGGCGATAGATAGATAGAGTGAGGGCGATAGATAGAGTGAGGGCGATAGATAGATAGATAGATAGATAGATAGATAGATAGATAGATAGATAGATAGATAGATAGATAGATAGAGTGAGTGAGGGCAATAGATGGATAGATAGAGTGAGGGCGATAGATAGATAGATAGATAGATAGATAGATAGATAGATAGATAGATAGATAGATAGATAGATAGATAGATAGATAGAGTGAGGGCGATAGATAGATAGAGCGAGGGCAATAGTTAGATAGATAGATAGAGTGACAGCGATAGATAGATAGATAGATATATAGATATATAGATGGATAGATAGAGTGAGGGCGATAGATGGATAGATAAATAGAGTGAGGGCAATAGATGGATAGAGTGAGAGCAATAGATGGATAGAGTGAGGGTGATAGATAGATAGAGTGAAGGCGATAGATAGATAGAGTGAGGGCGATAGATAGAGTGAGGGCGATAGATAGATAGATAGAGTGAGGGCGATAGATAGAGTGAGAGCGATAGATAGATAGAGTGAGGGCGATAGATAGATAGATAGATACATAGAGTGAGGGCAATAGATAGATAGGTAGAGCGAGGACAATAGATAGATAGATAGATAGATAGATAGATAGATAGATAGATAGATAGATAGATAGATAGATAGATAGATAGATAGATAGAGTGAGGGCAATAGATGGATAGATAGATAGTGAGGGCAATAGATGGATAGATAGAGTGAGGGCAATAGATAGATAGATAGATAGATAGATAGATAGATAGATAGATAGATAGATAGATAAATAAATAGATAGATAGATAGATAGAGTGAGGGCGATAGATAGAGCGAGGGCAATAGTTAGATAGATAGATAGAGTGAGGGCGATAGATAGATAGATAGATAGATAGATAGATAGATAGATAGATAGATAGATAGATAGATAGATAGATAGATAGATAGATAGACATATAGATATATAGATGGATAGATAGAGTGAGGGCGATAGATGGATAGATAGATAGTGAGGGCAATAGATGGATAGATAGATAGAGTAAGGGCGATAGATAGATAGAGTGAGGGCAATAGATAGATAGAGTGAGGGCGATAGATAGATAGAGTGAGGGCGATAGATAGATAGAGTGAGGGCGATAGATAGATAGAGTAAGGGCGATAGATAGATAGATAGAGTGAGGGCGATAGATAGAGTGAAGGCGATAGATAGATAGAGTGAGGGCAATAGATAGATAGAGAGAGCGATAGATATATAGATGGCTAGATAGAGTGAGGGCGATAGATGGATAGATAGATAGAGTGAGGGCAATAAATGGATAGATAGATAGAGTGAGGGCGATAGATAGATAGAGTGAGGGCGAT
>NC_141685.1:2008114921-2008117421 GCF_964263255.1 Lissotriton vulgaris | reverse complement strand
ATAGAGTGAGGGCGATAGATAGATAGAGTGAAGGCGATAGATAGATAGATAGAGTGAGGGTGATAGATAGAGTCAGGGCGATAGATAGATAGAGTGAGGGCAATAGATAGATAGAGTGAGGGTGATAGATAGAGTGAGGGCGATAGATAGATAGATAGATAGATAGATAGATAGATAGATAGATAGATAGATAGATAGATAGATAGATAGATAGATAGATAGATAGATAGATAGATAGATAGATAGATAGAGTGAGGGCAATAGATGGATAGATAGAGTGAGGGCCATAGATAGATAGATAGATAGATAGATAGATAGATAGATAGATAGATAGATAGATAGATAGATAGATAGATAGATAGATAGATAGATAGATAGATAGATAGATAGATAGATAGATAGATAGATAGATAGATAGATAGATAGATAGAGTGAGGGCGATAGATAGATAGAGCGAGGGCAATAGTTAGATAGATAGAGTGAGGGCGATAGATAGATAGATAGATAGATAGATAGATAGATAGATAGATATATAGATGGATAGATAGAGTGAGGGCGATAGATCGATAGATAAATAGAGTGAGGGCAATAGATGGATAGAGTGAGGGCGATAGATAGATAGAGTGAAGGCGATAGATAGATAGAGTGAGGGCGATAGATAGATAGATAGAGTGAGGGCGATAGATAGAGTGAGAGCGATAGATAGAGTGAGGGCGATAGATAGATAGATAGAGTGAGGGCAATAGATAGATAGGTAGAGTGAGGACAATAGATAGATAGATAGATAGATAGATAGATAGATAGATAGATAGATAGATAGAGTGAGGGCAATAGATGGATAGATAGATAGTGAGGGCAATAGATGGATAGATAGAGTGAGGGCGATAGATAGATAGATAGATAGATAGATAGATAGATAGATAGATAGATAGATAGATAGATAGATAGATAGATAGATAGATAGATAGATAGATAGATAGATAGATAGATAGATAGATAGAGTGAGGGCGATAGATAGAGCGAGGGCAATAGTTAGATAGATAGATAGATAGATAGATAGATAGATAGATAGATAGATAGATAGATAGATAGATAGATAGATAGATAGATAGATAGATAGATAGATAGATAGATAGATAGATAGATAGATAGATAGATAGAGTGAGGGCGATAGATAGATAGATATATAGATATATAGATGGATAGATAGAGTGAGGGCGATAGATGGATAGATAAATAGAGTGAGGGCAATAGATGGATAGATAGATAGAGTGAGGGCGATAGATAGATAGAGTGAGGGCAATAGATAGAGTGAGGGTGATAGATAGAGTGAGGGCAATAGATAGATAGAGTGAAGGCGATAGATAGATAGATAGATAGATAGAGTGAGGGTGATAGATAGAGTCAGGGCGATAGATAGATAGAGTGAGGGCGATAGATAGATAGAGTGAGGGCGATAGATAGAGTGAGGGCGATAGATAGATAGATAGATAGATAGATAGATAGATAGATAGATAGATAGATAGATAGATAGATAGATAGATAGATAGAGTGAGTGAGGGCAATAGATGGATAGATAGAGTGAGGGCGATAGATAGATAGATAGATAGATAGATAGATAGATAGATAGATAGATAGATAGATAGATAGATAGATAGATAGATAGATAGATAGAGTGAGGGCGATAGATAGATAGAGCGAGGGCAATAGTTAGATAGATAGATAGAGTGACAGCGATAGATAGATAGATAGATATATAGATATATAGATGGATAGATAGAGTGAGGGCGATAGATGGATAGATAAATAGAGTGAGGGCAATAGATGGATAGAGTGAGAGCAATAGATGGATAGAGTGAGGGTGATAGATAGATAGAGTGAAGGCGATAGATAGATAGAGTGAGGGCGATAGATAGAGTGAGGGCGATAGATAGATAGATAGAGTGAGGGCGATAGATAGAGTGAGAGCGATAGATAGATAGAGTGAGGGCGATAGATAGATAGATAGATACATAGAGTGAGGGCAATAGATAGATAGGTAGAGCGAGGACAATAGATAGATAGATAGATAGATAGATAGATAGATAGATAGATAGATAGATAGATAGATAGATAGATAGATAGATAGATAGATAGAGTGAGGGCAATAGATGGATAGATAGATAGTGAGGGCAATAGATGGATAGATAGAGTGAGGGCAATAGATAGATAGATAGATAGATAGATAGATAGATAGATAGATAGATAGATAGATAAATAAATAGATAGATAGATAGATAGAGTGAGGGCGATAGATAGAGCGAGGGCAATAGTTAGATAGATAGATAGAGTGAGGGCGATAGATAGATAGATAGATAGATAGATAGATAGATAGATAGATAGATAGATAGATAGATAGATAGATAGATAGATAGATAGATAGATAGACATATAGATATATAGATGGATAGATAGAGTGAGGGCGATAGATGGATAGATAGATAGTGAGGGCAATAGATGG
>NC_141685.1:2008087421-2008109921 GCF_964263255.1 Lissotriton vulgaris | reverse complement strand
ATAGATAGATAGATGGCTAGATAGAGTGAGGGAGATAGATAGATGGCTAGATAGAGTGAGGGAGATAGATAGATAGATAGATAGATAGATAGATAGATAGATAGATAGATAGATAGATAGATAGATAGATAGATAGATAGATAGAGTGAGGGCAATAGATAGATAGAGCGAGGGCAATAGTTAGATAGATAGAGTGAGGGCGATAGATAGATACATATATAGATATATAGATGGATAGATAGAGTGAAGGCGATAGATGGATATATAGATAGAGTGAGGGCAATAGATGGATAGATAGATAAAGTGAGGGCGATAGATAGATAGAGTGAGGGCGATAGATAGATAGAGTGAGGGCGATAGATAGATAGATAGAGTGAGGGCGATAGATAGAGTGAGGGCCATAGATAGATAGAGTAAGGGCGATAGATGGATAGATAGATAGAGTGAGGGCAATAGATGGATAGATAGAAAGAGTGAGGGCGATAGATAGATAGAGTGAGGGCAATAGATATAGTGAGGGCGATAGATAGATAGATAGAGAGAGTGAGGGCAAAAGATAGATAGATAGAGTGAGGGCGATAGATAGAGTGAGGGCGATAGATAGAGTGAGGGCAATAGATGGATAGATAGATAAAGTGAGGGCGATAGATAGATAGAGTGAGGGCGATAGATAGATAGAGTGAGGGCGATAGATAGATAGATAGAGTGAGGGCGATAGATAGAGTGAGGGCCATAGATAGATAGAGTAAGGGCGATAGATGGATAGATAGATAGAGTGAGGGCAATAGATGGATAGATAGAAAGAGTGAGGGCGATAGATAGATAGAGTGAGGGCGATAGATATAGTGAGGGCGATAGATAGATAGATAGAGAGAGTGAGGGCAAAAGATAGATAGATAGAGTGAGGGCGATAGATCGATAGAGTGAGGGCGATAGATAGATAGAGTGAGGGCGATAGATCGATAGAGTGAGGGCGATAGATAGATAGATAGAGTGAGGGCAATAGATAGATAGATAGATAGATAGATAGATAGAGTGTGGGCAATAGATGGATAGATAGATAGAGTGAAGGCAATAGATGGATAGATAGAGTGAGGGCGATAGATAGATAGATAGAGCGAGGGCAATAGTTAGATAGATAGAGTGAGGGCGATAGATAGATAGATAGATAGATAGATAGATAGATAGATAGATAGATAGATAGATAGATAGATAGATAGATAGATAGATAGATAGATGGATAGATAGAGTGAGGGCGATAGATGGATAGATAAATAGAGTGAGGGCAATAGATGGATAGATAGATAGAGTGAGGGCGATAGATAGATAGAGTGAGGGCGATAGATAGAGTGAGGGCAATAGATAGATAGAGTGAGGGCGATAGATAGATAGAAAGAGTGAGGGCGATAGATAGAGTCAGGGCGATAGATAGATAGAGTGAGGGCGATAGATAGATAGAGTGAGGGCAATAGGTAGATAGATAGAGTGAGGGCGATAGATAGGTAGATAGATAGATAGATAGATAGATAGATAGATAGATAGATAGATAGATAGAGAGAGCGATAGATACATAGATAGATAGATAGATAGATAGATAGATAGATAGATAGATAGATAGATAGATAGATAGATAGATAGATAGATAGATAGATAGATAGATAGATAGATAGATAGATAGATAGATAGATAGATAGATAGATAGATAGATAGATAGATAGTGAGGGCAATAGATGGATAGATAGATAGAGTGAGGGCGATAGATAGATAGAGTGAGGGCGATAGATAGATAGAGTGAGGGCGATAGATAGATAGAGTAAGGGCGATAGATAGATAGATAGATAGAGTGAGGGCGATAGATAGAGTGAAGGCGATAGATAGATAGTGTGAGGGCAATAGATAGATAGAGAGAGCGATAGATATATAGATGGCTAGATAGAGTGAGGGCGATAGATGGATAGATAGATAGAGTGAGGGCAATAAATGGATAGATAGATAGAGTGAGGGCGATAGATAGATAGAGTGAGGGCGATAGATAAATAGATAGAGTGAGGGCGATAGATAGAGTGAGGGCGATAGATAGATAGAGTGAGGGCGATAGATAGATAGAGTGAGGGCAATAGATAGATAGGTAGAGTGAGGGTAATGGATGGATAGATAGAGTGATGGCGATAGATAGATAGATAGATAGATAGATAGATAGATAGATAGATAGATAGATAGATAGATAGATAGATAGATAGATAGATAGATAGATAGATAGATAGATAGATAGATAGATAGATAGATAGATAGATAGATAGATAGATAAGTAGATAGAGTGAGGGCGATAGATAGATAGAGCGAGAGCAAAAGTTAGATAGATAGATAGAGTGAGGGAGATACATAGATAGATATATAGATATATAGATGGATAGATAGAGTAAGGGCGATAGATGGATAGATAACTAGAGTGAGGGCAATAGATGGATAGATAGATAGAGTGAGGGCGATAGATAGATAGAGTGAGGGCAATAGATAGATAGAGTGAGGGCCATAAATAGATAGAGTGAGGGCGATAGATAGATAGAGTGAGGGCGATAGATAGTCAGGGCGATAGATAGATAGAGTGAGGGCGATAGATAGAGTCAGGGCGATAGATAGATAGAGTGAGGGTGATAGATAGATAGAGTGCAATAGATAGATAGATAGAGTGAGGGCGATAGATAGATAGATAGATAGGTAGATAGATAGATAGATAGATAGATAGATAGATAGATAGATAGATAGATAGATAGATAGATAGATAGATAGATAGATAGATAGATAGATAGATAGATAGAGTGAGGGCGATAGATAGATAGAGTGAGGGCGGTAGATAGATAGATAGATGGATAGATAGAGTGAGGGCGATAGAAAGATAGAGTGAGGGCGATGGATAGATAGATAGATAGATAGATAGATAGATAGATAGATAGATAGATAGATAGATAGATAGATAGATAGATAGATAGATAGATAGATAGATAGATAGATAGATAGATAGATAGATAGATAGATAGATAGATACATAGATACATAGATACATAGATAGATAGAGTGAGGGCGATAGATAGAGCGAGGGCAAAAGTTAGATAGATAGATAGATAGAGTGAGGGCGATAGATAGATAGATAGATAGATAGATAGATAGATAGATAGATAGATAGATAGATAGATAGATATCTAGATATATAGATGGATAGATAGAGTGAGGGCGATAGATGGATAGATAAATAGAGTGAGGGCAATAGATGGATAGAGTGAGGGCGATAGATGGATAGGGTGAAGGCAATAGATAGATAGAGTGAGGGCGATAGATAGAGTGAGAGCGATAGATAGATAGATAGAGTGAGGGCGATAGATAGAGTGAGAGCGATAGATAGATAGAGTGAGGGCGATAGATAGATAGATAGAGTGAGGGCAATAGATAGATAGGTAGAGTGAGGACAATAGATAGATAGATAGATAGATAGATAGATAGATAGATAGATAGATAGATAGATAGATAGATAGATAGATAGATAGATAGATAGATAGATAGATAGATAGATAGATAGATAGATAGAGTGAGGGCAATAGATGGATAGATAGATAGTGAGGGCAATAGATGGATAGATAGAGTGAGGGCGATAGATAGATAGATAGATAGATAGATAGATAGATAGATAGATAGATAGATAGATAGATAGATAGATAGATAGATAGATAGATAGATAGATAGATAGATAGATAGATAGATAGATAGATAGAGTGAGGGCGATAGATAGAGCGAGGGCAATAGTTAGATAGATAGATAGAGTGAGGGCGATAGATAGATAGATAGATATATAGATATATAGATGGATAGATAGAGTGAGGGCGATAGATGGATAGATAAATAGAGTGAGGGCAATATATGGATAGATAGATAGAGTGAGGGCGATAGATAGATAGAGTGAGGGCGATAGATAGATAGAGTGAGGGCGATAGATAGATAGAGTGAAGGCGATAGATAGATAGATAGAGTGAGGGTGATAGATAGAGTCAGGGCGATAGATAGATAGAGTGAGGGCAATAGATAGATAGAGTGAGGGTGATAGATAGAGTGAGGGCGATAGATAGATAGATAGATAGATAGATAGATAGATAGATAGATAGATAGATAGATAGATAGATAGATAGATAGATAGATAGATAGATAGATAGATAGATAGATAGATAGATAGAGTGAGGGCAATAGATGGATAGATAGAGTGAGGGCCATAGATAGATAGATAGATAGATAGATAGATAGATAGATAGATAGATAGATAGATAGATAGATAGATAGATAGATAGATAGATAGATAGATAGAGTGAGGGCGATAGATAGATAGAGCGAGGGCAATAGTTAGATAGATAGAGTGAGGGCGATAGATAGATAGATAGATAGATAGATAGATATATAGATGGATAGATAGAGTGAGGGCGATAGATCGATAGATAAATAGAGTGAGGGCAATAGATGGATAGAGTGAGGGCGATAGATAGATAGAGTGAAGGCGATAGATAGATAGAGTGAGGGCGATAGATAGATAGATAGAGTGAGGGCGATAGATAGAGTGAGAGCGATAGATAGATAGAGTGAGGGCGATAGATAGATAGATAGAGTGAGGGCAATAGATAGATAGGTAGAGTGAGGACAATAGATAGATAGATAGATAGATAGATAGATAGATAGATAGATAGATAGATAGATAGATAGATAGATAGAGTGAGGGCAATAGATGGATAGATAGATAGTGAGGGCAATAGATGGATAGATAGAGTGAGGGCGATAGATAGATAGATAGATAGATAGATAGATAGATAGATAGATAGATAGGTAGATAGATAGATAGATAGATAGATAGATAGATAGAGTGAGGGCGATAGATAGAGCGAGGGCAATAGTTAGATAGATAGATAGATAGATAGATAGATAGATAGATAGATAGATAGATAGATAGATAGATAGATAGATAGATAGATAGATAGATAGATAGATAGATAGATAGATAGAGTGAGGGCGATAGATAGATAGATATATAGATATATAGATGGATAGATAGAGTGAGGGCGATAGATGGATAGATAAATAGAGTGAGGGCAATAGATGGATAGATAGATAGAGTGAGGGCGATAGATAGATAGAGTGAGGGCAATAGATAGAGTGAGGGTGATAGATAGAGTGAGGGCAATAGATAGATAGAGTGAAGGCGATAGATAGATAGATAGATAGAGTGAGGGTGATAGATAGAGTCAGGGCGATAGATAGATAGAGTGAGGGCGATAGATAGATAGAGTGAGGGCGGTAGATAGATAGATAGATGGATAGATAGAGTGAGGGCGATAGAAAGATAGAGTGAGGGCGATGGATAGATAGATAGATAGATAGATAGATAGATAGATAGATAGATAGATAGATACATAGATACATAGATACATAGATAGATAGAGTGAGGGCGATAGATAGAGCGAGGGCAAAAGTTAGATAGATAGATAGATAGAGTGAGGGCGATAGATAGATAGATAGATAGATAGATAGATAGATAGATATCTAGATATATAGATGGATAGATAGAGTGAGGGCGATAGATGGATAGATAAATAGAGTGAGGGCAATAGATGGATAGAGTGAGGGCGATAGATGGATAGGGTGAAGGCAATAGATAGATAGAGTGAGGGCGATAGATAGAGTGAGAGCGATAGATAGATAGATAGAGTGAGGGCGATAGATAGAGTGAGAGCGATAGATAGATAGAGTGAGGGCGATAGATAGATAGATAGAGTGAGGGCAATAGATAGATAGGTAGAGTGAGGACAATAGATAGATAGATAGATAGATAGATAGATAGATAGATAGATAGATAGATAGATAGATAGATAGATAGATAGATAGATAGATAGAGTGAGGGCAATAGATGGATAGATAGATAGTGAGGGCAATAGATGGATAGATAGAGTGAGGGCGATAGATAGATAGATAGATAGATAGATAGATAGATAGATAGATAGATAGATAGATAGATAGATAGATAGATAGATAGATAGATAGAGTGAGGGCGATAGATAGAGCGAGGGCAATAGTTAGATAGATAGATAGAGTGAGGGCGATAGATAGATAGATAGATATATAGATATATAGATGGATAGATAGAGTGAGGGCGATAGATGGATAGATAAATAGAGTGAGGGCAATATATGGATAGATAGATAGAGTGAGGGCGATAGATAGATAGAGTGAGGGCGATAGATAGATAGAGTGAGGGCGATAGATAGATAGAGTGAAGGCGATAGATAGATAGATAGAGTGAGGGTGATAGATAGAGTCAGGGCGATAGATAGATAGAGTGAGGGCAATAGATAGATAGAGTGAGGGTGATAGATAGAGTGAGGGCGATAGATAGATAGATAGATAGATAGATAGATAGATAGATAGATAGATAGATAGATAGATAGATAGATAGATAGATAGAGTGAGGGCAATAGATGGATAGATAGAGTGAGGGCCATAGATAGATAGATAGATAGATAGATAGATAGATAGATAGATAGATAGATAGATAGATAGATAGATAGATAGATAGATAGATAGATAGATAGATAGATAGATAGAGTGAGGGCGATAGATAGATAGAGCGAGGGCAATAGTTAGATAGATAGAGTGAGGGCGATAGATAGATAGATAGATAGATAGATAGATAGATAGATAGATATATAGATGGATAGATAGAGTGAGGGCGATAGATCGATAGATAAATAGAGTGAGGGCAATAGATGGATAGAGTGAGGGCGATAGATAGATAGAGTGAAGGCGATAGATAGATAGAGTGAGGGCGATAGATAGATAGATAGAGTGAGGGCGATAGATAGAGTGAGAGCGATAGATAGATAGAGTGAGGGCGATAGATAGATAGATAGAGTGAGGGCAATAGATAGATAGGTAGAGTGAGGACAATAGATAGATAGATAGATAGATAGATAGATAGATAGATAGATAGATAGATAGATAGATAGATAGATAGATAGATAGATAGATAGATAGATAGATAGAGTGAGGGCAATAGATGGATAGATAGATAGTGAGGGCAATAGATGGATAGATAGAGTGAGGGCGATAGATAGATAGATAGATAGATAGATAGATAGATAGATAGATAGATAGATAGATAGATAGGTAGATAGATAGATAGATAGATAGATAGAGTGAGGGCGATAGATAGAGCGAGGGCAATAGTTAGATAGATAGATAGATAGATAGATAGATAGATAGATAGATAGATAGATAGATAGATAGATAGATAGATAGATAGATAGATAGATAGATAGATAGATAGATAGATAGATAGATAGATAGATAGATAGATAGATAGATAGATAGAGTGAGGGCGATAGATAGATAGATATATAGATATATAGATGGATAGATAGAGTGAGGGCGATAGATGGATAGATAAATAGAGTGAGGGCAATAGATGGATAGATAGATAGAGTGAGGGCGATAGATAGATAGAGTGAGGGCAATAGATAGAGTGAGGGTGATAGATAGAGTGAGGGCAATAGATAGATAGAGTGAAGGCGATAGATAGATAGATAGATAGAGTGAGGGTGATAGATAGAGTCAGGGCGATAGATAGATAGAGTGAGGGCGATAGATAGATAGAGTGAGGGCGATAGATAGAGTGAGGGCGATAGATAGATAGATAGATAGATAGATAGATAGATAGATAGATAGATAGATAGATAGATAGATAGATAGATAGAGTGAGTGAGGGCAATAGATGGATAGATAGAGTGAGGGCGATAGATAGATAGATAGATAGATAGATAGATAGATAGATAGATAGATAGATAGATAGATAGATAGATAGATAGATAGATAGATAGATAGATAGATAGATAGATAGATAGATAGAGTGAGGGCGATAGATAGATAGAGCGAGGGCAATAGTTAGATAGATAGATAGAGTGACAGCGATAGATAGATAGATAGATATATAGATATATAGATGGATAGATAGAGTGAGGGCGATAGATGGATAGATAAATAGAGTGAGGGCAATAGATGGATAGAGTGAGAGCAATAGATGGATAGAGTGAAGGCGATAGATAGATAGAGTGAGGGCGATAGATAGAGTGAGGGCGATAGATAGATAGATAGAGTGAGGGCGATAGATAGAGTGAGAGCGATAGATAGATAGAGTGAGGGCGATAGATAGATAGATAGATAGATAGATTTATAGAGTGAGGGCAATAGATAGATAGGTAGAGCGAGGACAATAGATAGATAGATAGATAGATAGATAGATAGATAGATAGATAGATAGATAGATAGATAGATAGATAGATAGATAGATAGATAGATAGATAGATAGATAGATAGAGTGAGGGCAATAGATGGATAGATAGATAGTGAGGGCAATAGATGGATAGATAGAGTGAGGGCAATAGATAGATAGATAGATAGATAGATAGATAAATAGATAGATAGATAGATAGAGTGAGGGCGATAGATAGAGCGAGGGCAATAGTTAGATAGATAGATAGAGTGAGGGCGATAGATAGATAGATAGATAGATAGATAGATAGATAGATAGATAGATAGATAGATAGATAGACATATAGATATATAGATGGATAGATAGAGTGAGGGCGATAGATGGATAGATAGATAGTGAGGGCAATAGATGGATAGATAGATAGAGTAAGGGCGATAGATAGATAGAGTGAGGGCAATAGATAGATAGAGTGAGGGCGATAGATAGATAGAGTGAGGGCGATAGATAGATAGAGTGAGGGCGATAGATAGATAGATAGAGTGAGGGCGATAGATAGAGTGAAGGCGATAGATAGATAGAGTGAGGGCAATAGATAGATAGAGAGAGCGATAGATATATAGATGGCTAGATAGAGTGAGGGCGATAGATGGATAGATAGATAGAGTGAGGGCAATAAATGGATAGATAGATAGAGTGAGGGCGATAGATAGATAGAGTGAGGGCGATAGATAAATAGATAGAGTGAGGGCGATAGATAGAGTGAGGGCGATAGATAGAGCGAGGGCAATAGTTAGATAGATAGATAGATAGATAGATAGATAGATAGATAGATAGATAGATAGATAGATAGATAGATAGATAGATAGATAGAGTGAGGGCGATAGATAGATAGATATATAGATATATAGATGGATAGATAGAGTGAGGGCGATAGATGGATAGATAAATAGAGTGAGGGCAATAGATGGATAGATAGATAGAGTGAGGGCGATAGATAGATAGAGTGAGGGCAATAGATAGAGTGAGGGTGATAGATAGAGTGAGGGCAATAGATAGATAGAGTGAAGGCGATAGATAGATAGATAGATAGAGTGAGGGTGATAGATAGAGTCAGGGCGATAGATAGATAGAGTGAGGGCGATAGATAGATAGAGTGAGGGCGGTAGATAGATAGATAGATGGATAGATAGAGTGAGGGCGATAGAAAGATAGAGTGAGGGCGATGGATAGATAGATAGATAGATAGATAGATAGATAGATAGATAGATAGATAGATAGATAGATAGATAGATAGATAGATAGATACATAGATACATAGATACATAGATAGATAGAGTGAGGGCGATAGATAGAGCGAGGGCAAAAGTTAGATAGATAGATAGATAGAGTGAGGGCGATAGATAGATAGATAGATAGATAGATAGATAGATAGATAGATAGATAGATAGATAGATATCTAGATATATAGATGGATAGATAGAGTGAGGGCGATAGATGGATAGATAAATAGAGTGAGGGCAATAGATGGATAGAGTGAGGGCGATAGATGGATAGGGTGAAGGCAATAGATAGATAGAGTGAGGGCGATAGATAGAGTGAGAGCGATAGATAGATAGATAGAGTGAGGGCGATAGATAGAGTGAGAGCGATAGATAGATAGAGTGAGGGCGATAGATAGATAGATAGAGTGAGGGCAATAGATAGATAGGTAGAGTGAGGACAATAGATAGATAGATAGATAGATAGATAGATAGATAGATAGATAGAGTGAGGGCAATAGATGGATAGATAGATAGTGAGGGCAATAGATGGATAGATAGAGTGAGGGCGATAGATAGATAGATAGATAGATAGATAGATAGATAGATAGATAGATAGATAGATAGATAGATAGATAGATAGATAGATAGATAGATAGATAGATAGATAGATAGATAGATAGATAGAGTGAGGGCGATAGATAGAGCGAGGGCAATAGTTAGATAGATAGATAGAGTGAGGGCGATAGATAGATAGATAGATATATAGATATATAGATGGATAGATAGAGTGAGGGCGATAGATGGATAGATAAATAGAGTGAGGGCAATATATGGATAGATAGATAGAGTGAGGGCGATAGATAGATAGAGTGAGGGCGATAGATAGATAGAGTGAGGGCGATAGATAGATAGAGTGAAGGCGATAGATAGATAGATAGAGTGAGGGTGATAGATAGAGTCAGGGCGATAGATAGATAGAGTGAGGGCAATAGATAGATAGAGTGAGGGTGATAGATAGAGTGAGGGCGATAGATAGATAGATAGATAGATAGATAGATAGATAGATAGATAGATAGATAGATAGATAGATAGATAGATAGATAGATAGATAGATAGATAGATAGATAGATAGAGTGAGGGCAATAGATGGATAGATAGAGTGAGGGCCATAGATAGATAGATAGATAGATAGATAGATAGATAGATAGATAGATAGATAGATAGATAGATAGATAGATAGATAGATAGATAGATAGATAAATAGATAGATAGATAGATAGATAGATAGATAGATAGATAGATAGATAGAGTGAGGGCGATAGATAGATAGAGCGAGGGCAATAGTTAGATAGATAGAGTGAGGGCGATAGATAGATAGATAGATAGATAGATAGATAGATAGATAGATATATAGATGGATAGATAGAGTGAGGGCGATAGATCGATAGATAAATAGAGTGAGGGCAATAGATGGATAGAGTGAGGGCGATAGATAGATAGAGTGAAGGCGATAGATAGATAGAGTGAGGGCGATAGATAGATAGATAGAGTGAGGGCGATAGATAGAGTGAGAGCGATAGATAGATAGAGTGAGGGCGATAGATAGATAGATAGAGTGAAGGCAATAGATGGATAGATAGAGTGAGGGCGATAGATAGATAGATAGAGCGAGGGCAATAGTTAGATAGATAGAGTGAGGGCGATAGATAGATAGATAGATAGATAGATAGATAGATAGATAGATAGATAGATAGATAGATAGATGGATAGATAGAGTGAGGGCGATAGATGGATAGATAAATAGAGTGAGGGCAATAGATGGATAGATAGATAGAGTGAGGGCGATAGATAGATAGAGTGAGGGCGATAGATAGAGTGAGGGCAATAGATAGATAGAGTGAGGGCGATAGATAGATAGAAAGAGTGAGGGCGATAGATAGAGTCAGGGCGATAGATAGATAGAGTGAGGGCGATAGATAGATAGAGTGAGGGCAATAGGTAGATAGATAGAGTGAGGGCGATAGATAGGTAGATAGATAGATAGATAGATAGATAGATAGAGAGAGCGATAGATACATAGATAGATAGATAGATAGATAGATAGATAGATAGATAGATAGATAGATAGATAGATAGATAGATAGATAGATAGATAGATAGATAGATAGATAGATAGATAGATAGATAGATAGATAGATAGATAGATAGATAGATAGATAGATAGTGAGGGCAATAGATGGATAGATAGATAGAGTGAGGGCGATAGATAGATAGAGTGAGGGCGATAGATAGATAGAGTGAGGGCGATAGATAGATAGAGTAAGGGCGATAGATAGATAGATAGATAGAGTGAGGGCGATAGATAGAGTGAAGGCGATAGATAGATAGTGTGAGGGCAATAGATAGATAGAGAGAGCGATAGATATATAGATGGCTAGATAGAGTGAGGGCGATAGATGGATAGATAGATAGAGTGAGGGCAATAAATGGATAGATAGATAGAGTGAGGGCGATAGATAGATAGAGTGAGGGCGATAGATAAATAGATAGAGTGAGGGCGATAGATAGAGTGAGGGCGATAGATAGATAGAGTGAGGGCGATAGATAGATAGAGTGAGGGCAATAGATAGATAGGTAGAGTGAGGGTAATGGATGGATAGATAGAGTGATGGCGATAGATAGATAGATAGATAGATAGATAGATAGATAGATAGATAGATAGATAGATAGATAGATAGATAGATAGATAGATAGATAGATAGATAGATAGATAGATAGATAGATAGATAGATAGATAGATAGATAGATAGATAGATAGATAGATAAGTAGATAGAGTGAGGGCGATAGATAGATAGAGCGAGAGCAAAAGTTAGATAGATAGATAGAGTGAGGGAGATACATAGATAGATATATAGATATATAGATGGATAGATAGAGTAAGGGCGATAGATGGATAGATAACTAGAGTGAGGGCAATAGATGGATAGATAGATAGAGTGAGGGCGATAGATAGATAGAGTGAGGGCAATAGATAGATAGAGTGAGGGCCATAAATAGATAGAGTGAGGGCGATAGATAGATAGAGTGAGGGCGATAGATAGTCAGGGCGATAGATAGATAGAGTGAGGGCGATAGATAGAGTCAGGGCGATAGATAGATAGAGTGAGGGTGATAGATAGATAGAGTGCAATAGATAGATAGATAGAGTGAGGGCGATAGATAGATAGATAGATAGGTAGATAGATAGATAGATAGATAGATAGATAGATAGATAGATAGATAGATAGATAGATAGATAGATAGATAGATAGATAGAGTGAGGGCGATAGATAGATAGAGTGAGGGCGGTAGATAGATAGATAGATGGATAGATAGAGTGAGGGCGATAGAAAGATAGAGTGAGGGCGATGGATAGATAGATAGATAGATAGATAGATAGATAGATAGATAGATAGATAGATAGATAGATAGATAGATAGATAGATAGATAGATAGATAGATAGATAGATACATAGATACATAGATACATAGATACATAGATAGATAGAGTGAGGGCGATAGATAGAGCGAGGGCAAAAGTTAGATAGATAGATAGATAGAGTGAGGGCGATAGATAGATAGATAGATAGATAGATAGATAGATAGATAGATAGATAGATAGATAGATAGATAGATAGATATCTAGATATATAGATGGATAGATAGAGTGAGGGCGATAGATGGATAGATAAATAGAGTGAGGGCAATAGATGGATAGAGTGAGGGCGATAGATGGATAGGGTGAAGGCAATAGATAGATAGAGTGAGGGCGATAGATAGAGTGAGAGCGATAGATAGATAGATAGAGTGAGGGCGATAGATAGAGTGAGAGCGATAGATAGATAGAGTGAGGGCGATAGATAGATAGATAGAGTGAGGGCAATAGATAGATAGGTAGAGTGAGGACAATAGATAGATAGATAGATAGATAGATAGATAGATAGATAGATAGATAGATAGATAGATAGATAGATAGATAGATAGATAGATAGATAGATAGATAGATAGATAGATAGAGTGAGGGCAATAGATGGATAGATAGATAGTGAGGGCAATAGATGGATAGATAGAGTGAGGGCGATAGATAGATAGATAGATAGATAGATAGATAGATAGATAGATAGATAGATAGATAGATAGATAGATAGATAGATAGATAGATAGATAGAGTGAGCGATAGATAGAGCGAGGGCAATAGTTAGATAGATAGATAGAGTGAGGGCGATAGATAGATAGATAGATATATAGATATATAGATGGATAGATAGAGTGAGGGCGATAGATGGATAGATAAATAGAGTGAGGGCAATATATGGATAGATAGATAGAGTGAGGGCGATAGATAGATAGAGTGAGGGCGATAGATAGATAGAGTGAGGGCGATAGATAGATAGAGTGAAGGCGATAGATAGATAGATAGAGTGAGGGTGATAGATAGAGTCAGGGCGATAGATAGATAGAGTGAGGGCAATAGATAGATAGAGTGAGGGTGATAGATAGAGTGAGGGCGATAGATAGATAGATAGATAGATAGATAGATAGATAGATAGATAGATAGATAGATAGATAGATAGATAGATAGATAGATAGATAGATAGATAGATAGATAGAGTGAGGGCAATAGATGGATAGATAGAGTGAGGGCCATAGATAGATAGATAGATAGATAGATAGATAGATAGATAGATAGATAGATAGATAGATAGATAGATAGATAGATAGATAGATAGATAGATAGATAGATAGATAGATAGATAGATAGATAGATAGATAGATAGATAGATAGATAGATAGATAGATAGATAGAGTGAGGGCGATAGATAGATAGAGCGAGGGCAATAGTTAGATAGATAGAGTGAGGGCGATAGATAGATAGATAGATAGATAGATAGATAGATAGATAGATAGATAGATATATAGATGGATAGATAGAGTGAGGGCGATAGATCGATAGATAAATAGAGTGAGGGCAATAGATGGATAGAGTGAGGGCGATAGATAGATAGAGTGAAGGCGATAGATAGATAGAGTGAGGGCGATAGATAGATAGATAGAGTGAGGGCGATAGATAGAGTGAGAGCGATAGATAGATAGAGTGAGGGCGATAGATAGATAGATAGAGTGAGGGCAATAGATAGATAGGTAGAGTGAGGACAATAGATAGATAGATAGATAGATAGATAGATAGATAGATAGATAGATAGATAGATAGATAGAGTGAGGGCAATAGATGGATAGATAGATAGTGAGGGCAATAGATGGATAGATAGAGTGAGGGCGATAGATAGATAGATAGATAGATAGATAGATAGATAGATAGATAGATAGATAGATAGGTAGATAGATAGATAGATAGATAGATAGATAGATAGATAGATAGATAGATAGATAGATAGATAGAGTGAGGGCGATAGATAGAGCGAGGGCAATAGTTAGATAGATAGATAGATAGATAGATAGATAGATAGATAGATAGATAGATAGATAGATAGATAGATAGATAGATAGATAGAGTGAGGGCGATAGATAGATAGATATATAGATATATAGATGGATAGATAGAGTGAGGGCGATAGATGGATAGATAAATAGAGTGAGGGCAATAGATGGATAGATAGATAGAGTGAGGGCGATAGATAGATAGAGTGAGGGCAATAGATAGAGTGAGGGTGATAGATAGAGTGAGGGCAATAGATAGATAGAGTGAAGGCGATAGATAGATAGATAGATAGAGTGAGGGTGATAGATAGAGTCAGGGCGATAGATAGATAGAGTGAGGGCGATAGATAGATAGAGTGAGGGCGGTAGATAGATAGATAGATGGATAGATAGAGTGAGGGCGATAGAAAGATAGAGTGAGGGCGATGGATAGATAGATAGATAGATAGATAGATAGATAGATAGATAGATAGATAGATAGATAGATAGATAGATAGATAGATACATAGATACATAGATACATAGATAGATAGAGTGAGGGCGATAGATAGAGCGAGGGCAAAAGTTAGATAGATAGATAGATAGAGTGAGGGCGATAGATAGATAGATAGATAGATAGATAGATAGATAGATAGATAGATAGATATCTAGATATATAGATGGATAGATAGAGTGAGGGCGATAGATGGATAGATAAATAGAGTGAGGGCAATAGATGGATAGAGTGAGGGCGATAGATGGATAGGGTGAAGGCAATAGATAGATAGAGTGAGGGCGATAGATAGAGTGAGAGCGATAGATAGATAGATAGAGTGAGGGCGATAGATAGAGTGAGAGCGATAGATAGATAGAGTGAGGGCGATAGATAGATAGATAGAGTGAGGGCAATAGATAGATAGGTAGAGTGAGGACAATAGATAGATAGATAGATAGATAGATAGATAGATAGATAGATAGATAGATAGATAGATAGATAGATAGATAGATAGATAGATAGATAGATAGATAGATAGATAGAGTGAGGGCAATAGATGGATAGATAGATAGTGAGGGCAATAGATGGATAGATAGAGTGAGGGCGATAGATAGATAGATAGATAGATAGATAGATAGATAGATAGATAGATAGATAGATAGATAGATAGATAGATAGATAGATAGATAGAGTGAGGGCGATAGATAGAGCGAGGGCAATAGTTAGATAGATAGATAGAGTGAGGGCGATAGATAGATAGATAGATATATAGATATATAGATATATAGATGGATAGATAGAGTGAGGGCGATAGATGGATAGATAAATAGAGTGAGGGCAATATATGGATAGATAGATAGAGTGAGGGCGATAGATAGATAGAGTGAGGGCGATAGATAGATAGAGTGAGGGCGATAGATAGATAGAGTGAAGGCGATAGATAGATAGATAGAGTGAGGGTGATAGATAGAGTCAGGGCGATAGATAGATAGAGTGAGGGCAATAGATAGATAGAGTGAGGGTGATAGATAGAGTGAGGGCGATAGATAGATAGATAGATAGATAGATAGATAGATAGATAGATAGATAGATAGATAGATAGATAGATAGATAGATAGATAGATAGAGTGAGGGCAATAGATGGATAGATAGAGTGAGGGCCATAGATAGATAGATAGATAGATAGATAGATAGATAGATAGATAGATAGATAGATAGATAGATAGATAGATAGATAGATAGAGTGAGGGCGATAGATAGATAGAGCGAGGGCAATAGTTAGATAGATAGAGTGAGGGCGATAGATAGATAGATAGATAGATAGATAGATAGATAGATAGATAGATATATAGATGGATAGATAGAGTGAGGGCGATAGATCGATAGATAAATAGAGTGAGGGCAATAGATGGATAGAGTGAGGGCGATAGATAGATAGAGTGAAGGCGATAGATAGATAGAGTGAGGGCGATAGATAGATAGATAGAGTGAGGGCGATAGATAGAGTGAGAGCGATAGATAGATAGAGTGAGGGCGATAGATAGATAGATAGAGTGAGGGCAATAGATAGATAGGTAGAGTGAGGACAATAGATAGATAGATAGATAGATAGATAGATAGATAGATAGATAGATAGATAGATAGATAGAGTGAGGGCAATAGATGGATAGATAGATAGTGAGGGCAATAGATGGATAGATAGAGTGAGGGCGATAGATAGATAGATAGATAGATAGATAGATAGATAGATAGATAGATAGATAGATAGATAGATAGATAGGTAGATAGATAGATAGATAGATAGATAGAGTGAGGGCGATAGATAGAGCGAGGGCAATAGTTAGATAGATAGATAGATAGATAGATAGATAGATAGATAGATAGATAGATAGATAGATAGATAGATAGATAGATAGATAGATAGATAGATAGATAGATAGATAGATAGAGTGAGGGCGATAGATAGATAGATATATAGATATATAGATGGATAGATAGAGTGAGGGCGATAGATGGATAGATAAATAGAGTGAGGGCAATAGATGGATAGATAGATAGAGTGAGGGCGATAGATAGATAGAGTGAGGGCAATAGATAGAGTGAGGGTGATAGATAGAGTGAGGGCAATAGATAGATAGAGTGAAGGCGATAGATAGATAGATAGATAGAGTGAGGGTGATAGATAGAGTCAGGGCGATAGATAGATAGAGTGAGGGCGATAGATAGATAGAGTGAGGGCGATAGATAGAGTGAGGGCGATAGATAGATAGATAGATAGATAGATAGATAGATAGATAGATAGATAGATAGATAGAGTGAGTGAGTGAGGGCAATAGATGGATAGATAGAGTGAGGGCGATAGATAGATAGATAGATAGATAGATAGATAGATAGATAGATAGATAGATAGATAGATAGATAGATAGATAGATAGATAGATAGATAGATAGATAGATAGATAGATAGATAGATAGATAGAGTGAGGGCGATAGATAGATAGAGCGAGGGCAATAGTTAGATAGATAGATAGAGTGACAGCGATAGATAGATAGATAGATATATAGATATATAGATGGATAGATAGAGTGAGGGCGATAGATGGATAGATAAATAGAGTGAGGGCAATAGATGGATAGAGTGAGAGCAATAGATGGATAGAGTGAGGGTGATAGATAGATAGAGTGAAGGCGATAGATAGATAGAGTGAGGGCGATAGATAGAGTGAGGGCGATAGATAGATAGATAGAGTGAGGGCGATAGATAGAGTGAGAGCGATAGATAGATAGAGTGAGGGCGATAGATAGATAGATAGATAGATAGATAGATTTATAGAGTGAGGGCAATAGATAGATAGGTAGAGCGAGGACAATAGATAGATAGATAGATAGATAGATAGATAGATAGATAGATAGATAGATAGATAGATAGATAGATAGATAGATAGAGTGAGTGAGGGCAATAGATGGATAGATAGATAGTGAGGGCAATAGATGGATAGATAGAGTGAGGGCAATAGATAGATAGATAGATAGATAGATAGATAGATAGATAGATAGATAGATAGATAGATAGATAGATAGATAGATAGATAGATAGATAGATAAATAGATAGATAGATAGATAGAGTGAGGGCGATAGATAGAGCGAGGGCAATAGTTAGATAGATAGATAGAGTGAGGGCGATAGATAGATAGATAGATAGATAGATAGATAGATAGATAGATAGATAGATAGATAGATAGATAGATAGATAGACATATAGATATATAGATGGATAGATAGAGTGAGGGCGATAGATGGATAGATAGATAGTGAGGGCAATAGATGGATAGATAGATAGAGTAAGGGCGATAGATAGATAGAGTGAGGGCAATAGATAGATAGAGTGAGGGCGATAGATAGATAGAGTGAGGGCGATAGATAGATAGAGTGAGGGCGATAGATAGATAGATAGAGTGAGGGCGATAGATAGAGTGAAGGCGATAGATAGATAGAGTGAGGGCAATAGATAGATAGAGAGAGCGATAGATATATAGATGGCTAGATAGAGTGAGGGCGATAGATGGATAGATAGATAGAGTGAGGGCAATAAATGGATAGATAGATAGAGTGAGGGCGATAGATAGATAGAGTGAGGGCGATAGATAAATAGATAGAGTGAGGGCGATAGATAGAGTGAGGGCGATAGATGGAGCGAGGGCAATAGTTAGATAGATAGATAGATAGATAGATAGATAGATAGATAGATAGATAGATAGATAGATAGATAGATAGATAGATAGATAGATAGATAGATAGAGTGATAGATAGAGTGAGGGCGATAGATAGATAGATATATAGATATATAGATGGATAGATAGAGTGAGGGCGATAGATGGATAGATAAATAGAGTGAGGGCAATAGATGGATAGATAGATAGAGTGAGGGCGATAGATAGATAGAGTGAGGGCAATAGATAGAGTGAGGGTGATAGATAGAGTGAGGGCAATAGATAGATAGAGTGAAGGCGATAGATAGATAGATAGATAGAGTGAGGGTGATAGATAGAGTCAGGGCGATAGATAGATAGAGTGAGGGCGATAGATAGATAGAGTGAGGGCGGTAGATAGATAGATAGATGGATAGATAGAGTGAGGGCGATAGAAAGATAGAGTGAGGGCGATGGATAGATAGATAGATAGATAGATAGATAGATAGATAGATAGATAGATAGATAGATAGATAGATAGATAGATAGATAGATAGATAGATAGATAGATACATAGATACATAGATACATAGATAGATAGAGTGAGGGCGATAGATAGAGCGAGGGCAAAAGTTAGATAGATAGATAGATAGAGTGAGGGCGATAGATAGATAGATAGATAGATAGATAGATAGATAGATAGATAGATAGATAGATAGATAGATAGATAGATAGATATCTAGATATATAGATGGATAGATAGAGTGAGGGCGATAGATGGATAGATAAATAGAGTGAGGGCAATAGATGGATAGAGTGAGGGCGATAGATGGATAGGGTGAAGGCAATAGATAGATAGAGTGAGGGCGATAGATAGAGTGAGAGCGATAGATAGATAGATAGAGTGAGGGCGATAGATAGAGTGAGAGCGATAGATAGATAGAGTGAGGGCGATAGATAGATAGATAGAGTGAGGGCAATAGATAGATAGGTAGAGTGAGGACAATAGATAGATAGATAGATAGATAGATAGATAGATAGATAGATAGATAGATAGATAGATAGATAGATAGATAGATAGATAGATAGAGTGAGGGCAATAGATGGATAGATAGATAGTGAGGGCAATAGATGGATAGATAGAGTGAGGGCGATAGATAGATAGATAGATAGATAGATAGATAGATAGATAGATAGATAGATAGATAGATAGATAGATAGATAGATAGATAGATAGATAGATAGATAGATAGAGTGATAGATAGAGTGAGGGCGATAGATAGAGCGAGGGCAATAGTTAGATAGATAGATAGAGTGAGGGCGATAGATAGATAGATAGATATATAGATATATAGATGGATAGATAGAGTGAGGGCGATAGATGGATAGATAAATAGAGTGAGGGCAATATATGGATAGATAGATAGAGTGAGGGCGATAGATAGATAGAGTGAGGGCGATAGATAGATAGAGTGAGGGCGATAGATAGATAGAGTGAAGGCGATAGATAGATAGATAGAGTGAGGGTGATAGATAGAGTCAGGGCGATAGATAGATAGAGTGAGGGCAATAGATAGATAGAGTGAGGGTGATAGATAGAGTGAGGGCGATAGATAGATAGATAGATAGATAGATAGATAGATAGATAGATAGATAGATAGATAGATAGATAGATAGATAGATAGATAGATAGATAGATAGATAGATAGATAGATAGATAGATAGATAGAGTGAGGGCAATAGATGGATAGATAGAGTGAGGGCCATAGATAGATAGATAGATAGATAGATAGATAGATAGATAGATAGATAGATAGATAGATAGATAGATAGATAGATAGATAGATAGATAGATAGATAGATAGAGTGAGGGCGATAGATAGATAGAGCGAGGGCAATAGTTAGATAGATAGAGTGAGGGCGATAGATAGATAGATAGATAGATAGATAGATAGATATATAGATGGATAGATAGAGTGAGGGCGATAGATCGATAGATAAATAGAGTGAGGGCAATAGATGGATAGAGTGAGGGCGATAGATAGATAGAGTGAAGGCGATAGATAGATAGAGTGAGGGCGATAGATAGATAGATAGAGTGAGGGCGATAGATAGAGTGAGAGCGATAGATAGATAGAGTGAGGGCGATAGATAGATAGATAGAGTGAGGGCAATAGATAGATAGGTAGAGTGAGGACAATAGATAGATAGATAGATAGATAGATAGATAGATAGATAGATAGATAGATAGATAGAAAGAGTGAGGGCAATAGATGGATAGATAGATAGTGAGGGCAATAGATGGATAGATAGAGTGAGGGCGATAGATAGATAGATAGATAGATAGATAGATAGATAGATAGATAGATAGATAGATAGATAGATAGATAGATAGATAGATAGATAGATAGATAGGTAGATAGATAGATAGATAGATAGATAGAGTGAGGGCGATAGATAGAGCGAGGGCAATAGTTAGATAGATAGATAGATAGATAGATAGATAGATAGATAGATAGATAGATAGATAGATAGATAGATAGATAGATAGATAGATAGATAGATAGATAGATAGATAGATAGATAGATAGATAGATAGAGTGAGGGCGATAGATAGATAGATATATAGATATATAGATGGATAGATAGAGTGAGGGCGATAGATGGATAGATAAATAGAGTGAGGGCAATAGATGGATAGATAGATAGAGTGAGGGCGATAGATAGATAGAGTGAGGGCAATAGATAGAGTGAGGGTGATAGATAGAGTGAGGGCAATAGATAGATAGAGTGAAGGCGATAGATAGATAGATAGATAGAGTGAGGGTGATAGATAGAGTGAGGGCGATAGATGGATAGATAGATAGTGAGGGCAATAGATGGATAGATAGATAGAGTAAGGGCGATAGATAGATAGAGTGAGGGCAATAGATAGATAGAGTGAGGGCGATAGATAGATAGAGTGAGGGCGATAGATAGATAGAGTGAGGGCGATAGATAGATAGAGTAAGGGCGATAGATAGATAGATAGAGTGAGGGCGATAGATAGAGTGAAGGCGATAGATAGATAGAGTGAGGGCAATAGATAGATAGAGAGAGCGATAGATATATAGATGGCTAGATAGAGTGAGGGCGATAGATGGATAGATAGATAGAGTGAGGGCAATAAATGGATAGATAGATAGAGTGAGGGCGATAGATAGATAGAGTGAGGGCGATAGATAAATAGATAGAGTGAGGGCGATAGATAGAGTGAGGGCGATAGATAGATAGAGTGAGGGCGATAGATAGATAGAGTG
>NC_141685.1:2008077421-2008079921 GCF_964263255.1 Lissotriton vulgaris | reverse complement strand
AGATAGATAGATAGATAGATATATAGATGGATAGATAGAGTGAGGGCGATAGATCGATAGATAAATAGAGTGAGGGCAATAGATGGATAGAGTGAGGGCGATAGATAGATAGAGTGAAGGCGATAGATAGATAGAGTGAGGGCGATAGATAGATAGATAGAGTGAGGGCGATAGATAGAGTGAGAGCGATAGATAGATAGAGTGAGGGCGATAGATAGATAGATAGAGTGAGGGCAATAGATAGATAGGTAGAGTGAGGACAATAGATAGATAGATAGATAGATAGATAGATAGATAGATAGATAGAGTGAGGGCAATAGATGGATAGATAGATAGTGAGGGCAATAGATGGATAGATAGAGTGAGGGCGATAGATAGATAGATAGATAGATAGATAGATAGATAGATAGATAGATAGATAGATAGATAGATAGGTAGATAGATAGATAGATAGATAGATAGATAGATAGAGTGAGGGCGATAGATAGAGCGAGGGCGATAGTTAGATAGATAGATAGATAGATAGATAGATAGATAGATAGATAGATAGATAGATAGATAGATAGATAGATAGATAGATAGATAGATAGATAGATAGATAGAGTGAGGGCGATAGATAGATAGATATATAGATATATAGATGGATAGATAGAGTGAGGGCGATAGATGGATAGATAAATAGAGTGAGGGCAATAGATGGATAGATAGATAGAGTGAGGGCGATAGATAGATAGAGTGAGGGCAATAGATAGAGTGAGGGTGATAGATAGAGTGAGGGCAATAGATAGATAGAGTGAAGGCGATAGATAGATAGATAGATAGAGTGAGGGTGATAGATAGAGTCAGGGCGATAGATAGATAGAGTGAGGGCGATAGATAGATAGAGTGAGGGCGATAGATAGAGTGAGGGCGATAGATAGATAGATAGATAGATAGATAGATAGATAGATAGATAGATAGATAGATAGAGTGAGTGAGGGCAATAGATGGATAGATAGAGTGAGGGCGATAGATAGATAGATAGATAGATAGATAGATAGATAGATAGATAGATAGATAGATAGATAGATAGATAGATAGATAGATAGATAGATAGATAGATAGATAGATAGATAGAGTGAGGGCGATAGATAGATAGAGCGAGGGCAATAGTTAGATAGATAGATAGAGTGACAGCGATAGATAGATAGATAGATAGATAGATATATAGATGGATAGATAGAGTGAGGGCGATAGATGGATAGATAAATAGAGTGAGGGCAATAGATGGATAGAGTGAGAGCAATAGATGGATAGAGTGAGGGTGATAGATAGATAGAGTGAAGGCGATAGATAGATAGAGTGAGGGCGATAGATAGAGTGAGGGCGATAGATAGATAGATAGAGTGAGGGCGATAGATAGAGTGAGAGCGATAGATAGATAGAGTGAGGGCGATAGATAGATAGATAGATACATAGAGTGAGGGCAATAGATAGATAGGTAGAGCGAGGACAATAGATAGATAGATAGATAGATAGATAGATAGATAGATAGATAGATAGATAGATAGATAGATAGATAGAGTGAGGGCAATAGATGGATAGATAGATAGTGAGGGCAATAGATGGATAGATAGAGTGAGGGCAATAGATAGATAGATAGATAGATAGATAGATAGATAGAGTGAGGGCGATAGATAGAGCAAGGGCAATAGTTAGATAGATAGATAGAGTGAGGGCGATAGATAGATAGATAGATAGATAGATAGATAGATAGATAGATAGATAGATAGATAGATAGATAGATAGATAGATAGATAGATAGATAGACATATAGATATATAGATGGATAGATAGAGTGAGGGCGATAGATGGATAGATAGATAGTGAGGGCAATAGATGGATAGATAGATAGAGTAAGGGCGATAGATAGATAGAGTGAGGGCAATAGATAGATAGAGTGAGGGCGATAGATAGATAGAGTGAGGGCGATAGATAGATAGAGTGAGGGCGATAGATAGATAGAGTAAGGGCGATAGATAGATAGATAGAGTGAGGGCGATAGATAGAGTGAAGGCGATAGATAGATAGAGTGAGGGCAATAGATAGATAGAGAGAGCGATAGATATATAGATGGCTAGATAGAGTGAGGGCGATAGATGGATAGATAGATAGAGTGAGGGCAATAAATGGATAGATAGATAGAGTGAGGGCGATAGATAGATAGAGTGAGGGCGATAGATAAATAGATAGAGTGAGGGCGATAGATAGAGTGAGGGCGATAGATAGAGCGAGGGCAATAGTTAGATAGATAGATAGATAGATAGATAGATAGATAGATAGATAGATAGATAGATAGATAGATAGATAGATAGATAGATAGATAGATAGATAGATAGATAGATAGATAGATAGATAGAGTGAGGGCGATAGATAGATAGATAGATATATAGATATATAGATGGATAGATAGAGTGAGGGCGATAGATGGATAGATAAATAGAGTGAGGGCAATAGATGG
>NC_141685.1:2008034921-2008069921 GCF_964263255.1 Lissotriton vulgaris | reverse complement strand
ATAGATAGATAGATAGATAGATAGATAGATAGATAGATAGATAGATAGATAGATAGATAGATAGATAGATACATAGATACATAGATACATAGATAGATAGAGTGAGGGCGATAGATAGAGCGAGGGCAAAAGTTAGATAGATAGATAGATAGAGTGAGGGCGATAGATAGATAGATAGATAGATAGATAGATAGATAGATAGATAGATAGATAGATAGATAGATATCTAGATATATAGATGGATAGATAGAGTGAGGGCGATAGATGGATAGATAAATAGAGTGAGGGCAATAGATGGATAGAGTGAGGGCGATAGATGGATAGGGTGAAGGCAATAGATAGATAGAGTGAGGGCGATAGATAGAGTGAGAGCGATAGATAGATAGATAGAGTGAGGGCGATAGATAGAGTGAGAGCGATAGATAGATAGAGTGAGGGCGATAGATAGATAGATAGAGTGAGGGCAATAGATAGATAGGTAGAGTGAGGACAATAGATAGATAGATAGATAGATAGATAGATAGATAGATAGATAGATAGATAGATAGATAGATAGATAGATAGATAGATAGATAGAGTGAGGGCAATAGATGGATAGATAGATAGTGAGGGCAATAGATGGATAGATAGAGTGAGGGCGATAGATAGATAGATAGATAGATAGATAGATAGATAGATAGATAGATAGATAGATAGATAGATAGATAGATAGATAGATAGAGTGAGGGCGATAGATAGAGCGAGGGCAATAGTTAGATAGATAGATAGAGTGAGGGCGATAGATAGATAGATAGATATATAGATATATAGATGGATAGATAGAGTGAGGGCGATAGATGGATAGATAAATAGAGTGAGGGCAATATATGGATAGATAGATAGAGTGAGGGCGATAGATAGATAGAGTGAGGGCGATAGATAGATAGAGTGAGGGCGATAGATAGATAGAGTGAAGGCGATAGATAGATAGATAGAGTGAGGGTGATAGATAGAGTCAGGGCGATAGATAGATAGAGTGAGGGCAATAGATAGATAGAGTGAGGGTGATAGATAGAGTGAGGGCGATAGATAGATAGATAGATAGATAGATAGATAGATAGATAGATAGATAGATAGATAGATAGATAGATAGAGTGAGGGCAATAGATGGATAGATAGAGTGAGGGCCATAGATAGATAGATAGATAGATAGATAGATAGATAGATAGATAGATAGATAGATAGATAGATAGATAGATAGATAGATAGATAGATAGATAGATAGAGTGAGGGCGATAGATAGATAGAGCGAGGGCAATAGTTAGATAGATAGAGTGAGGGCGATAGATAGATAGATAGATAGATAGATAGATAGATAGATATATAGATGGATAGATAGAGTGAGGGCGATAGATCGATAGATAAATAGAGTGAGGGCAATAGATGGATAGAGTGAGGGCGATAGATAGATAGAGTGAAGGCGATAGATAGATAGAGTGAGGGCGATAGATAGATAGATAGAGTGAGGGCGATAGATAGAGTGAGAGCGATAGATAGATAGAGTGAGGGCGATAGATAGATAGATAGAGTGAGGGCAATAGATAGATAGGTAGAGTGAGGACAATAGATAGATAGATAGATAGATAGATAGATAGATAGATAGATAGATAGATAGAGTGAGGGCAATAGATGGATAGATAGATAGTGAGGGCAATAGATGGATAGATAGAGTGAGGGCGATAGATAGATAGATAGATAGATAGATAGATAGATAGATAGATAGGTAGATAGATAGATAGATAGATAGATAGATAGATAGATAGAGTGAGGGCGATAGATAGAGCGAGGGCGATAGTTAGATAGATAGATAGATAGATAGATAGATAGATAGATAGATAGATAGATAGATAGATAGATAGATAGATAGATAGATAGATAGATAGATAGATAGATAGATAGATAGATAGATAGATAGATAGATAGATAGATAGATAGATAGATAGAGTGAGGGCGATAGATAGATAGATATATAGATATATAGATGGATAGATAGAGTGAGGGCGATAGATGGATAGATAAATAGAGTGAGGGCAATAGATGGATAGATAGATAGAGTGAGGGCGATAGATAGATAGAGTGAGGGCAATAGATAGAGTGAGGGTGATAGATAGAGTGAGGGCAATAGATAGATAGAGTGAAGGCGATAGATAGATAGATAGATAGAGTGAGGGTGATAGATAGAGTCAGGGCGATAGATAGATAGAGTGAGGGCGATAGATAGATAGAGTGAGGGCGATAGATAGAGTGAGGGCGATAGATAGATAGATAGATAGATAGATAGATAGATAGATAGATAGATAGATAGATAGAGTGAGTGAGGGCAATAGATGGATAGATAGAGTGAGGGCGATAGATAGATAGATAGATAGATAGATAGATAGATAGATAGATAGATAGATAGATAGATAGATAGATAGATAGATAGATAGATAGATAGATAGATAGATAGAGTGAGGGCGATAGATAGATAGAGCGAGGGCAATAGTTAGATAGATAGATAGAGTGACAGCGATAGATAGATAGATAGATAGATAGATATATAGATGGATAGATAGAGTGAGGGCGATAGATGGATAGATAAATAGAGTGAGGGCAATAGATGGATAGAGTGAGAGCAATAGATGGATAGAGTGAGGGTGATAGATAGATAGAGTGAAGGCGATAGATAGATAGAGTGAGGGCGATAGATAGAGTGAGGGCGATAGATAGATAGATAGAGTGAGGGCGATAGATAGAGTGAGAGCGATAGATAGATAGAGTGAGGGCGATAGATAGATAGATAGATACATAGAGTGAGGGCAATAGATAGATAGGTAGAGCGAGGACAATAGATAGATAGATAGATAGATAGATAGATAGATAGATAGATAGATAGATAGATAGATAGATAGATAGATAGATAGATAGATAGATAGATAGATAGATAGATAGATAGATAGATAGATAGATAGATAGATAGAGTGAGGGCAATAGATGGATAGATAGATAGTGAGGGCAATAGATGGATAGATAGAGTGAGGGCAATAGATAGATAGATAGATAGATAGATAGATAGATAGATAGATAGATAGATAGATAGATAGATAGATAGATAGATAGATAGATAGATAGATAAATAGATAGATAGATAGATAGAGTGAGGGCGATAGATAGAGCAAGGGCAATAGTTAGATAGATAGATAGAGTGAGGGCGATAGATAGATAGATAGATAGATAGATAGATAGATAGATAGATAGATAGATAGATAGATAGATAGATAGATAGATAGATAGATAGATAGATAGATAGACATATAGATATATAGATGGATAGATAGAGTGAGGGCGATAGATGGATAGATAGATAGTGAGGGCAATAGATGGATAGATAGATAGAGTAAGGGCGATAGATAGATAGAGTGAGGGCAATAGATAGATAGAGTGAGGGCGATAGATAGATAGAGTGAGGGCGATAGATAGATAGAGTGAGGGCGATAGATAGATAGAGTAAGGGCGATAGATAGATAGATAGAGTGAGGGCGATAGATAGAGTGAAGGCGATAGATAGATAGAGTGAGGGCAATAGATAGATAGAGAGAGCGATAGATATATAGATGGCTAGATAGAGTGAGGGCGATAGATGGATAGATAGATAGAGTGAGGGCAATAAATGGATAGATAGATAGAGTGAGGGCGATAGATAGATAGAGTGAGGGCGATAGATAAATAGATAGAGTGAGGGCGATAGATAGAGTGAGGGCGATAGATAGAGCGAGGGCAATAGTTAGATAGATAGATAGATAGATAGATAGATAGATAGATAGATAGATAGATAGATAGATAGATAGATAGATAGATAGATAGATAGAGTGAGGGCGATAGATAGATAGATATATAGATATATAGATGGATAGATAGAGTGAGGGCGATAGATGGATAGATAAATAGAGTGAGGGCAATAGATGGATAGATAGATAGAGTGAGGGCGATTGATAGATAGAGTGAGGGCAATAGATAGAGTGAGGGTGATAGATAGAGTGAGGGCAATAGATAGATAGAGTGAAGGCGATAGATAGATAGATAGATAGATAGAGTGAGGGTGATAGATAGAGTCAGGGCGATAGATAGATAGAGTGAGGGCGATAGATAGATAGAGTGAGGGCGGTAGATAGATAGATAGATGGATAGATAGAGTGAGGGCGATAGAAAGATAGAGTGAGGGCGATGGATAGATAGATAGATAGATAGATAGATAGATAGATAGATAGATAGATAGATAGATAGATAGATAGATAGATAGATAGATAGATAGATAGATAGATAGATAGATAGATAGATAGATAGATAGATAGATAGATACATAGATACATAGATACATAGATAGATAGAGTGAGGGCGATAGATAGAGCGAGGGCAAAAGTTAGATAGATAGATAGATAGAGTGAGGGCGATAGATAGATAGATAGATAGATAGATAGATAGATAGATAGATAGATAGATAGATATCTAGATATATAGATGGATAGATAGAGTGAGGGCGATAGATGGATAGATAAATAGAGTGAGGGCAATAGATGGATAGAGTGAGGGCGATAGATGGATAGGGTGAAGGCAATAGATAGATAGAGTGAGGGCGATAGATAGAGTGAGAGCGATAGATAGATAGATAGAGTGAGGGCGATAGATAGAGTGAGAGCGATAGATAGATAGAGTGAGGGCGATAGATAGATAGATAGAGTGAGGGCAATAGATAGATAGGTAGAGTGAGGACAATAGATAGATAGATAGATAGATAGATAGATAGATAGATAGATAGATAGATAGATAGATAGATAGATAGATAGATAGATAGATAGATAGAGTGAGGGCAATAGATGGATAGATAGATAGTGAGGGCAATAGATGGATAGATAGAGTGAGGGCGATAGATAGATAGATAGATAGATAGATAGATAGATAGATAGATAGATAGATAGATAGATAGAGTGAGGGCGATAGATAGAGCGAGGGCAATAGTTAGATAGATAGATAGAGTGAGGGCGATAGATAGATAGATAGATATATAGATATATAGATGGATAGATAGAGTGAGGGCGATAGATGGATAGATAAATAGAGTGAGGGCAATATATGGATAGATAGATAGAGTGAGGGCGATAGATAGATAGAGTGAGGGCGATAGATAGATAGAGTGAGGGCGATAGATAGATAGAGTGAAGGCGATAGATAGATAGATAGAGTGAGGGTGATAGATAGAGTCAGGGCGATAGATAGATAGAGTGAGGGCAATAGATAGATAGAGTGAGGGTGATAGATAGAGTGAGGGCGATAGATAGATAGATAGATAGATAGATAGATAGATAGATAGATAGATAGATAGATAGATAGATAGATAGATAGAGTGAGGGCAATAGATGGATAGATAGAGTGAGGGCCATAGATAGATAGATAGATAGATAGATAGATAGATAGATAGATAGATAGATAGATAGATAGATAGATAGATAGATAGATAGATAGATAGATAGATAGATAGAGTGAGGGCGATAGATAGATAGAGCGAGGGCAATAGTTAGATAGATAGAGTGAGGGCGATAGATAGATAGATAGATAGATAGATATATAGATGGATAGATAGAGTGAGGGCGATAGATCGATAGATAAATAGAGTGAGGGCAATAGATGGATAGAGTGAGGGCGATAGATAGATAGAGTGAAGGCGATAGATAGATAGAGTGAGGGCGATAGATAGATAGATAGAGTGAGGGCGATAGATAGAGTGAGAGCGATAGATAGATAGAGTGAGGGCGATAGATAGATAGATAGAGTGAGGGCAATTGATAGATAGGTAGAGTGAGGACAATAGATAGATAGATAGATAGATAGATAGATAGATAGATAGATAGATAGATAGATAGATAGATAGATAGATAGAGTGAGGGCAATAGATGGATAGATAGATAGTGAGGGCAATAGATGGATAGATAGAGTGAGGGCGATAGATAGATAGATAGATAGATAGATAGATAGATAGATAGATAGATAGATAGATAGATAGATAGATAGATAGATAGATAGATAGATAGATAGGTAGATAGATAGATAGATAGATAGATAGATAGATAGATAGATAGAGTGAGGGCGATAGATAGAGCGAGGGCAATAGATAGATAGATAGATAGATAGATAGATAGATAGATAGATAGATAGATAGATAGATAGATAGATAGATAGATAGATAGATAGATAGATAGATAGATAGATAGATAGATAGATAGATAGATAGATAGATAGATAGATAGATAGATAGATAGAGTGAGGGCGATAGATAGATAGATATATAGATATATAGATGGATAGATAGAGTGAGGGCGATAGATGGATAGATAAATAGAGTGAGGGCAATAGATGGATAGATAAATAGAGTGAGGGCGATAGATAGATAGAGTGAGGGCAATAGATAGAGTGAGGGTGATAGATAGAGTGAGGGCAATAGATAGATAGAGTGAAGGCGATAGATAGATAGATAGATAGAGTGAGGGTGATAGATAGAGTCAGGGCGATAGATAGATAGAGTGAGGGCGATAGATAGATAGAGTGAGGGCGATAGATAGAGTGAGGGCGATAGATAGATAGATAGATAGATAGATAGATAGATAGATAGATAGATAGATAGATAGATAGAGTGAGTGAGGGCAATAGATGGATAGATAGAGTGAGGGCGATAGATAGATAGATAGATAGATAGATAGATAGATAGATAGATAGATAGATAGATAGATAGATAGATAGATAGATAGATAGATAGATAGATAGATAGATAGAGTGAGGGCGATAGATAGATAGAGCGAGGGCAATAGTTAGATAGATAGATAGAGTGACAGCGATAGATAGATAGATAGATATATAGATATATAGATGGATAGATAGAGTGAGGGCGATAGATGGATAGATAAATAGAGTGAGGGCAATAGATGGATAGAGTGAGAGCAATAGATGGATAGAGTGAGGGTGATAGATAGATAGAGTGAAGGCGATAGATAGATAGAGTGAGGGCGATAGATAGAGTGAGGGCGATAGATAGATAGATAGAGTGAGGGCGATAGATAGAGTGAGAGCGATAGATAGATAGAGTGAGGGCGATAGATAGATAGATAGATAGATACATAGAGTGAGGGCAATAGATAGATAGGTAGAGCGAGGACAATAGATAGATAGATAGATAGATAGATAGATAGATAGATAGAGTGAGGGCAATAGATGGATAGATAGATAGTGAGGGCAATAGATGGATAGATAGAGTGAGGGCAATAGATAGATAGATAGATAGATAGATAGATAGATAGATAGATAGATAGATAGATAGATAGATAGATAGATAGATAAATAGATAGATAGATAGATAGATAGAGTGAGGGCGATAGATAGAGCGAGGGCAATAGTTAGATAGATAGATAGAGTGAGGGCGATAGATAGATAGATAGATAGATAGATAGATAGATAGATAGATAGATAGATAGATAGATAGATAGACATATAGATATATAGATGGATAGATAGAGTGAGGGCGATAGATGGATAGATAGATAGTGAGGGCAATAGATGGATAGATAGATAGAGTAAGGGCGATAGATAGATAGAGTGAGGGCAATAGATAGATAGAGTGAGGGCGATAGATAGATAGAGTGAGGGCGATAGATAGATAGAGTGAGGGCGATAGATAGATAGAGTAAGGGCGATAGATAGATAGATAGAGTGAGGGCGATAGATAGAGTGAAGGCGATAGATAGATAGAGTGAGGGCAATAGATAGATAGAGAGAGCGATAGATATATAGATGGCTAGATAGAGTGAGGGCGATAGATGGATAGATAGATAGAGTGAGGGCAATAAATGGATAGATAGATAGAGTGAGGGCGATAGATAGATAGAGTGAGGGCGATAGATAAATAGATAGAGTGAGGGCGATAGATAGAGTGAGGGCGATAGATAGATAGAGTGAGGGCGATAGATAGATAGAGTGAGGGCAATAGATAGATAGGTAGAGTGAGGGCAATAGATGGATAGATAGATAGAATGAGGGTAATAGATGGATAGATAGAGTGAGGGCGATAGATAGATAGATAGATAGATAGATAGATAGATAGATAGATAGATAGATAGATAGATAGATAGATAGATAGATAGATAGATAGATAGATAGATAGATAGATAGATAGATAGATAGATAGATAGATAGATAGATAGATAGATAGATAGATAGATAGATAGATAGATAAGTAGATAGAGTGAGGGCGATAGATAGATAGAGCGAGAGCAAAAGTTAGATAGATAGATAGAGTGAGGGAGATACATAGATAGATATATAGATATATAGATGGATAGATAGAGTGAGGGCGATAGATGGATAGATAACTAGAGTGAGGGCAATAGATGGATAGATAGATAGAGTGAGGGCGATAGATAGATAGAGTGAGGGCAATAGATAGATAGAGTGAGGGCCATAGATAGATAGAGTGAGGGCGATAGATAGAAAGAGTGAGGGCGATAGATAGATAGATAGATAGATAGATAGATAGATAGATAGATAGATAGATAGATAGATAGATAGATAGATAGATAGATAGATAGATAGATAGCTAGATGGCTAGATAGAGTGAGGGAGATAGATAGATGGCTAGATAGAGTGAGGGAGATAGATAGATAGATAGATAGATAGATAGATAGATAGATAGATAGATAGATAGATAGATAGATAGATAGATAGATAGATAGATAGATAGATAGATAGATAGATAGATAGATAGATAGATAGATAGATAGATAGATAGATAGAGTGAGGGCGATAGATGGATAGAGAGATAGAGTGAGGGTGATAGATGGATAGAGTGAGGGCGGTAGATAGATAGATAGATGGATAGATAGAGTGAGGGCGATAGAAAGATAGAGTGAGGGCGATAAATAGATAGAGTGAGGGCGATAGAGTGAGGGCGATAGATAGGGTGAGGGCGAAAGATAGATAGATAGATAGATAGAGAGATAGATAGATAGATAGATAGATAGATAGATAGATAGATAGATAGATAGATAGATAGATAGATAGATAGATAGATAGATAGATAGATAGATAGATAGGGTGAGGGCGATAGATAGATAGAGCGAGGGCAATAATTAGATAGATAGATAGAGTGAGGGCGATAGATAGATAGATAGATAGATAGATAGATAGATAGATAGATAGGTAGATAGATAGATAGATAGATAGATAGATAGATAGATAGATAGATAGATAGATAGATAGATAGATAGATAGATAGATAGATAGATAGATCGATAGATAGAGGGCTATAGACGGATAGATAGAAAGAGTGAGGGCAATAGATAGATAGATAGAGTGAGGGCGATAGATAGATAGATAGATAGATAGATAGATAGATAGATAGATAGATAGATAGATAGATAGATAGATAGATAGATAGATAGATAGATAGATAGATGGCTAGATAGAGTGAGGGAGATAGATAGATGGCTAGATAGAGTGAGGGAGATAGATAGATAGATAGATAGATAGATAGATAGATAGATAGATAGATAGATAGATAGATAGATAGATAGATAGATAGATAGATAGATAGATAGATAGATAGATAGATAGATAGATAGATAGATAGATAGATAGATAGAGTGAGGGCAATAGATGGATAGATAGAGTGAGGGCCATAGATAGATAGATAGATAGATAGATAGATAGATAGATAGATAGATAGATAGATAGATAGATAGATAGATAGATAGATAGATAGATAGATAGATAGATAGAGTGAGGGCGATAGATAGATAGAGCGAGGGCAATAGTTAGATAGATAGAGTGAGGGCGATAGATAGATAGATAGATAGATAGATAGATAGATATATAGATGGATAGATAGAGTGAGGGCGATAGATCGATAGATAGAGTGAGGGCGATAGATAGAGTGAGAGCGATAGATAGATAGAGTGAGGGCGATAGATAGATAGATAGAGTGAGGGCAATAGATAGATAGGTAGAGTGAGGACAATAGATAGATAGATAGATAGATAGATAGATAGATAGATAGATAGATAGATAGATAGATAGATAGATAGATAGATAGATAGATAGATAGATAGAGTGAGGGCGATAGATAGATAGATATATAGATATATAGATGGATAGATAGAGTGAGGGCGATAGATGGATAGATAAATAGAGTGAGGGCAATAGATGGATAGATAGATAGAGTGAGGGCGATAGATAGATAGAGTGAGGGCAATAGATAGAGTGAGGGTGATAGATAGAGTGAGGGCAATAGATAGATAGAGTGAAGGCGATAGATAGATAGATAGATAGAGTGAGGGTGATAGATAGAGTCAGGGCGATAGATAGATAGAGTGAGGGCGATAGATAGATAGAGTGAGGGCGATAGATAGAGTGAGGGCGATAGATAGATAGATAGATAGATAGATAGATAGATAGATAGATAGATAGATAGATAGATAGATAGATAGATAGATAGATAGATAGAGTGAGTGAGGGCAATAGATGGATAGATAGAGTGAGGGCGATAGATAGATAGATAGATAGATAGATAGATAGATAGATAGATAGATAGATAGATAGATAGATAGATAGATAGATAGATAGATAGATAGATAGATAGATAGATAGATAGATAGATAGATAGATAGATAGATAGATAGATAGATAGATAGAGTGAGGGCGATAGATAGATAGAGCGAGGGCAATAGTTAGATAGATAGATAGAGTGACAGCGATAGATAGATAGATAGATATATAGATATATAGATGGATAGATAGAGTGAGGGCGATAGATGGATAGATAAATAGAGTGAGGGCAATAGATGGATAGAGTGAGAGCAATAGATGGATAGAGTGAGGGTGATAGATAGATAGAGTGAAGGCGATAGATAGATAGAGTGAGGGCGATAGATAGAGTGAGGGCGATAGATAGATAGATAGAGTGAGGGCGATAGATAGAGTGAGAGCGATAGATAGATAGAGTGAGGGCGATAGATAGATAGATAGATAGATACATAGAGTGAGGGCAATAGATAGATAGGTAGAGCGAGGACAATAGATAGATAGATAGATAGATAGATAGATAGATAGATAGATAGATAGATAGATAGATAGATAGAGTGAGGGCAATAGATGGATAGATAGATAGTGAGGGCAATAGATGGATAGATAGAGTGAGGGCAATAGATAGATAGATAGATAGATAGATAGATAGATAGATAGATAGATAGATAGATAGATAGATAGATAGATAGATAGATAGATAGATAGATAAATAGATAGATAGATAGATAGAGTGAGGGCGATAGATAGAGCGAGGGCAATAGTTAGATAGATAGATAGAGTGAGGGCGATAGATAGATAGATAGATAGATAGATAGATAGATAGATAGATAGATAGATAGATAGATAGATAGATAGATAGACATATAGATATATAGATGGATAGATAGAGTGAGGGCGATAGATGGATAGATAGATAGTGAGGGCAATAGATGGATAGATAGATAGAGTAAGGGCGATAGATAGATAGAGTGAGGGCAATAGATAGATAGAGTGAGGGCGATAGATAGATAGAGTGAGGGCGATAGATAGATAGAGTGAGGGCGATAGATAGATAGAGTAAGGGCGATAGATAGATAGATAGAGTGAGGGCGATAGATAGAGTGAAGGCGATAGATAGATAGAGTGAGGGCAATAGATAGATAGAGAGAGCGATAGATATATAGATGGCTAGATAGAGTGAGGGCGATAGATGGATAGATAGATAGAGTGAGGGCAATAAATGGATAGATAGATAGAGTGAGGGCGATAGATAGATAGAGTGAGGGCGATAGATAAATAGATAGAGTGAGGGCGATAGATAGAGTGAGGGCGATAGATAGATAGAGTGAGGGCGATAGATAGATAGAGTGAGGGCAATAGATAGATAGGTAGAGTGAGGGCAATAGATGGATAGATAGATAGAATGAGGGTAATAGATGGATAGATAGAGTGAGGGCGATAGATAGATAGAAAGATAGATAGATAGATAGATAGATAGATAGATAGATAGATAGATAGATAGATAGATAGATAGATAGATAGATAGATAGATAGATAAGTAGATAGAGTGAGGGCGATAGATAGATAGAGCGAGAGCAAAAGTTAGATAGATAGATAGAGTGAGGGAGATACATAGATAGATATATAGATATATAGATGGATAGATAGAGTGAGGGCGATAGATGGATAGATAACTAGAGTGAGGGCAATAGATGGATAGATAGATAGAGTGAGGGCGATAGATAGATAGAGTGAGGGCAATAGATAGATAGAGTGAGGGCCATAGATAGATAGAGTGAGGGCGATAGATAGAAAGAGTGAGGGCGATAGATAGATAGATAGATAGATAGATAGATAGATAGATAGATAGATAGATAGATAGATAGATAGATAGATAGATAGATAGATAGATAGATAGATGGATAGATAGATGGCTAGATAGAGTGAGGGAGATAGATAGATGGCTAGATAGAGTGAGGGAGATAGATAGATAGATAGATAGATAGATAGATAGATAGATAGATAGATAGATAGATAGATAGATAGATAGATAGATAGATAGATAGATAGATAGATAGAGTGAGGGCGATAGATGGATAGAGAGATAGAGTGAGGGTGATAGATGGATAGAGTGAGGGCGGTAGATAGATAGATAGATGGATAGATAGAGTGAGGGCGATAGAAAGATAGAGTGAGGGCGATAAATAGATAGAGTGAGGGCGATAGAGTGAGGGCGATAGATAGGGTGAGGGCGAAAGATAGATAGATAGATAGATAGAGAGATAGATAGATAGATAGATAGATAGATAGATAGATAGATAGATAGATAGATAGATAGATAGATAGATAGATAGATAGATAGATAGATAGGGTGAGGGCGATAGATAGATAGAGCGAGGGCAATAATTAGATAGATAGATAGAGTGAGGGCGATAGATAGATAGATAGATAGATAGATAGATAGATAGATAGATAGATAGATAGGTAGATAGATAGATAGATAGATAGATAGATAGATAGATAGATAGATAGATAGATAGATCGATAGATAGAGGGCTATAGACGGATAGATAGAAAGAGTGAGGGCAATAGATAGATAGATAGAGTGAGGGCGATAGATAGATAGATAGATAGATAGATAGATAGATAGATAGATAGATAGATAGATAGATAGATAGATAGATAGATAGATGGCTAGATAGAGTGAGGGAGATAGATAGATGGCTAGATAGAGTGAGGGAGATAGATAGATAGATAGATAGATAGATAGATAGATAGATAGATAGATAGATAGATAGATAGATAGATAGATAGATAGATAGATAGATAGATAGATAGATAGATAGATAGATAGATAGATAGATAGATAGATAGATAGATAGAGTGAGGGCAATAGATGGATAGATAGAGTGAGGGCCATAGATAGATAGATAGATAGATAGATAGATAGATAGATAGATAGATAGATAGATAGATAGATAGATAGATAGATAGATAGATAGATAGATAGATAGATAGATAGATAGATAGATAGATAGAGTGAGGGCGATAGATAGATAGAGCGAGGGCAATAGTTAGATAGATAGAGTGAGGGCGATAGATAGATAGATAGATAGATAGATAGATAGATAGATAGATAGATAGATAGATAGATAGATATATAGATGGATAGATAGAGTGAGGGCGATAGATCGATAGATAAATAGAGTGAGGGCAATAGATGGATAGAGTGAGGGCGATAGATAGATAGAGTGAAGGCGATAGATAGATAGAGTGAGGGCGATAGATAGATAGATAGAGTGAGGGCGATAGATAGAGTGAGAGCGATAGATAGATAGAGTGAGGGCGATAGATAGATAGATAGAGTGAGGGCAATAGATAGATAGGTAGAGTGAGGACAATAGATAGATAGATAGATAGATAGATAGATAGATAGATAGATAGATAGATAGATAGATAGATAGATAGATAGATAGATAGATAGATAGATAGATAGATAGATAGATAGAGTGAGGGCAATAGATGGATAGATAGATAGTGAGGGCAATAGATGGATAGATAGAGTGAGGGCGATAGATAGATAGATAGATAGATAGATAGATAGATAGATAGGTAGATAGATAGATAGATAGATAGATAGATAGATAGATAGATAGATAGATAGATAGAGTGAGGGCGATAGATAGATAGATATATAGATATATAGATGGATAGATAGAGTGAGGGCGATAGATGGATAGATAAATAGAGTGAGGGCAATAGATGGATAGATAGATAGAGTGAGGGCGATAGATAGATAGAGTGAGGGCAATAGATAGAGTGAGGGTGATAGATAGAGTGAGGGCAATAGATAGATAGAGTGAAGGCGATAGATAGATAGATAGATAGATAGATAGAGTGAGGGTGATAGATAGAGTCAGGGCGATAGATAGATAGAGTGAGGGCGATAGATAGATAGAGTGAGGGCGATAGATAGAGTGAGGGCGATAGATAGATAGATAGATAGATAGATAGATAGATAGATAGATAGATAGATAGATAGATAGATAGATAGATAGATAGATAGATAGAGTGAGTGAGGGCAATAGATGGATAGATAGAGTGAGGGCGATAGATAGATAGATAGATAGATAGATAGATAGATAGATAGATAGATAGATAGATAGATAGATAGATAGATAGATAGATAGATAGATAGATAGATAGATAGATAGATAGATAGATAGATAGATAGATAGATAGAGTGAGGGCGATAGATAGATAGAGCGAGGACAATAGTTAGATAGATAGATAGAGTGACAGCGATAGATAGATAGATAGATAGATATATAGATATATAGATGGATAGATAGAGTGAGGGCGATAGATGGATAGATAAATAGAGTGAGGGCAATAGATGGATAGAGTGAGAGCAATAGATGGATAGAGTGAGGGTGATAGATAGATAGAGTGAAGGCGATAGATAGATAGAGTGAGGGCGATAGATAGAGTGAGGGCGATAGATAGATAGATAGAGTGAGGGCGATAGATAGAGTGAGAGCGATAGATAGATAGAGTGAGGGCGATAGATAGATAGATAGATACATAGAGTGAGGGCAATAGATAGATAGGTAGAGCGAGGACAATAGATAGATAGATAGATAGATAGATAGATAGATAGATAGATAGATAGATAGATAGATAGATAGATAGAGTGAGGGCAATAGATGGATAGATAGATAGTGAGGGCAATAGATGGATAGATAGAGTGAGGGCAATAGATAGATAGATAGATAGATAGATAGATAGATAGATAGATAGATAGATAGATAGATAGATAGATAGATAGATAGATAAATAAATAGATAGATAGATAGAGTGAGGGCGATAGATAGAGCGAGGGCAATAGTTAGATAGATAGATAGAGTGAGGGCAATAGATAGATAGATAGATAGATAGATAGATAGATAGATAGATAGATAGATAGATAGATAGATAGATAGATAGATAGATAGACATATAGATATATAGATGGATAGATAGAGTGAGGGCGATAGATGGATAGATAGATAGTGAGGGCAATAGATGGATAGATAGATAGAGTAAGGGCGATAGATAGATAGAGTGAGGGCAATAGATAGATAGAGTGAGGGCGATAGATAGATAGAGTGAGGGCGATAGATAGATAGAGTGAGGGCGATAGATAGATAGAGTAAGGGCGATAGATAGATAGAGTGAGGGCGATAGATAGAGTGAAGGCGATAGATAGATAGAGTGAGGGCAATAGATAGATAGAGAGAGCGATAGATATATAGATGGCTAGATAGAGTGAGGGCGATAGATGGATAGATAGATAGAGTGAGGGCAATAAATGGATAGATAGATAGAGTGAGGGCGATAGATAGATAGAGTGAGGGCGATAGATAAATAGATAGAGTGAGGGCGATAGATAGAGTGAGGGCGATAGATAGATAGAGTGAGGGCGATAGATAGATAGAGTGAGGGCAATAGATAGATAGGTAGAGTGAGGGCAATAGATGGATAGATAGATAGAATGAGGGTAATAGATGGATAGATAGAGTGAGGGCGATAGATAGATAGAAAGATAGATAGATAGATAGATAGATAGATAGATAGATAGATAGATAGATAGATAGATAGATAGATAGATAGATAGATAGATAGATAGATAGATAGATAGATAAGTAGATAGAGTGAGGGCGATAGATAGATAGAGCGAGAGCAAAAGTTAGATAGATAGATAGAGTGAGGGAGATACATAGATAGATATATAGATATATAGATGGATAGATAGAGTGAGGGCGATAGATGGATAGATAACTAGAGTGAGGGCAATAGATGGATAGATAGATAGAGTGAGGGCGATAGATAGATAGAGTGAGGGCAATAGATAGATAGAGTGAGGGCCATAGATAGATAGAGTGAGGGCGATAGATAGAAAGAGTGAGGGCGATAGATAGATAGATAGATAGATAGATAGATAGATAGATAGATAGATAGATAGATAGATAGATAGATAGATGGATAGATAGATGGCTAGATAGAGTGAGGGAGATAGATAGATGGCTAGATAGAGTGAGGGAGATAGATAGATAGATAGGTAGATAGATAGATAGATAGATAGATAGATAGATAGATAGATAGATAGATAGATAGATAGATAGATAGATAGATAGATAGATAGATAGATAGAGTGAGGGCGATAGATGGATAGATAGATAGAGTGAGGGTGATAGATGGATAGAGTGAGGGCGGTAGATAGATAGATAGATGGATAGATAGAGTGAGGGCGATAGAAAGATAGAGTGAGGGCGATAAATAGATAGAGTGAGGGCGATAGAGTGAGGGCGATAGATAGGGTGAGGGCGAAAGATAGATAGATAGATAGAGAGATAGATAGATAGATAGATAGATAGATAGATAGATAGATAGATAGATAGATAGATAGATAGATAGATAGATAGATAGATAGATAGATAGATAGATAGATAGATAGATAGATAGATAGATAGATAGGGTGAGGGCGATAGATAGATAGAGCGAGGGCAATAATTAGATAGATAGATAGAGTGAGGGCGATAGATAGATAGATAGATAGATAGATAGATAGATAGATAGGTAGATAGATAGATAGATAGATAGATAGATAGATAGATAGATAGATAGATAGATAGATAGATAGATAGATAGATAGATAGATAGATAGATAGATCGATAGATAGAGGGCTATAGACGGATAGATAGAAAGAGTGAGGGCAATAGATAGATAGATAGAGTGAGGGCGATAGATAGATAGATAGATAGATAGATAGATAGATAGATAGATAGATAGATAGATAGATAGATAGATAGATAGATAGATAGATAGATGGCTAGATAGAGTGAGGGAGATAGATAGATGGCTAGATAGAGTGAGGGAGATAGATAGATAGATAGATAGATAGATAGATAGATGGATAGATAGATAGATAGATAGATAGATAGATAGATAGATAGATAGATAGATAGAGTGAGGGCAATAGATAGATAGAGCGAGGGCAATAGTTAGATAGATAGAGTGAGGGCGATAGATAGATACATATATAGATATATAGATGGATAGATAGAGTGAAGGCGATAGATGGATATATAGATAGAGTGAGGGCAATAGATGGATAGATAGATAAAGTGAGGGCGATAGATAGATAGAGTGAGGGCGATAGATAGATAGAGTGAGGGCGATAGATAGATAGATAGAGTGAGGGCGATAGATAGAGTGAGGGCCATAGATAGATAGAGTAAGGGCGATAGATGGATAGATAGATAGAGTGAGGGCAATAGATGGATAGATAGAAAGAGTGAGGGCGATAGATAGATAGAGTGAGGGCGATAGATATAGTGAGGGCGATAGATAGATAGATAGAGAGAGTGAGGGCAAAAGATAGATAGATAGAGTGAGGGCGATAGATAGAGTGAGGGCGATAGATAGAGTGAGGGCGATAGATAGATAGAGTGAGGGCGATAGATCGATAGAGTGAGGGCGATAGATAGATAGAGTGAGGGCGATAGATCGATAGAGTGAGGGCGATAGATAGATAGATAGAGTGAGGGCAATAGATAGATAGATAGATAGATAGATAGATAGAGTGTGGGCAATAGATGGATAGATAGATAGAGTGAAGGCAATAGATGGATAGATAGAGTGAGGGCGATAGATAGATAGATAGAGCGAGGGCAATAGTTAGATAGATAGAGTGAGGGCGATAGATAGATAGATAGATAGATAGATAGATAGATAGATAGATAGATAGATAGATAGATAGATAGATAGATAGATAGATAGATAGATAGATGGATAGATAGAGTGAGGGCGATAGATGGATAGATAAATAGAGTGAGGGCAATAGATGGATAGATAGATAGAGTGAGGGCGATAGATAGATAGAGTGAGGGCGATAGATAGAGTGAGGGCAATAGATAGATAGAGTGAGGGCGATAGATAGATAGAAAGAGTGAGGGCGATAGATAGAGTCAGGGCGATAGATAGATAGAGTGAGGGCGATAGATAGATAGAGTGAGGGCAATAGGTAGATAGATAGAGTGAGGGCGATAGATAGGTAGATAGATAGATAGATAGATAGATAGATAGATAGATAGATAGATAGATAGATAGATAGATAGATAGATAGAGAGAGAGAGCGATAGATACATAGATAGATAGATAGATAGATAGATAGATAGATAGATAGATAGATAGATAGATAGATAGATAGATATATAGATAGATAGATAGATAGATAGATAGATAGATAGATAGATAGATAGATAGATAGATAGATAGATAGATAGATAGATAGATAGATAGATAGATAGATAGATAGATAGATAGATAGATAGTGAGGGCAATAGATGGATAGATAGATAGAGTGAGGGCGATAGATAGATAGAGTGAGGGCGATAGATAGATAGAGTGAGGGCGATAGATAGATAGAGTAAGGGCGATAGATAGATAGATAGAGTGAGGGCGATAGATAGAGTGAAGGCGATAGATAGATAGTGTGAGGGCAATAGATAGATAGAGAGAGCGATAGATATATAGATGGCTAGATAGAGTGAGGGCGATAGATGGATAGATAGATAGAGTGAGGGCAATAAATGGATAGATAGATAGAGTGAGGGCGATAGATAGATAGAGTGAGGGCGATAGATAAATAGATAGAGTGAGGGCGATAGATAGAGTGAGGGCGATAGATAGATAGAGTGAGGGCGATAGATAGATAGAGTGAGGGCAATAGATAGATAGGTAGAGTGAGGGTAATAGATGGATAGATAGAGTGAGGGCGATAGATAGATAGATAGATAGATAGATAGATAGATAGATAGATAGATAGATAGATAGATAGATAGATAAGTAGATAGAGTGAGGGCGATAGATAGATAGAGCGAGAGCAAAAGTTAGATAGATAGATAGAGTGAGGGAGATACATAGATAGATATATAGATATATAGATGGATAGATAGAGTGAGGGCGATAGATGGATAGATAACTAGAGTGAGGGCAATAGATGGATAGATAGATAGAGTGAGGGCGATAGATAGATAGAGTGAGGGCAATAGATAGATAGAGTGAGGGCCATAAATAGATAGAGTGAGGGCGATAGATAGATAGAGTGAGGGCGATAGATAGTCAGGGCGATAGATAGATAGAGTGAATGCAATAGATAGTGTCAGGGCGATAGATAGATAGAGTGAGGGTGATAGATAGAGTGCAATAGATAGATAGATAGAGTGAGGGCGATAGATAGATAGATAGGTAGATAGATAGATAGATAGATAGATAGATAGATAGATAGATAGATAGATAGATAGATAGATAGATAGATAGATAGATAGATAGATAGATAGATAGATAGATAGATAGATAGATAGATAGATAGATATATAGATAGATAGATAGATAGATAGATAGATAGATAGAGTGAGGGCGATAGATAGATAGAGTGAGGGCGGTAGATAGATAGATAAATGGATAGATAGAGTGAGGGCGATAGAAAGATAGAGTGAGGGCGATGGATAGATAGATAGATAGATAGATAGATAGATAGATAGATAGATAGATAGATAGATAGATAGATAGATAGATAGATAGATAGATAGATAGATAGATAGATAGATAGATAGATAGATACATAGATACATAGATAGATAGAGTGAGGGCGATAGATAGAGCGAGGGCAAAAGTTAGATAGATAGATAGATAGAGTGAGGGCGATAGATAGATAGATAGATAGATAGATAGATAGATAGATAGATAGATAGATAGATATCTAGATATATAGATGGATAGATAGAGTGAGGGCGATAGATGGATAGATAAATAGAGTGAGGGCAATAGATGGATAGAGTGAGGGCGATAGATGGATAGGGTGAAGGCAATAGATAGATAGAGTGAGGGCGATAGATAGAGTGAGAGCGATAGATAGATAGATAGAGTGAGGGCGATAGATAGAGTGAGAGCGATAGATAGATAGAGTGAGGGCAATAGATAGATAGGTAGAGTGAGGACAATAGATAGATAGATAGATAGATAGATAGATAGATAGATAGATAGATAGATAGATAGATAGATAGATAGATAGATAGATAGATAGATAGATAGATAGATAGATAGATAGAGTGAGGGCAATAGATAGATAGAGCGAGGGCAATAGTTAGATAGATAGAGTGAGGGCGATAGATAGATACATATATAGATATATAGATGGATAGATAGAGTGAAGGCGATAGATGGATATATAGATAGAGTGAGGGCAATAGATGGATAGATAGATAGTGAGGGCAATAGATGGATAGATAGAGTGAGGGCGATAGATAGATAGATAGATAGATAGATAGATAGATAGATAGATAGATAGATGGATAGATAGATAGATAGATAGATAGAGTGAGGGCAATAGATGGATAGATAGATAGTGAGGGCAATAGATGGATAGATAGAGTGAGGGAGATAGATAGATAGATAGATAGATAGATAGATAGATAGATAGATAGATAGATAGATAGATAGATAGATAGATAGATAGATAGATAGATAGATAGATAGATAGATAGATAGATAGAGTGAGGGCGATAGATGGATAGAGAGATAGAGTGAGGGTGATAGATGGATAGAGTGAGGGCGGTAGATAGATAGATAGATGGATAGATAGAGTGAGGGCGATAGAAAGATAGAGTGAGGGCGATAAATAGATAGAGTGAGGGCGATAGAGTGAGGGCGATAGATAGGGTGAGGGCGAAAGATAGATAGATAGATAGAGAGATAGATAGATAGATAGATAGATAGATAGATAGATAGATAGATAGATAGATAGATAGATAGATAGATAGATAGATAGATAGATAGATAGGGTGAGGGCGATAGATAGATAGAGCGAGGGCAATAATTAGATAGATAGATAGAGTGAGGGCGATAGATAGATAGATAGATAGATAGATAGATAGATAGATAGGTAGATAGATAGATAGATAGATAGATAGATAGATAGATAGATAGATAGATAGATAGATAGATAGATAGATAGATAGATAGATAGATAGATAGATAGATAGATAGATAGATAGATAGATAGATAGATCGATAGATAGAGGGCTATAGACGGATAGATAGAAAGAGTGAGGGCAATAGATAGATAGATAGAGTGAGGGCGATAGATAGATAGATAGATAGATAGATAGATAGATAGATAGATAGATAGATAGATAGATAGATAGATAGATAGATGGCTAGATAGAGTGAGGGAGATAGATAGATGGCTAGATAGAGTGAGGGAGATAGATAGATAGATAGATAGATAGATAGATAGATAGATAGATAGATAGATAGATAGATAGATAGATAGATAGATAGATAGATAGATAGATAGATAGATAGATAGATAGATAGATAGATAGATAGATAGATAGAGTGAGGGCAATAGATGGATAGATAGAGTGAGGGCCATAGATAGATAGATAGATAGATAGATAGATAGATAGATAGATAGATAGATAGATAGATAGATAGATAGATAGATAGATAGATAGATAGATAGATAGATAGATAGATAGATAGATAGATAGATAGAGTGAGGGCGATAGATAGATAGAGCGAGGGCAATAGTTAGATAGATAGAGTGAGGGCGATAGATAGATAGATAGATAGATAGATAGATAGATAGATAGATATATAGATGGATAGATAGAGTGAGGGCGATAGATCGATAGATAAATAGAGTGAGGGCAATAGATGGATAGAGTGAGGGCGATAGATAGATAGAGTGAAGGCGATAGATAGATAGAGTGAGGGCGATAGATAGATAGATAGAGTGAGGGCGATAGATAGAGTGAGAGCGATAGATAGATAGAGTGAGGGCGATAGATAGATAGATAGAGTGAGGGCAATAGATAGATAGGTAGAGTGAGGACAATAGATAGATAGATAGATAGATAGATAGATAGATAGATAGATAGATAGATAGATAGATAGATAGATAGATAGATAGATAGATAGATAGATAGATAGATAGATAGATAGATAGATAGATAGATAGATAGATAGATAGATAGATAGATAGATAGATAGATAGAGTGAGGGCGATAGATAGATAGATATATAGATATATAGATGGATAGATAGAGTGAGGGCGATAGATGGATAGATAAATAGAGTGAGGGCAATAGATGGATAGATAGATAGAGTGAGGGCGATAGATAGATAGAGTGAGGGCAATAGATAGAGTGAGGGTGATAGATAGAGTGAGGGCAATAGATAGATAGAGTGAAGGCGATAGATAGATAGATAGATAGAGTGAGGGTGATAGATAGAGTCAGGGCGATAGATAGATAGAGTGAGGGCGATAGATAGATAGAGTGAGGGCGATAGATAGAGTGAGGGCGATAGATAGATAGATAGATAGATAGATAGATAGATAGATAGATAGATAGATAGATAGAGTGAGTGAGGGCAATAGATGGATAGATAGAGTGAGGGCGATAGATAGATAGATAGATAGATAGATAGATAGATAGATAGATAGATAGATAGATAGATAGATAGATAGATAGATAGATAGATAGATAGATAGATAGATAGATAGAGTGAGGGCGATAGATAGATAGAGCGAGGGCAATAGTTAGATAGATAGATAGAGTGACAGCGATAGATAGATAGATAGATATATAGATATATAGATGGATGGATAGATAGAGTGAGGGCGATAGATGGATAGATAAATAGAGTGAGGGCAATAGATGGATAGAGTGAGAGCAATAGATGGATAGAGTGAGGGTGATAGATAGATAGAGTGAAGGCGATAGATAGATAGAGTGAGGGCGATAGATAGAGTGAGGGCGATAGATAGATAGATAGAGTGAGGGCGATAGATAGAGTGAGAGCGATAGATAGATAGAGTGAGGGCGATAGATAGATAGATAGATAGATACATAGAGTGAGGGCAATAGATAGATAGGTAGAGCGAGGACAATAGATAGATAGATAGATAGATAGATAGATAGATAGATAGATAGATAGATAGATAGATAGATAGATAGATAGATAGAGTGAGGGCAATAGATGGATAGATAGATAGTGAGGGCAATAGATGGATAGATAGAGTGAGGGCAATAGATAGATAGATAGATAGATAGATAGATAGATAGATAGATAGATAGATAGATAGATAAATAGATAGATAGATAGATAGAGTGAGGGCGATAGATAGAGCGAGGGCAATAGTTAGATAGATAGATAGAGTGAGGGCGATAGATAGATAGATAGATAGATAGATAGATAGATAGATAGATAGATAGATAGATAGATAGATAGATAGATAGACATATAGATATATAGATGGATAGATAGAGTGAGGGCGATAGATGGATAGATAGATAGTGAGGGCAATAGATGGATAGATAGATAGAGTAAGGGCGATAGATAGATAGAGTGAGGGCAATAGATAGATAGAGTGAGGGCGATAGATAGATAGAGTGAGGGCGATAGATAGATAGAGTGAGGGCGATAGATAGATAGAGTAAGGGCGATAGATAGATAGATAGAGTGAGGGCGATAGATAGAGTGAAGGCGATAGATAGATAGAGTGAGGGCAATAGATAGATAGAGAGAGCGATAGATATATAGATGGCTAGATAGAGTGAGGGCGATAGATGGATAGATAGATAGAGTGAGGGCAATAAATGGATAGATAGATAGAGTGAGGGCGATAGATAGATAGAGTGAGGGCGATAGATAAATAGATAGAGTGAGGGCGATAGATAGAGTGAGGGCGATAGATAGATAGAGTGAGGGCGATAGATAGATAGAGTGAGGGCAATAGATAGATAGGTAGAGTGAGGGCAATAGATGGATAGATAGATAGAATGAGGGTAATAGATGGATAGATAGAGTGAGGGCGATAGATAGATAGAAAGATAGATAGATAGATAGATAGATAGATAGATAGATAGATAGATAGATAGATAGATAGATAGATAGATAGATAGATAGATAGATAGATAGATAGATAGATAGATAGATAGATAGATAAGTAGATAGAGTGAGGGCGATAGATAGATAGAGCGAGAGCAAAAGTTAGATAGATAGATAGAGTGAGGGAGATACATAGATAGATATATAGATATATAGATGGATAGATAGAGTGAGGGCGATAGATGGATAGATAACTAGAGTGAGGGCAATAGATGGATAGATAGATAGAGTGAGGGCGATAGATAGATAGAGTGAGGGCAATAGATAGATAGAGTGAGGGCCATAGATAGATAGAGTGAGGGCGATAGATAGAAAGAGTGAGGGCGATAGATAGATAGATAGATAGATAGATAGATAGATAGATAGATAGATAGATAGATAGATAGATAGATAGATAGATAGATAGATAGATAGATAGATAGATAGATAGATAGATAGATAGATAGATAGATGGATAGATAGATGGCTAGATAGAGTGAGGGAGATAGATAGATGGCTAGATAGAGTGAGGGAGATAGATAGATAGATAGATAGATAGATAGATAGATAGATAGATAGATAGATAGATAGATAGATAGATAGATAGATAGATAGATAGATAGATAGATAGATAGATAGATAGATAGATAGATAGAGTGAGGGCGATAGATGGATAGAGAGATAGAGTGAGGGTGATAGATGGATAGAGTGAGGGCGGTAGATAGATAGATAGATGGATAGATAGAGTGAGGGCGATAGAAAGATAGAGTGAGGGCGATAAATAGATAGAGTGAGGGCGATAGAGTGAGGGCGATAGATAGGGTGAGGGCGAAAGATAGATAGATAGATAGATAGAGAGATAGATAGATAGATAGATAGATAGATAGATAGATAGATAGATAGATAGATAGATAGATAGATAGATAGATAGATAGATAGATAGATAGATAGATAGATAGATAGATAGATAGATAGATAGATAGGGTGAGGGCGATAGATAGATAGAGCGAGGGCAATAATTAGATAGATAGATAGAGTGAGGGCGATAGATAGATAGATAGATAGATAGATAGATAGATAGATAGGTAGATAGATAGATAGATAGATAGATAGATAGATAGATAGATAGATAGATAGATAGATAGATAGATAGATAGATAGATAGATAGATAGATAGATCGATAGATAGAGGGCTATAGACGGATAGATAGAAAGAGTGAGGGCAATAGATAGATAGATAGAGTGAGGGCGATAGATAGATAGATAGATAGATAGATAGATAGATAGATAGATAGATAGATAGATAGATAGATAGATAGATAGATAGATAGATAGATAGATGGCTAGATAGAGTGAGGGAGATAGATAGATGGCTAGATAGAGTGAGGGAGATAGATAGATAGATAGATAGATAGATAGATAGATAGATAGATAGATAGATAGATAGATAGATAGATAGATAGATAGATAGATAGATAGATAGATAGATAGATAGATAGATAGATAGATAGATAGATAGATAGATAGATAGAGTGAGGGCAATAGATGGATAGATAGAGTGAGGGCCATAGATAGATAGATAGATAGATAGATAGATAGATAGATAGATAGATAGATAGATAGATAGATAGATAGATAGATAGATAGATAGATAGATAGATAGATAGATAGATAGATAGAGGGCGATAGATAGATAGAGCGAGGGCAATAGTTAGATAGATAGAGTGAGGGCGATAGATAGATAGATAGATAGATAGATAGATAGATAGATAGATAGATAGATAGATAGATATATATATAGATGGATAGATAGAGTGAGGGCGATAGATCGATAGATAAATAGAGTGAGGGCAATAGATGGATAGAGTGAGGGCGATAGATAGATAGAGTGAAGGCGATAGATAGATAGAGTGAGGGCGATAGATAGATAGATAGAGTGAGGGCGATAGATAGAGTGAGAGCGATAGATAGATAGAGTGAGGGCGATAGATAGAGTGAGGGCAATAGATAGATAGGTAGAGTGAGGACAATAGATAGATAGATAGATAGATAGATAGATAGATAGATAGATAGATAGATAGATAGATAGATAGATAGATAGATAGATAGATAGATAGATAGATAGATAGATAGATAGATAGATAGATAGAGTGAGGGCAATAGATGGATAGATAGATAGTGAGGGCAATAGATGGATAGATAGAGTGAGGGCGATAGATAGATAGATAGATAGATAGATAGATAGATAGATAGATAGATAGGTAGATAGATAGATAGATAGATAGATAGATAGATAGATAGATAGATAGATAGATAGATAGAGTGAGGGCGATAGATAGATAGATATATAGATATATAGATGGATAGATAGAGTGAGGGCGATAGATGGATAGATAAATAGAGTGAGGGCAATAGATGGATAGATAGATAGAGTGAGGGCGATAGATAGATAGAGTGAGGGCAATAGATAGAGTGAGGGTGATAGATAGAGTGAGGGCAATAGATAGATAGAGTGAAGGCGATAGATAGATAGATAGATAGATAGATAGAGTGAGGGTGATAGATAGAGTCAGGGCGATAGATAGATAGAGTGAGGGCGATAGATAGATAGAGTGAGGGCGATAGATAGAGTGAGGGCGATAGATAGATAGATAGATAGATAGATAGATAGATAGATAGATAGATAGATAGATAGATAGATAGATAGATAGAGTGAGTGAGGGCAATAGATGGATAGATAGAGTGAGGGCGATAGATAGATAGATAGATAGATAGATAGATAGATAGATAGATAGATAGATAGATAGATAGATAGATAGATAGATAGATAGATAGATAGATAGATAGAGTGAGGGCGATAGATAGATAGAGCGAGGACAATAGTTAGATAGATAGATAGAGTGACAGCGATAGATAGATAGATAGATAGATATATAGATATATAGATGGATAGATAGAGTGAGGGCGATAGATGGATAGATAAATAGAGTGAGGGCAATAGATGGATAGAGTGAGAGCAATAGATGGATAGAGTGAGGGTGATAGATAGATAGAGTGAAGGCGATAGATAGATAGAGTGAGGGCGATAGATAGAGTGAGGGCGATAGATAGATAGATAGAGTGAGGGCGATAGATAGAGTGAGAGCGATAGATAGATAGAGTGAGGGCGATAGATAGATAGATAGATACATAGAGTGAGGGCAATAGATAGATAGGTAGAGCGAGGACAATAGATAGATAGATAGATAGATAGATAGATAGATAGATAGATAGATAGATAGATAGATAGAGTGAGGGCAATAGATGGATAGATAGATAGTGAGGGCAATAGATGGATAGATAGAGTGAGGGCAATAGATAGATAGATAGATAGATAGATAGATAGATAGATAGATAGATAGATAGATAGATAGATAGATAGATAGATAGAGTGAGGGCGATAGATAGAGCGAGGGCAATAGTTAGATAGATAGATAGAGTGAGGGCAATAGATAGATAGATAGATAGATAGATAGATAGATAGATAGATAGATAGATAGATAGATAGATAGATAGATAGATAGACATATAGATATATAGATGGATAGATAGAGTGAGGGCGATAGATGGATAGATAGATAGTGAGGGCAATAGATGGATAGATAGATAGAGTAAGGGCGATAGATAGATAGAGTGAGGGCAATAGATAGATAGAGTGAGGGCGATAGATAGATAGAGTGAGGGCGATAGATAGATAGAGTGAGGGCGATAGATAGATAGAGTAAGGGCGATAGATAGATAGAGTGAGGGCGATAGATAGAGTGAAGGCGATAGATAGATAGAGTGAGGGCAATAGATAGATAGAGAGAGCGATAGATATATAGATGGCTAGATAGAGTGAGGGCGATAGATGGATAGATAGATAGAGTGAGGGCAATAAATGGATAGATAGATAGAGTGAGGGCGATAGATAGATAGAGTGAGGGCGATAGATAAATAGATAGAGTGAGGGCGATAGATAGAGTGAGGGCGATAGATAGATAGAGTGAGGGCGATAGATAGATAGAGTGAGGGCAATAGATAGATAGGTAGAGTGAGGGCAATAGATGGATAGATAGATAGAATGAGGGTAATAGATGGATAGATAGAGTGAGGGCGATAGATAGATAGAAAGATAGATAGATAGATAGATAGATAGATAGATAGATAGATAGATAGATAGATAGATAGATAGATAGATAGATAGATAGATAGATAGATAGATAGATAGATAGATAGATAGATAGATAGATAGATAAGTAGATAGAGTGAGGGCGATAGATAGATAGAGCGAGAGCAAAAGTTAGATAGATAGATAGAGTGAGGGAGATACATAGATAGATATATAGATATATAGATGGATAGATAGAGTGAGGGCGATAGATGGATAGATAACTAGAGTGAGGGCAATAGATGGATAGATAGATAGAGTGAGGGCGATAGATAGATAGAGTGAGGGCAATAGATAGATAGAGTGAGGGCCATAGATAGAGTGAGGGCGATAGATAGAAAGAGTGAGGGCGATAGATAGATAGATAGATAGATAGATAGATAGATAGATAGATAGATAGATAGATAGATAGATAGATAGATAGATAGATAGATGGATAGATAGATGGCTAGATAGAGTGAGGGAGATAGATAGATGGCTAGATAGAGTGAGGGAGATAGATAGATAGATAGGTAGATAGATAGATAGATAGATAGATAGATAGATAGATAGATAGATAGATAGATAGATAGATAGATAGATAGATAGATAGATAGATAGAGTGAGGGCGATAGATGGATAGATAGATAGAGTGAGGGTGATAGATGGATAGAGTGAGGGCGGTAGATAGATAGATAGATGGATAGATAGAGTGAGGGCGATAGAAAGATAGAGTGAGGGCGATAAATAGATAGAGTGAGGGCGATAGAGTGAGGGCGATAGATAGGGTGAGGGCGAAAGATAGATAGATAGATAGATAGATAGATAGATAGATAGATAGATAGATAGATAGATAGATAGATAGATAGATAGATAGATAGATAGATAGATAGATAGATAGATAGATAGATAGATAGATAGATAGATAGATAGATAGGGTGAGGGCGATAGATAGATAGAGCGAGGGCAATAATTAGATAGATAGATAGAGTGAGGGCGATAGATAGATAGATAGATAGATAGATAGATAGATAGATAGATAGATAGATAGGTAGATAGATAGATAGATAGATAGATAGATAGATAGATAGATAGATAGATAGATAGATAGATAGATAGATAGATAGATAGATAGATAGATAGATAGATAGATAGATCGATAGATAGAGGGCTATAGACGGATAGATAGAAAGAGTGAGGGCAATAGATAGATAGATAGAGTGAGGGCGATAGATAGATAGATAGATAGATAGATAGATAGATAGATAGATAGATAGATAGATAGATAGATAGATGGCTAGATAGAGTGAGGGAGATAGATAGATGGCTAGATAGAGTGAGGGAGATAGATAGATAGATAGATAGATAGATAGATAGATAGATAGATAGATAGATAGATAGATAGATAGATAGATAGATAGATAGATAGATAGATAGATAGATAGATAGATAGATAGATAGATAGATAGATAGATAGATAGAGTGAGGGCAATAGATAGATAGAGCGAGGGCAATAGTTAGATAGATAGAGTGAGGGCGATAGATAGATACATATATAGATATATAGATGGATAGATAGAGTGAAGGCGATAGATGGATATATAGATAGAGTGAGGGCAATAGATGGATAGATAGATAAAGTGAGGGCGATAGATAGATAGAGTGAGGGCGATAGATAGATAGAGTGAGGGCGATAGATAGATAGATAGAGTGAGGGCGATAGATAGAGTGAGGGCCATAGATAGATAGAGTAAGGGCGATAGATGGATAGATAGATAGAGTGAGGGCAATAGATGGATAGATAGAAAGAGTGAGGGCGATAGATAGATAGAGTGAGGGCGATAGATATAGTGAGGGCGATAGATAGATAGATAGAGAGAGTGAGGGCAAAAGATAGATAGATAGAGTGAGGGCGATAGATAGAGTGAGGGCGATAGATAGAGTGAGGGCGATAGATAGATAGAGTGAGGGCGATAGATCGATAGAGTGAGGGCGATAGATAGATAGAGTGAGGGCGATAGATCGATAGAGTGAGGGCGATAGATAGATAGATAGAGTGAGGGCAATAGATAGATAGATAGATAGATAGATAGAGTGTGGGCAATAGATGGATAGATAGATAGAGTGAAGGCAATAGATGGATAGATAGAGTGAGGGCGATAGATAGATAGATAGAGCGAGGGCAATAGTTAGATAGATAGAGTGAGGGCGATAGATAGATAGATAGATAGATAGATAGATAGATAGATAGATAGATAGATAGATAGATGGATAGATAGAGTGAGGGCGATAGATGGATAGATAAATAGAGTGAGGGCAATAGATGGATAGATAGATAGAGTGAGGGCGATAGATAGATAGAGTGAGGGCGATAGATAGAGTGAGGGCAATAGATAGATAGAGTGAGGGCGATAGATAGATAGAAAGAGTGAGGGCGATAGATAGAGTCAGGGCGATAGATAGATAGAGTGAGGGCGATAGATAGATAGAGTGAGGGCAATAGGTAGATAGATAGAGTGAGGGCGATAGATAGGTAGATAGATAGATAGATAGATAGATAGATAGATAGATAGATAGATAGATAGATAGAGAGAGAGAGCGATAGATACATAGATAGATAGATAGATAGATAGATAGATAGATAGATAGATAGATAGATAGATAGATAGATAGATAGATAGATAGATAGATAGATAGATATATAGATAGATAGATAGATAGATAGATAGAGAGATATATAGATAGATAGATAGATAGATAGATAGATAGATAGATAGATAGATAGATAGATAGATAGATAGATAGATAGATAGATAGATAGATAGATAGATAGATAGATAGATAGATAGATAGATAGATAGATAGATAGATAGATAGATAGATAGATAGATAGATAGATAGATAGATAGATAGATAGATAGATAGATAGTGAGGGCAATAGATGGATAGATAGATAGAGTGAGGGCGATAGATAGATAGAGTGAGGGCGATAGATAGATAGAGTGAGGGCGATAGATAGATAGAGTAAGGGCGATAGATAGATAGATAGAGTGAGGCCGATAGATAGAGTGAAGGCGATAGATAGATAGTGTGAGGGCAATAGATAGATAGAGAGAGCGATAGATATATAGATGGCTAGATAGAGTGAGGGCGATAGATGGATAGATAGATAGAGTGAGGGCAATAAATGGATAGATAGATAGAGTGAGGGCGATAGATAGATAGAGTGAGGGCGATAGATAAATAGATAGAGTGAGGGCGATAGATAGAGTGAGGGCGATAGATAGATAGAGTGAGGGCGATAGATAGATAGAGTGAGGGCAATAGATAGATAGGTAGAGTGAGGGTAATAGATGGATAGATAGAGTGAGGGCGATAGATAGATAGATAGATAGATAGATAGATAGATAGATAGATAGATAGATAGATAGATAGATAGATAGATAGATAGATAGATAGATAGATAGATAGATAGATAGATAAGTAGATAGAGTGAGGGCGATAGATAGATAGAGCGAGAGCAAAAGTTAGATAGATAGATAGAGTGAGGGAGATACATAGATAGATATATAGATATATAGATGGATAGATAGAGTGAGGGCGATAGATGGATAGATAACTAGAGTGAGGGCAATAGATGGATAGATAGATAGAGTGAGGGTGATAGATAGATAGAGTGAGGGCAATAGATAGATAGAGTGAGGGCCATAAATAGATAGAGTGAGGGCGATAGATAGATAGAGTGAGGGCGATAGATAGTCAGGGCGATAGATAGATAGAGTGAATGCAATAGATAGTGTCAGGGCGATAGATAGATAGAGTGAGGGTGATAGATAGAGTGCAATAGATAGATAGATAGAGTGAGGGCGATAGATAGATAGATAGATAGGTAGATAGATAGATAGATAGATAGATAGATAGATAGATAGATAGATAGATAGATAGATAGATAGATAGATAGATAGATAGATAGATAGATAGATAGATAGATAGATAGATAGATAGATAGATAGATAGATAGATAGATAGATAGATAGATAGATAGATAGATAGATAGATAGATAGAGTGAGGGCGATAGATAGATAGAGTGAGGGCGGTAGATAGATAGATAGATGGATAGATAGAGTGAGGGCGATAGAAAGATAGAGTGAGGGCGATGGATAGATAGATAGATAGATAGATAGATAGATAGATAGATAGATAGATAGATAGATAGATAGATAGATAGATAGATAGATAGATAGATAGATAGATAGATAGATAGATACATAGATACATAGATAGATAGAGTGAGGGCGATAGATAGAGCGAGGGCAAAAGTTAGATAGATAGATAGATAGAGTGAGGGCGATAGATAGATAGATAGATAGATAGATAGATAGATAGATAGATAGATATCTAGATATATAGATGGATAGATAGAGTGAGGGCGATAGATGGATAGATAAATAGAGTGAGGGCAATAGATGGATAGAGTGAGGGCGATAGATGGATAGGGTGAAGGCAATAGATAGATAGAGTGAGGGCGATAGATAGAGTGAGAGCGATAGATAGATAGATAGAGTGAGGGCGATAGATAGAGTGAGAGCGATAGATAGATAGAGTGAGGGCAATAGATAGATAGGTAGAGTGAGGACAATAGATAGATAGATAGATAGATAGATAGATAGATAGATAGATAGATAGATAGATAGATAGATAGATAGATAGAGTGAGGGCAATAGATAGATAGAGCGAGGGCAATAGTTAGATAGATAGAGTGAGGGCGATAGATAGATACATATATAGATATATAGATGGATAGATAGAGTGAAGGCGATAGATGGATATATAGATAGAGTGAGGGCAATAGATGGATAGATAGATAGTGAGGGCAATAGATGGATAGATAGAGTGAGGGCGATAGATAGATAGATAGATAGATAGATAGATAGATAGATAGATGGATAGATAGATAGATAGATAGATAGAGTGAGGGCAATAGATGGATAGATAGATAGTGAGGGCAATAGATGGATAGATAGAGTGAGGGCGATAGATAGATAGATAGATAGATAGATAGATAGATAGATAGATGGATAGATAGATAGATAGATAGATAGATAGATAGATAGATAGATAGAGTGAGGGCGATAGATAGAGCGAGGGCAATAGTTAGATAGATAGATAGAGTGAGGGCGATAGATAGATAGATAGACATATAGATATATAGATGGATAGATAGAGTGAGGGCGATAGATGGATAGATAAATAGAGTGAGGGCAATATATGGATAGATAGATAGAGTGAGGGCGATAGATAGATAGAGTGAGGGCGATAGATAGATAAAGTGAGGGCGATAGATAGATAGAGTGAAGGCGATAGATAGATAGATAGAGTGAGGGTGATAGATAGAGTCAGGGCGATAGATAGATAGAGTGAGGGCAATAGATAGATAGAGTGAGGGTGATAGATAGAGTGAGGGCGATAGATAGATAGATAGATAGATAGATAGATAGATAGATAGATAGATAGATAGATAGATAGATAGATAGATAGATAGAGTGAGGGCAATAGATGGATAGATAGAGTGAGGGCCATAGATAGATAGATAGATAGATAGATAGATAGATAGATAGATAGATAGATAGAGTGAGGGCGATAGATAGATAGAGCGAGGGCAATAGTTAGATAGATAGAGTGAGGGCGATAGATAGATAGATAGATAGATAGATAGATAGATAGATAGATAGATAGATAGATAGATATATAGATGGATAGATAGAGTGAGGGCGATAGATCGATAGATAAATAGAGTGAGGGCAATAGATGGATAGAGTGAGGGCGATAGATAGATAGAGTGAAGGCGATAGATAGATAGAGTGAGGGCGATAGATAGACAGATAGAGTGAGGGCGATAGATAGAGTGAGAGCGATAGATAGATAGAGTGAGGGCGATAGATAGATAGATAGAGTGAGGGCAATAGATAGATAGGTAGAGTGAGGACAATAGATAGATAGATAGATAGATAGATAGATAGATAGATAGATAGATAGATAGATAGAGTGAGGGCAATAGATGGATAGATAGATAGTGAGGGCAATAGATGGATAGATAGAGTGAGGGCGATAGATAGATAGATAGATAGATAGATAGATAGATAGATAGATAGATAGATAGATAGATAGATAGATAGATAGATAGATAGAGTGAGGGCGATAGATAGAGCGAGGGCAATAGTTAGATAGAT